>NC_045788.1:130509782-130882519 GCF_009873245.2 Balaenoptera musculus | reverse complement strand
ATAAAGAACCCTAAAATTCATAGAACACCTATTTCTAAAACTAGGACAACAAAAGACCCCCAGTTTTCAAAGCGCTCTTCATAATAAAGGACAAAGCTAGAGGTTCAACCCTACCAGACTTCAGACTGTACTACAGGGTGGTATTTGCTCCAAAACAGACACATAGGTCAGTGGAACAGAAGACAGAGCCCAGAAATAATCCCACACACTTATGATCAATTAATCTATGACAAAAGAGGCAGGAATATACAAAGAGAAAAGACCGTCTCTTCAACAAGTGGTGCTGGGAAAACTGGACAGCCATATGTATAACAGTGAGAGTAGAACGTTCCCTCACACCATATACAAAAACAAACTCAAAATGGGCTAAAGACCTAAATGTAAGACCTGAAAATATAAAACTCTTAGAAGAAAACATAGGCAGGACACTCTTTGACAGAAATTGTAGCATTACTTTTTTGGATCTGTATCCCAAGGCCAAAGAAATAAAAGCAAAAAGAAACAAATGGGACATAATTACACTTAAAAGGTTTTGCACAGCAAAGGAAGCAGTTGAGAAGATAAAAAGACAACCTATGAAATGTGAGAAAATATTTGCAAACGATGTGACTGACTAGGTGTTAATGTCCAAATTATACAAACATCTCATACAACTCAAAGGCCAAAAAAACAAACAACCCAACCAAAAAATCAGTTATTGGGCACATGATTCTACTGAGACAATTCTTCAGCAGAACAAATTAAAATGATGCTCTTTAAATAAAACTGGAGTATTCAAACTAACGAGCTCATTTTAAAGGAACTATTACTGATTGTCACCCGTGACTGGCATATAATGGTTGCTTGCATATTTGTTGTCTATGTCAGGGAATGAATGGTATGCTCTGCCAATTACTGGCAGTATATAAAGGTCCATGGGAAGTAGACGACACACACACTTCAGAAACATCCTCTTGCAACCCACCTGAATCCACTTCCCTTGACAACATGTGTTGCAACTACTACGGCAACTCTTGTGGCTCTGGCCATGGATTTAGTCCCTATTACCGCTGTGGATATGGGACTCGCTATGGCTGTGGCTATGGCTCAGGATACGGCTGTGGATATGGCTCCCCTCATGGCTGTGTTTATGGACCAGGATATGGCTGTGGATATGGCACTGGCTGCTGCTGCTACTGGCCAGTTTGCTACTGGAGATGTTATTCTTCTTGCTGCTAAAACATCACCATCCAAAGCTCGTGTGTTCCTGAAATGACACATCTAAAGATAATGAGATTCAAGGATCTATAACCCATGATTTCTATATCCAGGAAACTACATGCCTAACAGAGGCTTTGACCTCCAACTACCCATTTTTAGATTGACATCTTTGTGGCTTGAGGTTCCATGAGAGCGTCTGCTTATTGTCTGAAAGTTAGCCTTTAACTTCCTTAATCTCTGATTCACTGTTATGACTGTGTTGATGATCCTAACATCCTCCAGTTGGGGAAATCACTTATTCTCAATAAAAAAGGTGCATTGTTTCTAACAAACCTTTGTGTACTTGCTTGTGAATTAGTCATTTTTTGAGATGTTATGGCCTCTGGTGAAAGTTGGCTAATATCTTGCCTGAACCTTGAGTTCTTCCTTGATATAATACAAGCATTTCTTCTTACATTTGCACCAGAACAAATGTCTTCTCCTCCTATTTCTTGTTTCTCACATACTCAGGCGCTCATACACCCAGGCACAAATCTCACAGTATTTCACTACTGTGCTTTGCAGATCCCACTTTGTCGAGGTTGGAGCTGGAGGGGAAAGAGGAGGGGGAATGACACTTTATTCAGGATGTGAATGCAGAGTCCCAGGTAGAGAAGAGGTGCCCTGAGTGCTTAAAGGAATTGAAGAGATATTTTCCAGAATTAATGAGGAATTAGAATTAGACATAGGTATGGAAAACACGAGAATAAAGAACTAAGCAACAGATAAGTGAGAATAAACATATTCTCTTATGTCACCTGCGGTTGATGGAACTGAAAATGTATTTGTTTTCATATATCGTGGTTGAGGAAATTGATTTCGGTCACTTAATTGACAAATAGTTTTGAGTAGTTTAGAAAGGGCCTCATCTTAGTGAAGACAAAGTAGGAAAATTATAGACAAGTTACTTGCTCTCACAGTGTTTCTATTCTAGAACGTTAAGATAGAAAAACAAACAGTAAAAAATAATTAAGAAAATTTCAAACTGACAGTTGGGAGGGGGGACTAACACCAGTTTATGGGAAAGAGAGTAAGGATCGAAGTATCAGAGGGATAGTTCAGGGAGGTATTTTGAAGTTGTGATGAGCTGATGCCAATGGCAAAGGAAGATTAGAAAGGGCAGTAGCAAGCATAAAGTGGGAAAAGAAGTCCGTGAAGTTTTGGCAGAATATGATTTATTAGGCATGTATGAGTTAACTTATATATCCAGAAAAGAGTCTTCATGAACTCTTCCCATACTTTCAAAGTCATAAGTGTTGTGACTCCTTAGTTAAAGAACATCTGAGACACTCAGCTTTACAGAAGTGAGAAAATGCTGATAATATTTACAAGTATCCTATAATTTATATGTGCCACACAAATGTTTGACTTCATAATCTTATCGGAGAAATGTTGTTTGAGTGTAAGTTATGTGCCAGGCACTGTTCTCAGAGCTGATTATGCAGTGATGTAGAGAATAGATATGGTTTCTCTTGTTTTGCATCAATATCCAGATGTTTGAATGGAAAGGTATTCGAAGTAATGCAGTAAAGATAGAAGAATTTTCACTAACCCATGGGTATTGTGGAAAGAAAGTGTGTGTTGGCAGGGTATTGAAAAGTGACGTGCGTATCACAGGTAATTTGTGAAGTAAAATTGATAGTTTTGAATTTAAAAGATGACAGAAAAGGAAAGAAACTGAAGAATAACAAAAATTGGAGTGGAGGTATATTTTCTTTATGTTTATTGTTGTGGATTAAACATAGCAGAGTGATCAGATTAGAGCAGTGACGAATATCAGAAAAAAATAGGTAGAAAGATTTCTCAACTGAAAGAAAATGTTCCAGTCATGAATATTCTCAGAAAATGAAATCAGCAGCTTCGTGAAAATTCCTGTTGAAGCCACTCTATAGACTACTGGATCATAGCTCATTTTGTGTTGTTGAAATGTGGGATTCCAGTGGAAGGAATCACCTTCCAGAGTTTATACTCCCTTCCAACTTGGATTACATAATTGTTACTATAAAAAGTTACTTTAATTTTGATCAGAAAGGAAAGAGGAGAAATAACAGCTGGTACCACAGACATACAAAACATCATAAGCAATACTATGAACAGTTATATGCCAACAAATTGGACAGCCTAGAAGAAACTGACAAATTTCTAGAAACATACAGAATGACTAGACTGAATCAAGAAGAAACAGAAAATTTGAACAGATTGATCACTAGAAGTGAAGTCGAATCTGTAATGTGAAAAACTCCCAGCAAACAAAAGTCCAGGAGCAGAGAGCTTCACAGGGGAATTCTATCAAACATAAAAAGAAGAACTTATACCAATCCTTCTCGAAATGTTCCAGAAAACTGAAGATGAGCAAACACTCCCAAATTCATTCGACAAGGCCACCATTACCCTGATACCAAAACCAGACAAAGAGATTATAGATAAAAGAAAATTATAGTCCAATACCTTCGATGAACAATAGATGCAAAAGTCCTCAACAAAATATGAGCAAACCAAATCCAATAATACAAAAAAGGATCATACGCCATGATCAAGTTGGATTTATTCCAGGGGCACAAGGATGGATTAGCATGTGCAAATCAATCACTGTGACACACCACATCAACAAAAAGAAAGACCAAAATCACATGATCACATCAATAGATGCAGATAAAGCATTTGAAAAAATTCAACTTCGATTTATGATAAAAATCCTTGCCAAAGTGGGTGTAGAGGGAAAATACATTAACAAAATAAAGGCCATTTACCACAAACCAACAGCCAACACAATACTCAATGGTGAAAAGGTGAAAGCCTTCCTCCTCAATTCAGGAAGGAGACAAGGATGATGACTGTTTCCCCTTCTACTTAAATTGGAAGTTCTAGCAGCAGCAGTCGTAAGAAAAAGAAATTAAATGTATGCAGATTGGAACGGAAGAGTTAACACCGTAACTATTTGCCGATGATATGGTACTTCATATAGAGAACTCTACAGTCTCCACCCAAAAACCATTAGAACCAATAAACAAATACAAGATTAATATACAGAAATCTGTTGTGTTTCTATACACTAATGAGGAAATGTTAGGAAGAGAAAGGACAACAAATCCCATTTAAAACTGCATCAAAAATTACCTAGGAAGAAACTTAAACAAGGAGGTGAAACACCTATACTCTGAAAACTATAAAATTTGATGAAGGAAATAGAAATTGATATAAAGAAAAGGAAATATATCCTTTGTCCCTATATTAGAAGAACTAATGTTATAAAAATGACCATCCCTCCCAATGAAATCTACAGATTTAATGCAATCCCTATCAAAATACCTGTGACACTTTTCACAGAACTAGAACAAATATTTTTAAAATTCACAGAACTAAGACGAATAATCCTTAAAGAACCCTAAAATTCATAGAACACCTATTTCTAAAACTAGGACAACAAAAGACCCCCAGTTTTCAAAGCGCTCTTCATAATAAAGGACAAAGCTAGAGGTTCAACCCTACCAGACTTCAGACTGTACTACAGGGTGGTATTTGCTCCAAAACAGACACATAGGTCAGTGGAACAGAAGACAGAGCCCAGAAATAATCCCACACACTTATGATCAATTAATCTATGACAAAAGAGGCAGGAATATACAAAGAGAAAAGACCGTCTCTTCAACAAGTGGTGCTGGGAAAACTGGACAGCCATATGTATAACAGTGAGAGTAGAACGTTCCCTCACACCATATACAAAAACAAACTCAAAATGGGCTAAAGACCTAAATGTAAGACCTGAAAATATAAAACTCTTAGAAGAAAACATAGGCAGGACACTCTTTGACAGAAATTGTAGCATTACTTTTTTGGATCTGTATCCCAAGGCCAAAGAAATAAAAGCAAAAATAAACAAATGGGACATAATTACACTTAAAAGGTTTTGCACAGCAAAGGAAGCAGTTGAGAAGATAAAAAGACAACCTATGAAATGTGAGAAAATATTTGCAAACGATGTGACTGACTAGGTGTTAATGTCCAAATTATACAAACATCTCATACAACTCAAAGGCCAAAAAAACAAACAACCCAACCAAAAAATCAGTTATTGGGCACATGATTCTACTGAGACAATTCTTCAGCAGAACAAATTAAAATGATGCTCTTTAAATAAAACTGGAGTATTCAAACTAACGAGCTCATTTTAAAGGAACTATTACTGATTGTCACCCGTGACTGGCATATAATGGTTGCTTGCATATTTGTTGTCTATGTCAGGGAATGAATGGTATGCTCTGCCAATTACTGGCAGTATATAAAGGTCCATGGGAAGTAGACGACACACACACTTCAGAAACATCCTCTTGCAACCCACCTGAATCCACTTCCCTTGACAACATGTGTTGCAACTACTACGGCAACTCTTGTGGCTCTGGCCATGGATTTAGTCCCTATTACCGCTGTGGATATGGGACTCGCTATGGCTGTGGCTATGGCTCAGGATACGGCTGTGGATATGGCTCCCCTCATGGCTGTGTTTATGGACCAGGATATGGCTGTGGATATGGCACTGGCTGCTGCTGCTACTGGCCAGTTTGCTACTGGAGATGTTATTCTTCTTGCTGCTAAAACATCACCATCCAAAGCTCGTGTGTTCCTGAAATGACACATCTAAAGATAATGAGATTCAAGGATCTATAACCCATGATTTCTATATCCAGGAAACTACATGCCTAACAGAGGCTTTGACCTCCAACTACCCATTTTTAGATTGACATCTTTGTGGCTTGAGGTTCCATGAGAGCGTCTGCTTATTGTCTGAAAGTTAGCCTTTAACTTCCTTAATCTCTGATTCACTGTTATGACTGTGTTGATGATCCTAACATCCTCCAGTTGGGGAAATCACTTATTCTCAATAAAAAAGGTGCATTGTTTCTAACAAACCTTTGTGTACTTGCTTGTGAATTAGTCATTTTTTGAGATGTTATGGCCTCTGGTGAAAGTTGGCTAATATCTTGCCTGAACCTTGAGTTCTTCCTTGATATAATACAAGCATTTCTTCTTACATTTGCACCAGAACAAATGTCTTCTCCTCCTATTTCTTGTTTCTCACATACTCAGGCGCTCATACACCCAGGCACAAATCTCACAGTATTTCACTACTGTGCTTTGCAGATCCCACTTTGTCGAGGTTGGAGCTGGAGGGGAAAGAGGAGGGGGAATGACACTTTATTCAGGATGTGAATGCAGAGTCCCAGGTAGAGAAGAGGTGCCCTGAGTGCTTAAAGGAATTGAAGAGATATTTTCCAGAATTAATGAGGAATTAGAATTAGACATAGGTATGGAAAACACGAGAATAAAGAACTAAGCAACAGATAAGTGAGAATAAACATATTCTCTTATGTCACCTGCGGTTGATGGAACTGAAAATGTATTTGTTTTCATATATCGTGGTTGAGGAAATTGATTTCGGTCACTTAATTGACAAATAGTTTTGAGTAGTTTAGAAAGGGCCTCATCTTAGTGAAGACAAAGTAGGAAAATTATAGACAAGTTACTTGCTCTCACAGTGTTTCTATTCTAGAACGTTAAGATAGAAAAACAAACAGTAAAAAATAATTAAGAAAATTTCAAACTGACAGTTGGGAGGGGGGACTAACATCAGTTTATGGGAAAGAGAGTAAGGATCGAAGTATCAGAGGGATAGTTCAGGGAGGTATTTTGAAGTTGTGATGAGCTGATGCCAATGGCAAAGGAAGATTAGAAAGGGCAGAAGCAAGCATAAAGTGGGAAAAGAAGTCCGTGAAGTTTTGGCAGAATATGATTTATTAGGCATGTATGAGTTAACTTATATATCCAGAAAAGAGTCTTCATGAACTCTTCCCATACTTTCAAAGTCATAAGTGTTGTGACTCCTTAGTTAAAGAACATCTGAGACACTCAGCTTTACAGAAGTGAGAAAATGCTGATAATATTTACAAGTATCCTATAATTTATATGTGCCACACAAATGTTTGACTTCATAATCTTATCGGAGAAATGTTGTTTGAGTGTAAGTTATGTGCCAGGCACTGTTCTCAGAGCTGATTATGCAGTGATGTAGAGAATAGATATGGTTTCTCTTGTTTTGCATCAATATCCAGATGTTTGAATGGAAAGGTATTCGAAGTAATGCAGTAAAGATAGAAGAATTTTCACTAACCCATGGGTATTGTGGAAAGAAAGTGTGTGTTGGCAGGGTATTGAAAAGTGACGTGCGTATCACAGGTAATTTGTGAAGTAAAATTGATAGTTTTGAATTTAAAAGATGACAGAAAAGGAAAGAAACTGAAGAATAACAAAAATTGGAGTGGAGGTATATTTTCTTTATGTTTATTGTTGTGGATTAAACATAGCAGAGTGATCAGATTAGAGCAGTGACGAATATCAGAAAAAAATAGGTAGAAAGATTTCTCAACTGAAAGAAAATGTTCCAATCATGAATATTCTCAGAAAATGAAATCAGCAGCTTCGTGAAAATTCCTGTTGAAGCCACTCTATAGACTACTGGATCATAGCTCATTTTGTGTTGTTGAAATGTGGGATTCCAGTGGAAGGAATCACCTTCCAGAGTTTATACTCCCTTCCAACTTGGATTACATAATTGTTACTATAAAAAGTTACTTTAATTTTGATCAGAAAGGAAAGAGGAGAAATAACAGCTGGTACCACAGACATACAAAACATCATAAGCAATACTATGAACAGTTATATGCCAACAAATTGGACAGCCTAGAAGAAACTGACAAATTTCTAGAAACATACAGAATGACTAGACTGAATCAAGAAGAAACAGAAAATTTGAACAGATTGATCACTAGAAGTGAAGTCGAATCTGTAATGTGAAAAACTCCCAGCAAACAAAAGTCCAGGAGCAGAGAGCTTCACAGGGGAATTCTATCAAACATAAAAAGAAGAACTTATACCAATCCTTCTCGAAATGTTCCAGAAAACTGAAGATGAGCAAACACTCCCAAATTCATTCGACAAGGCCACCATTACCCTGATACCAAAACCAGACAAAGAGATTATAGATAAAAGAAAATTATAGTCCAATACCTTCGATGAACAATAGATGCAAAAGTCCTCAACAAAATATGAGCAAACCAAATCCAATAATACAAAAAAGGATCATACGCCATGATCAAGTTGGATTTATTCCAGGGGCACAAGGATGGATTAGCATGTGCAAATCAATCACTGTGACACACCACATCAACAAAAAGAAAGACCAAAATCACATGATCACATCAATAGATGCAGATAAAGCATTTGAAAAAATTCAACTTCGATTTATGATAAAAATCCTTGCCAAAGTGGGTGTAGAGGGAAAATACATTAACAAAATAAAGGCCATTTACCACAAACCAACAGCCAACACAATACTCAATGGTGAAAAGGTGAAAGCCTTCCTCCTCAATTCAGGAAGGAGACAAGGATGATGACTGTTTCCCCTTCTACTTAAATTGGAAGTTCTAGCAGCAGCAGTCGTAAGAAAAAGAAATTAAATGTATGCAGATTGGAACGGAAGAGTTAACACCGTAACTATTTGCCGATGATATGGTACTTCATATAGAGAACTCTACAGTCTCCACCCAAAAACCATTAGAACCAATAAACAAATACAAGATTAATATACAGAAATCTGTTGTGTTTCTATACACTAATGAGGAAATGTTAGGAAGAGAAAGGACAACAAATCCCATTTAAAACTGCATCAAAAATTACCTAGGAAGAAACTTAAACAAGGAGGTGAAACACCTATACTCTGAAAACTATAAAATTTGATGAAGGAAATAGAAATTGATATAAAGAAAAGGAAATATATCCTTTGTCCCTATATTAGAAGAACTAATGTTATAAAAATGACCATCCCTCCCAATGAAATCTACAGATTTAATGCAATCCCTATCAAAATACCTGTGACACTTTTCACAGAACTAGAACAAATATTTTTAAAATTCACAGAACTAAGACGAATAATCCTTAAAGAACCCTAAAATTCATAGAACACCTATTTCTAAAACTAGGACAACAAAAGACCCCCAGTTTTCAAAGCGCTCTTCATAATAAAGGACAAAGCTAGAGGTTCAACCCTACCAGACTTCAGACTGTACTACAGGGTGGTATTTGCTCCAAAACAGACACATAGGTCAGTGGAACAGAAGACAGAGCCCAGAAATAATCCCACACACTTATGATCAATTAATCTATGACAAAAGAGGCAGGAATATACAAAGAGAAAAGACCGTCTCTTCAACAAGTGGTGCTGGGAAAACTGGACAGCCATATGTATAACAGTGAGAGTAGAACGTTCCCTCACACCATATACAAAAACAAACTCAAAATGGGCTAAAGACCTAAATGTAAGACCTGAAAATATAAAACTCTTAGAAGAAAACATAGGCAGGACACTCTTTGACAGAAATTGTAGCATTACTTTTTTGGATCTGTATCCCAAGGCCAAAGAAATAAAAGCAAAAATAAACAAATGGGACATAATTACACTTAAAAGGTTTTGCACAGCAAAGGAAGCAGTTGAGAAGATAAAAAGACAACCTATGAAATGTGAGAAAATATTTGCAAACGATGTGACTGACTAGGTGTTAATGTCCAAATTATACAAACATCTCATACAACTCAAAGGCCAAAAAAACAAACAACCCAACCAAAAAATCAGTTATTGGGCACATGATTCTACTGAGACAATTCTTCAGCAGAACAAATTAAAATGATGCTCTTTAAATAAAACTGGAGTATTCAAACTAACGAGCTCATTTTAAAGGAACTATTACTGATTGTCACCCGTGACTGGCATATAATGGTTGCTTGCATATTTGTTGTCTATGTCAGGGAATGAATGGTATGCTCTGCCAATTACTGGCAGTATATAAAGGTCCATGGGAAGTAGACGACACACACACTTCAGAAACATCCTCTTGCAACCCACCTGAATCCACTTCCCTTGACAACATGTGTTGCAACTACTACGGCAACTCTTGTGGCTCTGGCCATGGATTTAGTCCCTATTACCGCTGTGGATATGGGACTCGCTATGGCTGTGGCTATGGCTCAGGATACGGCTGTGGATATGGCTCCCCTCATGGCTGTGTTTATGGACCAGGATATGGCTGTGGATATGGCACTGGCTGCTGCTGCTACTGGCCAGTTTGCTACTGGAGATGTTATTCTTCTTGCTGCTAAAACATCACCATCCAAAGCTCGTGTGTTCCTGAAATGACACATCTAAAGATAATGAGATTCAAGGATCTATAACCCGTGATTTCTTTTACCAGGAAACTACATGCCTAACAGAGGCTTTGACCTCCAACTACCCATTTTTAGATTGACATCTTTGTGGCTTGAGGTTCCATGAGAGCGTCTGCTTATTGTCTGAAAGTTAGCCTTTAACTCCCTTAATCTCTGATTCTCTATTATGACTGTGTTGATGATCCTAACATTGTACAGTCGGAGAAATCACTTATCCTCAATCAAAATGGTCCATTGCTCCTAACAAATCTCTGTGTACTTGCTTGTGAATTCGTCTGTTTTGAGATAATATGGCCTCTGCTGAAAATTGGGCTAGTATGTTGCCTGAATCTTGAGTTCTTACTTGATATAATACAAGCATTCCGTCTTATACCTGCACCAGGAAGAATGTCTTCTCCATGTATTTCTTGTAACCCACATGCTCAGGCACTCATATACCCAAGCACAAATCTCACAGTATTTCAGAACTTTGCTTTCCAAATCTCACTGTGTCTAGGATGGAGATGGAGGGGAAAGAGAAGGAGGAATGACAGTTTATCCAAGACGTTAATGCAGAGTCCAAGGTAGAGAAGAGGTGGCCTGACCCCTTAAAGGAATAATGGAATGGAAGAGATACTTTCCAGAATTAATGAGACGTTATAAGCAGAGCTAGGTATTAAAGTACATGAGGAATAAAGAACTAGGAAAGGATAAGTTAGAATAAAATTATTCTACTGTATCATCTGCTTTTGATGGAATTGCAAATATATTTATTTGCACATATTTATTGAGATTGAGGAAATTTATTCAAGTCACTTAATTGACAGATAGTTTTGAAAGAGTCTCGTTCTATAAAGTGAAGACACTGTAGGAAAATTATAGACAAGTTTCCTGTTCTCACAGTGTTTACATTCTGGTACCTGAGGATAAAAATAAACAGTAAAAAAGAATTAAGATGATTTCAGACTGAAAATTGCTATGGAGGAAATAAAACAACTTAATAGTAAAGAGAATAAGGACTGAAATATTAGAGATATAGTAAGGACTGAAATATTAGATATATAGCTCAGGGAGGTTTTTGAAAGTTGTGACCAGTGAGCTGATGCCAGTTGCAAAGAAAGACTAGAAAGGACAGTAGCAAGTGTCAGAGGGAAGAGGAGCTCATTAAGCTTTGGGTTTGCTTAGGTAGTACTACATTTTTCAGCTGGAAAAGAGTAAGGTCTAGTGGCTTAATAAGGTTGTCTAATGCCTTAACTGGGACAGATACAAGAATGGGATTAAAAAGTCCAGTTAAATTACTGAATCGGAGAACCTATTACTTTGTTGGATTCTGACTTTAGTGTTCTTTCCTCATATGATCTTCCCAAACTCTAACATTTATATCCTACCACAGAAAAGCCTCTTTAGACTCAGTAGCAATCGAGTTTCAACCAGCAGCGATAAAGATGTTGTGTCTTATCTGCATGACATGGGTCACTGCCCAAAGTCTGACACTGAGGTTCCTGGAGCTAGGAGACCCCACAAAACGGCCCAAACCAAGGAAGATTGTCCTGCCATCAAAGTCTGCCCTGGTGTAAGGTTATGTCCAGGATATAATTTGTCTAACTGATGAAGAAACAGGGGTTCTTTCAAGAGCAGGATGGTTTTAGTAGCTGGAACACTTGTTAGTCTGATCTGAGGAATGACTATGCTCTGGGTTACCCTAAGGTTAGTCTTACAAGCAGAGGCAGAGGATTCTAACAGTTAAAGCTCTTTGAAAAATCTAACTTGCTTCCTTATGTTCCTCATCATCAAAGGTATGTCTAAAATAAGGAAGAATGTAATTTATTAGGCATGTATAAAATAATTTATGTAACCAGAAAAGGGTCTATCCTTTATTAGGCATGTATGAAATAATTTATATATCCAGAGAAGCATTTTCACAAACAATCTACCCTCAAAATCTGAAATGTTATGACCACCACTCCAAGAAAATTTGATACTATCAGCTTGAGTGAAATGAGAAAATGGCGATAATGTTAAGAGAGATAAGGATGATTAAAATTAGAGAAAATTTGTGTGTGTGCGTGTATGTAGTACGGGTTTGGTGAATGTTGGGAAAAATGAAGATTTGGTTTCACATGTCTAATCATATTATAGAGGAAAGGAAAGACCATTGCCATGAATGAGTTTTTTCCATAGTCAGGAAATGATTTAAACTTTATAACCCCTTTATGAGGAAACTCAAAATCCTTTTCTTTGATGAGCTATTGCATATTGTAAAGGTTTTAAACTGTAAAATCCATGATTTGTTCTTTCAGTCATTTAACAAACCTTAAGTTCATGTTCCAGCTATGTGCTGGGATTTGGTGTTTGGTATAGGTATATAAAACACATCGTTCCTTCTAAGAATTTGAAATACTCAGTTGGATACAAAATATCAATAGTAAATCATAGATTCACATTATAGCAGGTATGCTTGCAGGTGTTATAGGGCTACTGAACAAGAACTCCAGGGGGAAGCCTAAGTCAGCCAGAATATGGGAAGAGAAGGCTACACAAGCCTCATAAATTGCTTCCAAAGGAGAATGGTATATGAGCAGAGACATAAAAGATGAGTTGAAATTGGTGAGTTAAATAAGAAGGAAAATAGAATTCAAGGCAGAGGAATTTAGAAAAAGAAGCAAATAAGCTGGCTGCTTATTTCTAGAGTAATAACTGCTACTGGAAAAGTTATAATCAATGGCTCCACCCATAGAGGAATCCTCAGATTTTCTCAAGCTGCACTGTTCAATATAGAAGCTACTAGAGAGATGTGGGTATTGAGCACTTGAAATGTGGCTAAGAGCTGTTAAGTATAAAGAACACACCAGATTTCAGAGACTTACTGTAAAAAATTCATGAAAACTATATCAAATAATTAAAAAAATACTGGTTATATATTAAGTGATAATATTTTGCATATATTAGGTTAAATAAAATATGCTATAAAATTAATTCACTTTTTTATCTTTTTAAAATGTGGCTTCTGGAAAATGTAAAATTCTATAAGTATTTCATGATATATTTCTACTCTTCCATGTGGTTTTAGAAGGTCTCAACAAGCTGGTCCAGAGAGGGCTGTAGCTAGGAAGAGAAGCCATGTTAGGCCACCAGTAAAGATCAGACAATCTAGCCATGTTAGCAAGGTATAGGCAGTAGATCATTCTGAACCAGTAAGACAACAGTACTCAATGCAAAAGACTTCTGGGGGGGAGGGGGAGGGGTTCCAGTAAAGGCAAAGTTTTCATCTGAGATAGTGTATTTAGTAAGTGGAATCGATCAATTTGCCATCTGTTTAGACACAGAAAAGATAGATGCCTCCCTCACACCATACACAATAGAAATTCCATATTGATTAATGTTTTAAACATGAAATTTAAAATTTAAAGTACTAGAAGATGATATAAGCTTTCAGCAATTCTGTAAGCCAGTTGGTAACTTGAAACCAGTCATGCTAGTAGGCCATGGAAATTAGCAAATCAGGCCCCACACGCCCATCAGAAGTCATTAAACAACAGCACACCACTGCCATATCCCTCCTGTTACTGAGAAACAAGTTTATTTCTTTGAAAGTTTTACAATAGGTATGTATTAATTATGAGCCTGAAAAAGAAAAGAAAAAGGAAAGAAAGACAGAAAAGAAAGATCCATGGAAATAAATGAAGAGAGGCTACAATATTTTTGCATGTTCAGAAATCTTAAGCCAATTTTGAGTCAATATCCACATTCGCTGGCACAGGAAACATTGTCTTTAACTGTACTCTCCTGCAAGATATCATTTCCTCAAGGTAATACAAATGATCACACTTAAAATAAGAAGATTGTATAGATAGTGATGAAGAGCCTAGGTTCCGGAGTCACACTACCTGCTCAAGCATAGGCACCATCAGTTATTAGCTGTGTGATCGTGGGAACATTATCTAACTTCTCTGAGCCTCAGTATACTCAAAGGTAAAATGACAGAACAGTGCTAGATCAGTATTGTTGAGAGTACTGAACTGAATAAAATATGCATTCTATACTACTGTGAGAACTCAGTAGATGTTTTATTATATTTATTATTAGGTTGTTGAATAATGAAATTGTTGACATTTAACCATCTTAACCTATAAAAATGACAATTTTATATGGCTCAATCTTGTATATTATTTTTATTGACAATATTTTGAAAATCCCAGAATTTTAATCAATAGTTTGTTTCCTCATGTCAAATAGGTAGGCACACTTCCGTTAGATGTTTTGTACATGTATCATATATATATACTCCATAGTTATGAATGTTAAAATACACTGTGACACCAGGTATATTGGTATAATATTTGTCATTGTATTATTAGTAACAAATTAGTGGGTTTTAGTGGAATAGTTTATTTTCTGGTGATTTGGTCCCGCTTTTTTACTTTATCATCAAATTGTAATAATTACTTGAGAAGTTTCCATTGGGTTTGACAAAAGACATAGGATCTTTCGTGAAAAGTGTTTTTTTTTTTGGAGGGGGGAATGTGATAACAGTAAATAGTGGTTGCAGTAAACCGAAGAGTGAATAAGTGAGGAAATGTAAATATTGAAATGACTAATCTTTCATGTAGCGTGTGGTGAAAGGATGGAGACTGGTCCAAGTGGAAATGGTGTGCACTCTCTCTGGAGACTTTCAAAAGCCTAGAGCTCATCATTGAGCACTATATACATATTTTTATTCAATATTCTATGCCCCGGAATAGTGCTTGTATGATGTAGGCATTCAAAAATTCTTGTAAAGTTAAACTGTATGGTTCAGTCACTGCCTAGAAAAACAAGTAATGAAATGATGCAAGCAAATATGGTCATGCTAGAGCTATTTTGGGGAACAGCAGGTGACACGTGAAATGTGGAGAGGGTCATGAAGTTTGCAGGAATGGAGCCAATGCTGACTATATTTTAGTGGAAAGAATTGCAAAAGTGGTACAATCATAATTAGAAAGCAAACCTAGAATCTGAGGTTTTAATTTTGACATGAAAGTTGCTGATCTAGAGTGCTTATATCTTATTGATTAAAATTTGAGATGCCTAGAAAAGTTATAATCATTTCCACTCAGATGCTGTAATTTCTAAAATTAACTTGCAGAGTGTTAAGGAGTTTCAACAGACAGAGAATGCCTTTGCATGAGTAAAACAGCTCTAATACCACTGTGTGGTACTTAAGGCTTATGGAGCAGGTTTGAGAGGGACTCAGTTGTTTGCTTGATGGTTTACAGCATGCTTTGGCTAGAATGGCAAAGATCACAAAAAAAGGAAATCCAGAGGATAAAAGTGTAAGGCAGAAGTTGCAAAATATTGGTAATTTTAGTCAGATGCAGTGAATATTTTCCATCTTAAAAACTGGAGGAAAAAATAGTTCATGGATCCTGCCCTAGCTTTTATGGTTATAGTAGGATTTGGACTAATTCAACTCTATTACTAAACAACTGAGAGTCCTTGGGCAAAACAACTCTCCTTGGCCTCTGTTTTCTCCTCTGTGCATACGAAAATAAATACCACAACTTCTTATTACATTGTTTTTGTAAGAATCAAATGAAGTAATAAATATGAGTGTGCCTCAAAGCTATAAAGGGAAATATAAATATTATTAATTGTTATTATCATTGTTGTTATTCTTCTTATATAACATCCTATACATCAAAATAATTACAACTTTTCCAGGTGGAAGAAATCTTATAGGCTCTCATTCAACAGTGAGTGCTTAGGTCTTTAGAGTCACAGAAGATAAAATTATCTGTCTTACATTACAATTGACTGAAGGAATCAGGTAATTAAAATAGAGTGTGCTATAATACAGCATATTCAGGATCACAATAGATTTAGACATGGGGAGCTGTGGAAGAATAGAGGAATTACAGCTAAAGCACATTGTGAATGTCCAGGAATGCTTCTAATATGAGGTGTAGTCTAAACTGTGCTTTCAAGAATCAGTAGGATTTGTGTAGATAAAATTTTGTTGATGTAACTGGGCAAAATGTTTCAAAGAAAGTATCATACTGAAATGTTCCAAGATCGCTTAATTAGAGTTGGTTATGTTGCATTGGACAAAATCATGGTCGCTTTTATTTTGGTATATTGTATCAAACCCCTGTTTTGTACCAATTCAGATCTTCTTTGCTTCACCTGACTTTTGCACTAGCCACAACTGCAGTAGCAATTCTACCTGGTTCCATCCACATTTTTGTAGGTATAACCTGAGAATTTCTCCCCTTATGCCCCTGCTGTTTGCCTCTCACCTCCAGCCCTGGTGTTTTCCTATCAATTCTGAGATATGAGATGCTGGAGCATCTCCCAGTGCGGACATATATGTACCTGGAAGTACAGAAGAGTTAATGCCTCCTGGGATGAAAATCTAAATTAGGTTTGATTACATTCCACAAGACATGCTTGTTCAATGTGAAGGTTACATCTGTTTTCTTATAATTTTCATGACTAGCTACGGCCAAATCTTGGACATAACTACAAGATAAAATTGTTGCCCTTAGTTTGAAGTGCTTTTTAAAAATGAAAATTGCTGTGATAATGAGGCCACAGAGTCTGTGCTGTGTGTTCCACCCATTTCTGGTAGTATTAAAAGTCCTAGGGCTGGAGATAACATTCAGACTTCAGAAACCTCTGTCTGATCCTCTACAGAACTACCAAACTCCCTCCTGTAAACACAATGTAAACACTACTACAGAAACTCATGTGGTAGCTGTGGATATGGCTGTGGATATATATGGTTGTGGCTACAGCTGTGGATACTGCTCTGCCTGCTGTGGCTACCAACCATTTTTCTATAGAAGATATTATTCTTCTTGCTGCTAGAATGTAATTGCAGTGCACGTTTTCCTCTAAATGATTATTCCAGGCTTTTTCCATTTCAATGTCTCACAATCACATCGTTTCTCCTAGAATATTCAGAGCCTGCAGAAAACTTTTTGATTGTCTTCTTGAAAGTCCTATTTGTAATTGAGGGGGTCTGAGTTACTCCATAATGTTCCTGGAAAGCAAAAGACTTCATTTTGGCCATAGTCCAAGTGTAAACCCACTACCTTCTTATTCTATGTTTCTATATTGTGATTACAGTAAGTCCCCTACATATGAATGAGTTCCATTCTGAGAACGCGTTTGTAAGTCCAATTTGTGTGCAAGTCCAACAAAGTTAGCCTAAGTATCCAACTAACACAATCGGCTATATAGTACTATACTGTAATAGGTTTATAATACTTTTCACACAAATAATACATAAAAAACAAACACAAAAATAAAGAGAAAAATTTTAATCTAACAAGTACCTAACAAGTACAGTACCTTGAAAAGTACAGTACAGTACCAGCTACATCACAGGTGCTTTTATGCTTGCTTCCGGACATCCTGGGCTCGAAATAAGCATACTGTACTACTGTACTCTATACAGGACTGTGCAGTAAAGTACTCAAAAGAACAACCACTTGTAGAGGATGCACGCACATGACAATGTATGCTAGACACGTGAACTAACTTACGTGATTAGACATGGGAGTGCCTGTTCACATTTTCAAAGTTCACAACTTGAAGGTTCGTATGTAGGGGACTTATTATATTTCCAAATAAACATGTTTTATTGGTCCTAACAAGTTTGTGTCTCTTTTGTGTCAGATACGCTATTGACATATTTTTGTCTCCTCTTTCTGTGCCCTCCTCATAAGCTGGCAGGGATAATGTTCAGCTGTTCATTTCAATTGTGTATGTCTGGTTTCCAACCTGATTGGTCAGTACCCATGACATTGAATGTTACAAATCTTTTTTTTTTTTTTTTTGCTTTTAGCATGTATTTTGCTTACCCCAATACATCCAAAATGTTATAATTTCAATAAGTAATCAATATAAAATACAGTTGGTCTTCCTTATTTGTGGATTCTGTATTTGTAAATGTACCTACTAGCTGAAATCTATTTGTAAATCCAACATGAATACATGCAGCACTTTTGCAATCATTTGCAGACATGTGCAGAGGGAGGAAAGTCTGGTCACCCGATGTGCACTTTCCTGGCTGAGGTCTAGCAAGACAATGCTCTGGCTTCCTGTTTCGCCCTCATACCCTAGAACAAGCACACTTTTCACGGTGTATTCAGTGCCACATTTTCTATATGTCTGTGCCTTTTGTTGGTAATTTCACTGTTTAAAATGGACCCCAGGCATAGTGCTGCAGTTCTGTCTAGCTTCCTAAGCACGGGAAGACTGTGATGTGCCCTCTGGAGAAAATACACATTTTAGATAAGCTCTGTTCAGCCATGAGTTCCATTGCCGTTGACCATGAGTTCAATGCTAATGAGTCAAAAATACATATGAAATAAAGTGTCTTCAAACAGAAACACACACAGCACAAGGTTGTGTATTTTTCTTTTTTAAACATCTTTATTGGAGTATAATTGCTTTACAATGGTGTGTTAGTTTCTGCTTTATAACAAAGTGAATCAGCTGTACCTATACATATATCCCCATATCTCTTCCCTCTTGCAACTCCCTCCCTCCCACCCTCCCTATCCCACCCCTCTAGGTGGTCACAACGCACCGAGATGATCTCCCTGTGCTATGAGGCTGCTTCCCACTAGCTATCTATTTTACATTTGGTAGTGTATATATGTCCATGCCACACTCTCACTTTGTCACAGCTTATCCTTCCCCCTCCCCATATCCTAAAGTCCATTCTCTAGTAGGTCTGTGTCTTTATTCCTGTCTTACCCCTAATTTCATCATGACCTTTTTCTTTTCTTCTTAGATTCCATATATATGTGTTAGCATACGGTATTTGTTTTTCTCTTTCTGACTTACTTCACTCTGTATGACAGACTCTAGGTCCATCCACCTCACTACAAATAACTCAATTTCATTTCTTTTTATGGCTGAGTAATATTCCATTGTATATATGTGCCACATCATCTTTATGCATTCATCTGTTGATGGACACTTAGGTTGCTTCCATTGTCCTGGCTATTGTAAATAGAGCTGCAATGAACATTGTGGTACATGACCCTTTTTGAATTATGGTTTTCTCAGGGTATATGCCCAGTAGTGGGATTGCTGTGTTGTATGGTAGTTCTATTTTTAGTTTTTGAAGGACCCTCCATACTGTTCTCCATAGTAGCTGTATCAATTTACATTCCCACCAGCAGTGCAACAGGGTTTCCTTTTCTCCACACCCTCTCCAGCATTTATTGTTTGTAGGTTTTTTGATGATGGTCATTCTGACTGGGGTGAGATGATATCTCATTGTATTTTTGATTTGCATTTCTCTAATGATTAATGATGTTGAGCATTCTTTCATGTATTTGTTGGCAATCTGTATATCTTCTTTGGAGAAATGTCTATTTAGGTCTTCTGCCCATTTTTGGATTGGGTTGTTTGTTTTTTTGATACTGAGCTGCATGAGTTGCTTGTATGTTTTGGAGATTAATCCTTTGTCAGTTGCTTCATTTACAAATATTTTCCCCCATTCTGAGGGTTGTCTTTTTGTCTTCTTTATGGTTTCCTTTGCTGTGCAAAAACTTTTACATTTTATTAGGTTCCATTTATTTATTTTTGTTTTTATTTCCATTTCTCTAGGCGGTGAGTCAAAAAGGATCTTGCTGTGATTCATGTCATAGAGTGTTCTGCCCATGTTTTCCTCTAAGAGTTTGATAGTGTCTGGCCTTACATTTAGGTCTTGACTTCATTTAGAGTTTATTTTTCTGTATGGTGTTAGGAAGTGTTCTAATTCATTGTTTTACATGTAGCTGTCCAGTTTTCTTAGCACCAGTTATTGAAGAGGCTGTCTTTTCTCCACTGTATATGCTTACCTCCTTTATCAAAGATAAGGTGACCATATGTGTATGGGTTTATCTCTGGGCTTTCTATCCTGTTCCATTGATCTATATTTCTGGTTTTGTGCCAGTACCATAGTGTCTTGATTACTGTAGCTTTGTAGTATAGTCTGAAGTCTGGGAGCCTGATTCCTCCAGCTCCATTTTTCTTTCTCAAGATTGTTTTGGCTATTCAGGGTCTTTTGTGTTTCCATACAAATTGTGAAATTTTCTGTTCTAGTTCTGTGAAAAATGCCAGTGGTAGTTTGATAGGGATTGCATTGAATCTGTAGATTGCTTTGGGTAGTAGAGTCATTTTCACAATGTTGATTCTTCCAATCCAAGAACATGGTATATGTCTCCATCTGTTTGTATCATCTTTAATTTCTTTCATCAGTGTCTTATAATTTTCTGCATACAGGTCTTTTGTCTCCTTAGGCAGGTTTATTCCTAGATATTTTATTCTTTTTTTTTTGCAGTGGTAAATGGGAGTGTTTTCTTAATTTCACTTTCAGGTTTTTCATCATTAGTGTATAGAAATGCAAGAGATTTCTGTGCATTAATTTTTAACCTGCTACTTTACCAAGTTCATTGATTAGCTCTAGTAGTTTTCAAGTTGCATCTTTAGGATTCTGTATGTATAGTATCATATCATCTGCAAACAGTGACAGCTTTACTTCTTTTCTGATTTGGATTCCTTTTATTTCTTTTTCTTCTCTGATTGCTGTGGCTCAAACTTCCAAAACTATGTTGAATAATATTGGTGAGAGTGGGCAACCTTGTCTTGTTCCTGATCTTAGTGGAAATGGTTTCAGTTTTTCACCATTGAGGACAATTTTGGCTGTGGGTTTGTCATATATGGCCTTTATTATGTTGAGGAAAGTTCCCTCTATGCCTACTTTCTGCAGGGCTTTTATCATAAATGGGTGTTGAATTTTGTTGAAAGTTTTTTCTGCATCTATTGAGATGATCATATGGTTTTTCTACTTCAATTTGTTAATATGGTGTATCCCATTGATTGATTTGCATATATTGAAGAATCCTTGCATTCCTGGGATAAATCCCACTTGATCATGGTGTATGATCCTTTTAATGTACTGTTGGATTCTGTTTGCTAGTATTTTGTTAAGGATTTTTGCATCTATGTTCATCAGTGATATTGGCCTGTAGTTTTCTTTTCTTGTGACATCTTTGTCTGGTTTTGGTATCAGGGTGATGGTGGCCTCGTAGAATGAGTTTGGGAGTGTTTCTCCCTCTGTTATATTTTGGAAGAGTTTGAGAAGGATAGGTGTTAGCTCTTCTCTAAATGTTTGATAGAATTCACCTGTGAAGCCATCTGGTCCTGGGCTTTTGTTTATTGGAAGATTTTTAATTACAGTTTCAATTTTAGTGCTTGTGATGGGTCTGTTTATATATTCTATTTCTTCTGGGTTCAGTCTCGGAAAGTTGTGCTTTTCTAAGAATTTGTCCATTTCTTCCAGGTTGTCCATTTTACTGGCATATAGTTGCTTGTAGTAATCTTTCATTATCCTTTGTATTTCTGCAGTGTCAGTTGTTACTACTTTTCATTTTTAATTCTGTTGATTTGAGTCTTTTCCCTTTTTTTCTTGATGAGTATGGCTAATGGTTTATCAATTTTGTTTATCTTCTCAAAGAACCAGCTTTTAGATTTATTGATCTTTGCTATTATTTCCTTCATTTCTTTTTTATTTATTTCTGATCTTATCTTTATGATTTCTTTCCTTCTACTAACTTTGGGGTATTTTTGTTCTTCTTTCTCTAATTGCTTTAGGTGTAAGGTTAGGTTGTTTATTTGAGCTGTTTCTTGTTTCTTGAAGTAGGATTGTATTGCTATAAACTTCCTTCTTAGAATTGCTTTTGCTGCATCCCATAGGTTTTGTGTTGTCATGTTTTCACTGTCATTTGTTTCTAAGTATGTTTTGATTTTCTCTTTGATTTCTTCAGTGATCTCTTGGTTATCTAGTAGTGTACTGTTTAGCCTCCATGTGTTTGTATTTTTTACAGTTTTTTTCTTGCAATTGATATCTAGTCTCATAGTGTTGTGGTCAGAAAAGATATTTGAAATGATTTCAATTTTCTTAAACTTAGCCAGGCTTGATTTGTCACCCAAGATATGATCTATCCTGGAGCATGTTCTATGAGCACTTGAGAAGAAAGTGTATTCTGTTGTTTTTGGATGGAATGTCCTATAAATATCAGTTAAGTCCATCTTGTTTAATGTGTTATTTAAAGCTTGTGTTTCCTTATTTAATTTCGTTTTGGATGATCTGTCCATTGGTGAAAGTGGGGTGTTAAAGTCCCCTAGTATTATTGTGTTACTGTCAATTTCCCCTTTTATGGCTGTAGCATTTGCCTTAGGTATTGAGGTGCACCTATGTTGGGTGCATAAATATTTACAGTTGTTATGTCTTCTTCTTGGATCGATCCCTTGATCATTATGTAGTGTCCTCCTTTGTCCCTTGTAATAGTTTTTATTTTAAAGTCTATTGGTCCGTAATGAGAAGTGCTACTCCAGCTCTCTTTTGATTTCCATTTGCATGGAATATCTTTTTCCATTCCCTCACTTTCAGTCTATATGTGTCCCTATGTCTGAAGTGGGTGTCTTGTAGGCAGCATATATACGGGTCTTGTTTTTGTATCCATCCAGCCAGTCTATGTCTTTTGGTTGGAGCATTTAATCCATTTACATTTAAGGTAATTATCGATATGTAGGTTCCTATTACCATTTTCTTAATTGTTTTGGGTTTGTATTGTAGGTCTTTTCCTCGTCTTGTGATTCCTGCCTAGAGAAGTTCCTTTAGCATTTTTTGTAAAGCTGGTTTGGTGGTGCTGAATTCTCTTAGCTTTTGCTTGTTTGTAAAGGTTTTAATTTCTCCATCAAATCTGAATGAGATCCTTGCTGGGTGGAACAATCTTGGTTGTAGGTTTTTCCCTTTCTTTACTTTAAATATGTCCTGCCCCTCCCTTCTGGCTTGCAGAAATTCTGATAGATCAGCTGTTAACGTTATGGGGATTCTCTTGTATGTTATTTGTTGCTTTTCCCTTGCTTCTTTTAATATTTTTCTTTTTCTTTAATTTTTGATAGTTTGATTAATATGTGTCTTGGCATGTTTCTCCTTGGATTTATCCTGTATGGGACTCTCTGCACTTCCTGGACTTGATACTATTTCCTTTCCCATATTAGGGAAGTTTTCAACTATAATCTCTTCAAATATTTTCTCAGTCCCTTTCTGTTTCCCTTCTTCTTTTGTGACCCCTATAATTCGAATGTTGGTGTGTTTAATGTTGTCCCAGAGGTCTCTGAGTCTGTCCTCAAGTCTTTTCATTCCTTTTTCTTTATTCTGTTCTATGGTAGTTATTTCCACTCTTTTATCTTCCAGAGCACTTATCCATTTTTCTGCCTCAGTTATTCTGCTATTGATTCTTTCTAGAGAATTTTGAATTTCATTTATTGTGTTGTTCATCATTGTTTGTTTGCTCTTTAGTTCTTCTAGGTCCTTGTGAAATGTTTCTTGTATTTTCTCCATTCTATTTCCAAGATTTTGGATCATCTTTACTATCATTACTCTGAATTTTTTTTCAGATAGACTGCCTATTTCCTCTTCATTTGTTTGGTCTGGTGCATCTTTACCTTGCTCCTTCATATGCTGTGTGTTTTTCTTCTAATTTTGCTTAACTTACTGTGTTTGGGGTCCCCTTTTCGCAGGCTGCAGGTTCATAGCTCCTGTTGTTTTTGGTGTGAGCCCCCAGGGGGTAAGGTTGGTTCAGTGGGTTGTGTAGGCTTCCTGGTGGAGGGGACTGGTGCCTGTGTTCTGGTGGATGAGGCTGAATCTTGTCTTTCTGGTGGACAGGACCACGTCAGCAGATTATTAGTGTATCTTTGACAGTGACAAAACAAAATAATAAAATTCTTGAAGATATACATTAGCCATTTGAGGGTTGAATACAAATAAATAAATTATAGATAAGGAAGTTTTGGTTCCAAGCACTAATGGTGAGCATTGAAACCATTTAAATACATAATTTAGTATACATATTTAAAATATGTCTAAATTAGAATAAAGATATTAAATACTAAGAGAAAAAATTTATAAAACTAGGAAAATGTTCAGACTATAATAATAAAAACAAGGACAATTTGAAGAGTTGGAAATAAAAGAAACTACAGACTATAAAAGAAAATAAAGGAAAAAGAAGAATAAAAGAAAACTGCAAACACAAGTATGTATTTTCTATGAGATACACATGTAAAAATAAATCAAAAGTGCAAAATTCAAAGGAAAGACCAGGACTCATCATTTAATAGACACAGATATAAAAATGATTACAATATTAATACTAAACTTTAAGGTAAGATGTTAAGCAATTATAAAGGAAGCTTATATTTTGCTGATATGAATCTAAACAAGTGACTGATTGTTATTCTCAGCCATTGCAATATCAGATTCATAAGATGACTGGGTTTGTAGGACATTTCCTTTATTTGGAGCAGTGATTCTCGAATCTGATTGCTCATCAGGTTCACTTGGAAGAGCTTTCATTAAGTGTCAGTGCCTGGACCCCGTCACTGAAATTTCAGTTTAACGGTCTGGGGTGGGACTGTTGTCATTTTATAAAAGCCTCCCCAGGAAATATAATGCACTTCCATGATTGAGAAGATGTTCAATATTACCACAAATCCTGTAAGAAAAATTGTGCCTCAGAACAAATAATTGAAAAGAACTTTCACAAAGCAGCCAAATCTTTTTTTTTTTTTTTTTTTAAACTGCTACCTGGAGATATATACTTTCCATTTGATTGAGATTAAAGCTCAAAGTAGCTCTGTTATTAAATATGTGTGGAGAACCTGAATTAGGTTATAATAAACATCGAGGACTCAGGCTGTTCACCATCTGTGATGGTTAATTTTATGTGTCCATTTGGCTGGACTATGAAACCCAGATATTCAGTTAAACATCAGTCTAGATGTTTCTGTGAAGGCATTTTTAAAGATGAGATTAACATTTAAATTAATAAAGCAGATTGCCTTCCATAATGTGGGTGTGCCTCATTCAATCAGTTGAAGGCCTTAAGAGAAAAGACACAGCCAGGTCCACCAGAGAAAGAGAGAATCCTGCCTCCAGAATGCCTTTAGACTTGAGCTACAATGTCAACTTTTCCTTGTGTCTCCAGCCTGCCCTGCAGATTTTGCTCTTGACAGTCCTCAAAATCATGTGAGCCAAATTGCTCAAAATAAAAATTTCCTATCTCCTATAATAGCCAACATATATATATATATATATCCTTTTATATCCTATATATGCTTAATATCATCTATATCCTATATACTCTATGTATCTTCTATTATAATCTATATGTACATATCATCTATCCACCTACCTACACAGTATCTTGTAAGGTTCTGTTTCTCTGGAGAACTCTAACACACTACCCAGCTAGGTGGAAATGAAATTAACTGCTAAGTTTCTGGGGTTCATGGCTTCCCTTTGTGCAACTCTGGCCCTTGAACAGATTACAGGTCAACACTGAGTTCCCTCAATTACCCTTAAAACATTCTGAACTTGTAATGGTCTCTTGGGGGTCCTCACTTCAGCATCTTTAGTCTCTTTTCTTGATCTCACCTCTATTCAGATCCTCTAAGATGAGGTTATCCATAAAGGGTGGTGAATGGAGTAACTGAAATCTAATATTTGGGTCTTAAAATCTTTCAATATATTCTGAAGTATGTGGCTTTCAACAATAACCTCTCTTCTTTAGCTTGCAATTTCAGAACTGCATGATAAGCCAGTTTTGGGGGACAATAAGGCAAAAGTTAAAAGAAATATGGAATATTAACCTTTGCTGCAAAACCTTTTAGGTTTTGAAGAATGATTGTGCAAATAAGTTGTGTTTCCATTATCATCTAAACTTTGTGAATCACAAAAAGAACATTGCTAATCACCACTTGCCTTGTTTTAAGCAGGTCAGAAGGTCCTAAAAAAATAAAAGCTCAGTAAATTAACCATTTGTGTTGCCCAGCACTATTTTATCTAGAAACATTGCCCTGACGACCAGATGACTGATCCATAGACATGGTTATCAAACGACAGTGTAAATCATAGTCACTCAGAGGGCTTGAAAAACAGATTTCTGGGCCCCACCACTAGAGTTTCTGATTTAATAGGTCTCTAGTAGAGTCTGGGAATTTTTATTTTTAACAAATTCCCTGGTGATGCTGATGCTGCTGGCCCATGGCTCACATTTTCAGTAACCCTGGTTCTTAAACAAATGATGTCAAATTAAGAGTTAGTGGCAAATATTTCTTCCATTTGGGCCCAACACAGGATCAACAGGGATTCATTGAGCGCTTAATATGTGTTTGATCACTGATGTGATGGGTGTTGTAGACACAGATTAAATACAGTTCCTGCCAACAAAGAACAAACCTGTTTGGAAAATCAAGACTAACACCTCAAGAACACAACTTAGTAGGTAATAGCTATGTGACACAAACAAGAAGGTTGGCAGGAATTCAGAGGACTCTGGTGACCACAGAATGATTCCATAGAAGGGAAAACTTGAACTGGACTTGAAGAGCTAGACCAGTAGATTAGAAAAGAAGGAAAAATTCAAGGTGGGAGAACTACTTGGGGACAGAGGCAGAGATGAAAAGGGGCATTAAATTAGTGGTCTAGGGAGTATGGTTGGTGTCTTTCATATGTATGAATTTAATAAATAATTTTATGATTATTGTGACAGAGTGGTGAACAGGTTCAGAATGGTTGGTGAGGAAGTATATTTAAAAAGATCTGTGAGCCAGGCAGAGGATTAAGAATTAGCAGAACATGAAATCCAGAATGTTAAACAGAAGAAATCTGTGATAGGAAATACAACTTTGGTAACGATGTGCAGAATAGATTGGAGCGTAGAAATGCAAGATGTCTGAGTACCTGGAGCTAATGATTCAGTGGGGGATCCAAGAGTGAGGAGATTAGGCCCAGAATTAGGCTTGTTGTAACAACAGATTAAAGAGAAATGGACATGTGACATTCCCAATGGAAAATTATTGGGTTTAGTGACACAAATAAATGAGTAGACGTGGTACTTTTATATTGAACTTGAGTAATCGTCAGGAGAGGTAGTGCTACTAACGGGCACGAATATTTTCAGGAGAAGTCAGTTTTGCTGGAAATACATGGATTTGAGGTTATGATAACACATGTGTCATCTACAAATTGGCACTTGCCATTGGCACTTGCCATCTACCCCTAAAAAGATTAAATCATGTGCTGTTGCATCTGCTGACTTTCAACATCCCCTGAAAGGAGTTCAGGGTGGAGAACAGAAATGAGACACTCTGTGCTCTGGGAAAAACTGACAGAACAGGTCTTCAGATAGTTAGGTATTTTCAGGAGATGATTTTATGAACCCAATTTTTGTATATGAGCCCAATTTTTGTACCTCCTCATATCTAGAAAAGCACTAAAATCCTTTGTTGTGATGTCTGCTACTCATGACTAGCAGTAACCTTCACGAGATTAGCAGAAATTTTCTGCAAAAATTATGCTCTTGATTGCATGTACTCCCCCTTCAGCAAAATCGCATATATACTGACCTTCCCCCCACCTTTTTGGAGCAGTTCCTCAGAGCTATCTGAGATGCTGTCTCCCAGGTTATAGTCCTCATTTTGCCCCAAATAAAACTTAACTCACAACTCTCATGTTGTGCATTTTTTTTAAAGTTGCCACATGAAAGAAGGGAATTGTCTAGCTGAGATTTGTAGATTCAAGAAGGAGGAGAGTACATGACTTACCAATCTGAAAGTGACTAATATTAATTTGTTATTTAAAGCTGTAAACATGAGATAAAATATTTACTCATGCATATTTTTCTTTTGAGTTTTAATTGAGTGCCTTCAACAGGCCAGCCACTGCATTTGGAGTACAAATTGTAATGAGAGAATTTAGAGGAAGAGGGTGTAAGGTCAAAGAATTGAATCTTGGAGGACTGCCTTAGAGTTAAGATAAAGGCAGAGGAATCAATGAAGAAACATGTGAGAGGTAATGTAGTACAGGGAGAATGAGGAGGGTATTGAAAAGGGTTTGAAGAAGAAGGTGGTCAGTTGTGGTGAACACAGCAGAGGTTGAGAAACACAAAAATTGGCAGAGGTCACTGGGCTTGGCAAAAGAAAGCATTAAAAATCTCTTAGAGTGACTTCCCTCGTGGACCAGT
The DNA here is from genome assembly GCF_009873245.2 of Balaenoptera musculus. NCBI lineage: Eukaryota > Metazoa > Chordata > Mammalia > Artiodactyla > Balaenopteridae > Balaenoptera > Balaenoptera musculus. The sequence goes on along the minus strand of NC_045788.1, from coordinate 130,853,954 downwards.
GGTTAAGACTCTGTGCTTCCACTGCAGGAGCATGGGTTCAATCCCTGGTCAGGGAACTAAGATCCCACATGCCTCGTGGAGCAGCCAAAAAAAAAAAAAAAATCTCTTAGAGACAAGTAGGCAGGAGAATAAAGTAGAGTTGATGAGGCTGATGAAGAAAGACCCAGAAGAAATAAAATGAGAAAACAAGGCAGGATGCCACACTGATGGAAGGCAGAAGAAAAAGATAGCTGATCCTCTTAGACTGAAGGGAAAACACAGCACAGATATGATTTACTGTTAACCTAATCACCTGCTTTCAAAATTAAATGTATTTATTTACATAAATCTATAATTATTAAATATTTCTTGCACATGATGTAATCTACTATAAATTATAGGTGCATTTTAAAGAACACATTAAATGAACACTGACTTTGAACGAAAGGAATTTCCATAAATATTATAATAATACTGAATTTTTGTGTGACTATTTTATAGAATTGGATAGAATAAATCTAATACATATAAATTACAAAGTATCTAGTGGGATAATAAATGGTTTATTTTCTATTTTTTATTTTTTTTGGATGAATGAAGGTTAATAATTATTTTGTTTCTCCCAAGTTGGAGAAACTTCATGGAGGATGAAGAACATAGGAGGTAAACAATGTCAAGAAGGGGAAACAAATGAAAATTTCCAAATTTGATGATGTTCCCAGTATAGAGAAAAAGCATTGATTCAAGAAAGAAAAATTAGTTTAACAGGTCAATAGTATATTTGGTAAGAAGTAGAAAAGAGCCGGAAGAAGAATATAAAACTTTACTACCACATATTTTGGGAGTTTGCAGTGTTTTTATGGAGAGGACTTCACTATACAAATGAAGGTTGGGTATACAATGGTTCTGAATTTTATTTAGGGTAGCACAAAGTCATTGTTTATGATTAACATGAGAGTATTGGTGCAAAAAAGAAAAGGAGAGTATGGGAAAGATGAATTAAGTTGTAGTAAATTTTGCATTTTATTTAACGTGGTGAATTTTTACTAATGAAGTACTGAAAGTAATGACATATTACCAGTGATAATTGGGAAGTGAAATAGAAAGGAGTTTCCAGAAGAGCAAGATGAAATTTTATATGGTAAGGAAATATTGTCCAGAACAACTGAGCATTTTTGGGGTGGTGAAAATAGCGACTACAATTCTTTATAGTCACATGAAAGTACAAAATCTAAAAAGGAACAGATACTTAAGTGAATAAAATTGTAGAACAAAATAATTCCACAATAGAAATATGTATGGTGGTTCTAGTATTCTGAAGAGCCTGCACAAGGCAAGATGGTTTCCAGAGTATAGAATGCACAGAGCAAAATCAAACAAAAACTTAAAGTAATAGTAGGGTTCTTACTTTTAAAGACCTTACACATCTTACAATTCGTAACATAAGACACTTATGCAAACAAATAAATGCACAATATGATATAATACAAATTATTTGAAAAAAAATGTTCAAATAAAGTACCAATTTTCAGAAACTTTCTTCTCATTGACTAAAACTCAATCTTCATTCAGCATCTGAAAAAGGGATTTTCAACTCTCATGGTCAAGTATACATACTCTACTGAGGTTGAGTTGAGATTAACTTGGTAGGTCTGAATCAATTTTCTATCAAAAGCTTATTTTGAAAATATTCAGTTGAATGCAGGCAAAACTGTCTCCCACATGGTTATTTTAAAAATAACCAGTTTGACTTAACATGGCTTATTCTTTATTTCTGTGTAGAAACACCCATCATTTTCTTTAGGAAGCCTGTACACTCATAAGACTTTCATATTTTAACATATACTCTAAAACAGTACTTTTCAAAAAAAACCTAAAAAGTTATTTCTCAAGTTAAAAGTATTTTTATTGCACAGATATGTTAATTTGTTGAACGACGTCAGATTGGTTCTTTCTATACAATTCTCCAGAGGACATTTAAAAATGTTCCCTTACATTCCATTTGGTATTCTTATTATACTGCCTGTCATACAAGAGGTGCTCAAGTAAAATTTTAAGAATGAATGAAAATTGTGAATATCCCTAAAGGAACTTTATTCTACAGCATTTGACAGTGTATTTTTCATCTTGGAAACTTGAGTTCTTGGAATACCTTTTAATACCTCCCAGACCCAGTGTTCCTGGAAACATAGCTGGAGAATGCTGCTTACATAAACTGCCACAAATCCAATGCAATCAAGGCTAATACTCAAAGAGAGATTTTTACTCAAGAGTATTTAGCAAATAATGGTTTCAAAGAAATAGGATATGACTAAATGAATTGGCAAAGAAGTAATGATCACTGTGTCTCAGAATATCAACCTGATTATGTCATTCATTTGCTCAAAAGCTTCTCTTATTCTCCACTATATTTAAAATGAATTCCATGCCTTTTGCAATACTTTGATATTTAAATTCCTTTATTATTTGGCCCCAGCATATCAGATTCTTTTCTCTAGTTTGTGCCTGTGGTGGGGGAAAAAAAGAAAAGCATACCTGACCTCACAGAGTCTATGTTTTATTGAGAAGAAAAGAGAGTAAACAAAATAAATAAGTAAAGTACAATTGGTTATATGCTGATGAATGCTATGAAGAAAAATTAAGTGGAGAAGACAGATATATGGAAAGATAGAAGTTATAAATAAGGATGATCAAGGAAGACCTCCCTTAGATGGTGACAACTGAACAAGACCTGAAGAGGGTGAGGGGGTGAGTCACATAGACTCATGACATTAAAGTTACAGGTAGAAGCATAGGAAGGATAAAAGCCCTAAGTGGACCCATGACTGAAGTTTTCTGAGGACTATTTCATGTCATTTCTCTTTCCTTTTTCTCTACCTCTGTGTCACCTTCTATCTCCATTTATTTACCCAATCAGCCAGTGATTTGGTTGTGTATGCACTTTTCTTCCTCATTAAGTTGGAGGTTCTTTGAAGGCCTGTTCTGGGTCTTATTCATCTTTTTATTTTCAGCAGTGCCTAGTGTGATGTTATGTTTTTTAGGAAGCTCTCAACAAATGCTAATTAAATTGAAGGCGTATTTCTCAATTTGGCTTTCCCACCTCCATCCCTCTCCTATGTGCTGCTGTAGATTTTAGGATAATATTAATGGCACCTGACAAGGTAGGGATCCCTTAGCTCCTATGTTTCTTTAGGAGCCCGAGATGGGAATCCTGTAGAGGATGGGAGAGTCTCAGTGTTTGAGTTAGAGTTGGGGGTAATTACTCCCCTGCAACTGAAGAATTTTCTTTTTCTTGTGTCCTTGCTGGGTTGGTGATACAGAGCTTTTACTGTTTGGTGGCCATGTAGACCATGAAGTCAAACACATGGTTGCTATGGTCATATTAATTCACTGGGAAATGAGCTTCATGTAGTATTCACTGAATCAATGCCAACCTCAGCCTCAAAGCTGAAGGTGTGGTTTTTCACTTTGAATATCATAGGAGGCAAACTGGTCTTTTGAATACCTCAGGATATGATCTTCAGAGAACTCTTCAATGTCTGCTTCATCGCCTTCTTAATGCATCGTATTTGGTAGTTCTACTAGGTTGAATAGTATCCTGTCCAAATTCATGTCCACCCAGAACCTCAGAATGTGACTTTATTTGAAAATGTATTTACAGATACATGTATAATCAAGATAAGATGAGGTAATATGGATTAGGCTGGACCCCAGTTAATCCAATGACAGATGTCCTTATAGGAAAGAAGAGGGAAATTTGGTCAGAGATATGCACAGAGGGAAGATAAGAGATACACAGGGAGAATGCCTGTACATTATATGTCTCCGTGAAGACAGAGGCAGAGGATGAAAAGATGCATGTAAAAGCCAAGGAATGCCACAGATTGCTGACAACTGTCAGCAACTAAGAGAAAAGCATGGAACAATTACCACTCTGAGTCTCCAAGAGGCAACTAATCCTGCTGACATCATGATTTTGCACTTTTGGCCTCTTGAACTGTGAGAGAATACATTTCTATTGTCTTCAGTCAGCCAGTTTGTGGCAATTTGTTATGGCAGGCCTTGGAACATTACACAGTAGCATTCTCTAGACAATAGGTCAGACCTAATATAAACAGGTTGGGTGTGAGGACACAGAAGACCACACCAGTCAGTTTCAGAGGCAACTCTGGGATAACTTACCCCACAGCGTGGGCCATGCCAGGAAATACAGGGACAGAGCTCTGGACAGTACCATGGCCATAGTGCCACTGCCAGAGGACCACCTTTGGTCTTCTGGGCAGCAGTGATGTCATGGACTGTGGTCGTTAGAGCTTTGTTAGTTCCCTCACAATGCCAAAATTTCATGAATGATCTTGGCTAAAGGAGTCAAGTACTTGGTGCAGTCCAAGGCTTTGGTGACAATCTTGGGGGAGTTGTCATTTCTCTTGGTTTAGTCTCATCCCCAAATCAGAGGCATCAGCAGAAGTGGGAGAGAAAATGACCTTTCGGCTTCGCTCTTACAGCGGGGCTCGGAATTTTCTAAGGTTGTTATTACAAGAAAACTTTAGGAAGTATTGCATATGTCTATTACCTTGATTGTGATGATGGTACAACGGGTGTTTGCATATGTCCAAACTCATTAAGTTGTACACATTAAATACATGTAGTTCTTTCAACTATTCTTCAATAAAACTGTAAAAAAAAAGATATGTGGACTCTACAATATATTCAGCACCAGCATTACCCTGTTTGAAGTTGGTGGTATCCCAACTCTAGAAAATGGAGCTGAGTTTTCCAGTCACTATAAGTTTTGTGTTCTCAGCCTTGATAGTACCATTGAACTTGCATTGGCTGTTCTTGGGGTCAAGAAAAGGGTTACTTATGGCCACAATAGCCGCATTGTAAGAATTAAAAACAACTCTGGTCACATGATCACATCTGTTTACTCCAATCTTCACCATCATGTCTCAAGGATAAAGTTGGCTTTGGACCAGAAGCTGTGGCTTTTGATTGAATAAAGAAGAACAGAGGCTCAATTTAGCTTTCACTGGTTTCTTGCCATAGCTCTTATAAAATGGAAAAAGAAAGAGTTAAGAGTTTTTTTTTTTTTAATTCAAAGACTTCATATGTACTAAGCAAGAAAATGTTTGGAGATTATATATATATATAAAATTACATATATATTTTTTCTTCCTCAGTAAAGCAATCAGTAAAAAGTTGTTTTTGCCACAGTCACATCCCACATTGAAAAAATTGTTTTGCACTTTTCTGTGAGTATCAGAAATAGGCAAGAATGATGAGATGGCTTTTATGCCACTGTCACAATCTTCAGTTAAGTGATGCATAGCTTCACAATCAAATGTCGACCACGTCTGCATTGCTCCTTGATTAAAACATGGCCATTCTAAATCTCTTCCATTTCATAGCTAATATTTAATGAGGCCAGGTTGTATGTCAAGAATTCCCACCTATGCCCTATAAAACAGACAAGAATGTACTGAGTAATACAAGTGCATTTTATAGGTGGTGAGATAAATATTTTTATAAGATGTAAATCAAAATGACATATAGGATGTGACAATTGTCCTAAGTTGTAATAGTAAACTTTGCTTTATATAAAGTGTAATATATTTCCTAAATTTTCTTCCTTAATTTCATATTGAGCAAAATACTAATCCTGTAGAAACAGTCACAAGTATTATGACCAATGTACTTGGCAGATTTGAAGCTGGAGAAGTAAGTGTGAAGAGTAATACCAACTTGTGATAATAAACTTTTTGATAATATTGCCACTGAGTCTCTATGAGAAGAACGAAAAGGTTTGGATGGGATTTAATTAAAAAATATAAAGTCTGTGTTGTCTGGAAACGTTATGAATTGTGTCTCAGAGGATGTCTAAGGGGTGGAGCCATGCTTTCTGCAATTAACAAGGAAGATTTTTCTTTACTTAATAAATGGTACCCTTACAGAGCATGCAGTCTGAGGCCATGATATTTTAGCTGAGGAAACTGAGGATTGGAGAAAAGAGATTATCTGACCATCAGAAGAGCTGATAGTAATATTATTTATGAATCCACACAAAGCTGTCAAAATCAATTTCTTTGGGGTTCTTGTAGAATAAGCTGATAAACAATCAAATATAACATGCTTATTTCCTTAGGCCATACTTGCCCAGTTTGCTGGATTTGAGAATAGGCTGTTTAGTTGTTTTTGGATAAACTAATAAAATTATAGTCAACAACTATAACGTTAAATATAGGATGGAATTCGTGGGGAAGGAAATGTTGAACCATTAGTTCCAAATTTGTCCCTCATGTAATGAGAAAAGCATGCATCTTTAAATTTTCTTATTTGTTATTTTGTTTAGTTTCTAAATAAGTGGTTAAAAAAAAGCTGACTCTTGCTATATCAAGATTCGGATTTTCCAAACATTTAAACATATATAAGTGGAAACTTAGAACAAAACAAAGCATGTCATGAATAACATGAATAGGGGATATGTATTAAGTCTATGAAAAAAATTATTTCTAGGATGACTCGTTAGGCAAAATCCTTTTGTAGCAGCAGATAATGTCTTTTTATGAAGCCCACTACGGATGGGAAAATAGGACAGTAAAATTCACCACATTTATGTGCAGCAGTGTCAGGAGTGAGATGGTAGAGTGTGTGGTGATCCGTACCCACTCTCAGTTGTCCAGGTGAGTGGCATCTCCTGTCCCCACCACCTCCTGGCACTTTGTGTTGCAGCGATGAAGGGGTCTCTCATGGGATCTGTGGGGTCTCTCATGAGAATATAGCTTTGGTTCAGTCTGTGCCTATAGACATGGCTGTGGCAATGCCTCTGGTTGCTGGGGTGTCTGCCATCTTCTATAAATGGCTATTCTTGTCACTGCTTACACGTTAAATGCTTTTTGTGCTGCCAGACTGCTAGATTTGTAGGTGATGTGACAGACTGAATTTTTGTGTCCTCCCCCCCAACAGAGTCACATGCTGAAATTCATTTTAACCCCCAATGTAATTGCATATGGAGATGGGACTTTTGGAAGGTACTTAGAATTATATTAGGTCATGACTGTGGGGTCCTCGTAATGGGAAGGAAGAGAATGAGGTTTCTCTCTCTCTCCACTCCACCCCGCCCACAAACACAGAGGAAAGACCATGAGGACAGAGGGAGAAGGCAGCGACCTACGTACATCCCAAAGGGAGAGCCATCAACAGAAACAGAACCTACTGTCACCTTGATTTTGGACTTCCAGCCTCTAGAACTATGAGACAATAGATCACAGTTGTTTAAGCCACCCAGTCTATGGTATTTTGTTATGGCAGCCTGAGCAGATTAAGACAGTTGATTTCTGTAGCACTTCATGACATTGTTTCTAGGCCTAATTCAACACTAATTATCATTGCAAATCCATTTTGAGGAGTGTCTACAAAATGATGCATGGGTCAGGTTATTATGGTAATGGCATAGCATGGCCAGATGACAGATCATATGATTCTAAAATGTACCAAAATTATGTTATAATAATATTGCTTGATCATTCTGATTGTGCTTGTGCAATGACACATTTAAAAATTTTGAATAAAATAATTTACTGATTTTTAATACACATTTCTATTAGCTCAATTAATTTGTTTTCTCATTATTTACATAGGACATGGTGTTATAAATAATTTTTGTAGGTTGAGTGTTCAATAAAAGTCATTGATACAATGTTTTAAACATACAAACCTTGATAAATTGATTTCAATACCTCAGCAGCATTTTCTGTGGATCCAGAAAAAAAAGTACTTGCTTTAAATGCTGTGAATGTAAAGTGAGAGCACATATATGTACTGTCTAGGATGAAGCCTGACACACAGTATGTGTTCAACACGTGTTAGTTATCTTCCTTTGTCTCTTAGTTCTCATAATTTGTCCTGTATGATCATCCTGAAACCCCAGTGTCCCATAGTAAAGGACAAGGGTGTAAATATTAAAGATTAAAGTGAAAGATTAAAGAACTTATAGTTCTTCTCCCTTTCAGAGTTGGTTGTCACAGACTGGATAGAAAATGAGTTGGTGGTTGTGGTAATGGTGTACTTTACACACATATAAAATACAGGAGATGGATTTAAATCAGATTTGGTGGCTTGTGATTTTGAGGACAAAGGGTCAAAGAGATCCCATAGTCCCAAATCACAGTGGCTGTAATACATTGAACACCGACTCAAACTTGGATTGCCTTTAAGCTGTGGTTAAGAAGTAGAAAGACTTGAGAGCCATGATGATGGTGGTTATTTTATTTGTAGCATAAACATTCATTTATATTTTTGAGGTGGGGCATATACTCTTAAATAGAACCATATGAAATGGATTACACTTGAACATTTCTTGACTGCTAAAACATCAATCACATATGGTTCAAGCAAATAGTTCTGGAATGAGGAGAGCAAGTTCTGGCTACAATAGTCTCTAGTTACGTCATGTAAAATCCTGCAACTGCAGATCTCAGTTTGTTTCTTTGTGATATGGGCTCGTGATATTTGTCCTATTCCCTAGACAAAAAGAATGAATGTGAATGTGATTTGCAAACTGTGAATACCTGTATTCAATCAAATTAAGTCATGATAGAACATCCTTAAATGTGTTGGTTAAAAAATAGTTCTGCCGGGCTTCCCTGGTGGCGCAGTGGTTGAGAATCTGCCTGCTAATGCAGGGGACACGGGTTCGAGCCCTGGTCTGGGAAGATCCCACATGCCACGGAGCAGCTGGGCCCGTGAGCCACAACTACTGAGCATGCGCATCTGGAGCCTGTGCCCCGCAACGGGAGGGGCCGCGATAGTGAAAGGCCCGCGCACCGCGATGAAGAGCGGTCCCCGCACCGCGATGAACAGTGGTCCCCACTTGCCGCAACTAGAGAAAGCCCTCGCACGAACCGAAGACCCAGCACAGCCAAAAATAAATAAATAAATAAATAAAGTAGCTATAAAATTTATAAAAAAAAAAAAAATAGTTCTGCCAAAACTACATTTGCTTGCATGTGGTTATGGGCACTTACCATTATAAAATTAAAGAAGTCCATACAGATTGTGTTGAAGGTAATTCCTTAAGGCTTTTGAAAAATCTGTGAGAGGAACTAACTAAATGTATGAATCCAAGCATATCGTGAAGACATATAACTGGACACATAAAATAACTGCTGTCCAGAGAGGAGCAGAGGCTGTGGAGACCTTTGGACACAGCATAAATTTTTACTAGATAATGAAGTCCAAAAAGGACAGATTGGACATTAAATTCTACAGAGTCATTATTATGTACATTTTCACTGAGTTTTTACAGTGCATAATCATATTACAAATCAGGCTTTACTATTTGAAAGGAAAGGCACTGACAAGGAAGCCAGTGATGTTTATCAAATTCCCCTCCCTTCCATTTTAATCACTCTGAGGACAAGGGAGATGACCAATGGCAGCTAATAATAAAACTGATAAAAATTCTTACATAAAATGCTTTCTTCCACACTAGGAGGCATGCAACTAATGTATATATTCACCACACTGTAAGTGACACACAATCTAGGATTTTGCTTCAAGAGTTTTTAGTCACCTTTGTGGGACTTCTCTGGTGGTCCAGAGGTTAAGAATCCATGCTTCCAGTGCAGGGGGCATGGGTTTGATCCCTTGTTGCGGAACTAAGATCCTGCATGCCGTGTGGCCAAAAAAAAATAAATAGAATTTTTAGTCACTTTTGCTCTACATTCAATTGCAATGGACTGAATGTGTATGTCCCACTAAATTCATTTGTTGAAATCCTAACCCCCAATGTGATAGTTTGAGGAGGTGGGCCCTTTGGGAGTTAATTAAGATGGAGCTCTCATGAACGGGATTAGTGTCCTTCTAAAAGAGACCCTGAGGCTCTCTTACCCACTGTCATCCCAGTGAGGATACAATGGGAAGTTGACAGTCTGCAACTGGGAAGAGGGTCCTTACTAGAATCTGACCATGCTGGCACCATGATCTCGAACTCCCAGCCTCCAGAACTGTGAGAGGTAAATTTCTGTTGTTTATAAGTCACCCAGTCTCTGACACTTTTTTATACCAGCCTGAACTAAGACATAATTTAAAATTGCATTTACCTATGAAAAAATTATTTTAATATTCAAGGGCCTGCTTACCACATAGAATCAAAACCTTTGGAATTAGAGCTGAGGAATCTGAACCTGAGAAGAAGTGATATGAACCTTTAGAGCATTTATAACATAGTTTGAATAGAATAATTTCATAACTATTTTCCAAATATAAATATTTCATTCTTTAATTTTATGATTGCTTACTTTAATTTTAGAAATTTTATAAATGGAAGAAAGGAAGTTTCCTAACCACTCTATTTTTATGATATATATTTTAATGTGGTTATATTTTTATTAAATATTATTATTTTTCACTTGTAAACCAAAGAAGTATTGTATGTATTATGTGCCTATAGCCCTTGGATTAATTTCTACCACATTTTGCCAAGTACACTCTTTATATAGTTCTAGTTAGTTTTGAACCATATATCATTTTTCCAGTGAAAAGTCTAGAAAGTTTCCTTCTTATGTTTGAAGTCTCACTAGGCTCCAAATTACATTTCTACTACAGAGATTCAATTGCAAGAAGGAGGTAAAAGGAGAATGAAAAGTTTTCTGAGGTGAATTTTGGGAAGAAGTTCTGCTAACATAATAAAGTGATATTGTGAGTTATATATATCGAAAGTTTTCAGAACTTTTTCTAACATTTTAGATTCTCCCAACGTCTCTTTGGGAAAATCTTGAATTACTATGAATGGATGTTTACCTTATACCATGGAACATGCATTTAACCTAAATGTGTTTCCATTTCTACCCATTTTTTAAAAATCTAAACCTCATGTTGAAGTTCCCTGGAGTTATATGACCCCAACTCGATTTTCTCAATAAGCTTATTGCAATGACTTCACATGTACAGTTTATACACCAACTTATCTAAAAGTTTTCTTTACCATTTAATCACTGTTTAAGAGTATGCTATATATATCACATTATATATATCAATGCAGATTTATTCATATGTTTGGATTTAGGTAAGTGTCTTACTTTTGAAGTCAATCTCTTTACCCAAACTAATGAAAGAAATTGACAAAATCTTTGTATGAGCACAGTATACCTCTCACATATGAACTTGAGCATCATATGAACAGAACTTATAGCTTGTTATATTCATTTGCTTTCTGGGACCACTTGCTTTAGTCTTCTGCACTCTTTTTGGAAAAAAGTTACTCATCTTTGTTTGAGTTGGTTCACTGACAATACAGCTTAAAGAAAAAAATTAAGTTTAGCTTCAGAGGAAATTTAATAAAATTATTATCTGGATAAAATTAAAGTTTTTAAAAAGCATGTGAAAACACTTCATGACTGATTTTTATTCATTTTTTTTCCCATGAAGCAAAAGATGAAGGAAACATTAACTCTTCGTTTATTGGCAGCATTTTCTCTGAATTTTCTGGGAGGAATAAGAGAGAAGAATCAGAAGAATACTGCTATGGCACTCAGGGTAATAGCCCTTAATAGGTCCAAGTAGGTGTATGTTCTACATTACCAAGGTCTAGAAACATCAGGGTAAGATTAAACAGAGATTAATAACAATAGAAGACATTAAGTATGTGATCTAATTGTAATCATGTGTTTCTCTAAATTTCATTCTTATTTCACTTTAATAAATTTAATATATTTATAGTAATGGCCAACAGTTGTGCTTAAATATTTTAATTATGATTTCTATTTTGGTAAATTGCACAATTAAGTAGAAATAGAACCTCTCACTTACCCACACATATGGATTCAATGTCTTAGAACTGAAAGTATAAGCAAGAGTCACTCTCTATATATATCGTGTTTCACTATAAAGAGAAGAAGAGATTTATTTATTTGCATATGACCAATATATTAATTTAAGGAAAACCAGAAAGGCCAGGTGCCTTTATGTCTATGCTATACATAGATATAAAATTATACAATTAATTAAAAATCACAGGCAAATGTTGCATATCACATACTGGTTTGAAATCATTGATTTTGTGAGGAAAGGGAGCATGAATAATTCTCACAAAGAATATGGCCATATGGGATAGAAACAAAAAAGAATACTTTAGATATCATAAAAGGATGGTGTTTGGGCAACTTGAGGTAGAAATCAATACAGAGAAAGAATTTGAAGAATTAGCCATGATGTATGTACAGCAAGAAAGGACAGAGCTGAACAAGTAGAAGGGGTGCTTATCTAGAAGAGTGACGCTAAACCAATAAAAGTAGCTGAACAGTTGAGTGATAGAAAAATCATACAGACAGAAAACTACTCTGCATGTACTAAGGATGTGCAGAAAAGGAGGACTGCTTGCATGGATAAAGATTATCTTAAACTTAGAGTTAAATTATATCTCTTTAGGTGTGGATTCAGAAAACCTTTTGAATGTCAGAACATATGTTCAAAATAGTGATATTTATGACTATTGTGTATTGATTTTAAAAATAAAACTTATAGAGAATTGGTTAATCAGTAAGTTCCCACCTGAAGTTCTGAATCTATACAGTTCTACTAAGTCAGTAATGGGATCTATGAATGATTTTTAACATATAAAATCTTTAAGAAATTATACATATTCCTGTGTGACTATGTTGAAAGGGCACTTAAAAATGTTTCTTTACTTTTGACTAGAATTAAATCAATTTATTGCACTAATACTATATCTTATGCTGATACAAAATTCTGATTGGTCCCAATATGTCTTTGATTAATAAAAAATGAGAAGATATGTATTACTTCATAAATGCAGTGCTCCCAATGAATTTCCCTGCTGTTGTCAATGAGCAGCAGTTTATTGCTCTGTAGTTTTAAAATCTACAAGTCTTTGAAGAAAACTTGTGTGACACCCCAGGCCTTGGTCCACTGTCTCTGGGAAATGGTGATCTATGAGAGCAGTAGGAAAGGAACCTATGCTTTGCAGGAATTACACCTGTAGTCACTCTTTTATTTTATTATGACAACCTGCTAGGTTTTTACTACTGGTAAAATTATGTACTATGAACACAACTATAATTAAGATTATTGTTTAGAATAGAAAGAGAGATAAAGAATTTCTCAGACAAACAAAAACTAAAAGAATACAGCAATACTAAACCTATCCTAAAAGAAATATTGAAAGGTCTTCTCTAAATAGAAAAGAAGCAAGAAGATATTGGAAAGAGGAAATCAAAACTGGAAAGTCAATCACTTAACTAAGCCAGTAGACAGATAACAAAAATTTATTTGTGGAAGCGATGAAAAACACAAGGAACAGCAAAAAGATAAACATGAAGATGTAAAAGAGGACATCAAAATCATAAAGTGTGGGGCAGGAGAGTTAGAAATGTAGATTCTTTTTTTAGAATGTGTTTGAGCCTAGATGACTATCAGTCTAAAGCAAGCAGATATAGAAAGGGGTTAACATACTTGAAAACAAGGTAACCACAAATCAAAAACATACAGTAGATTCACAAGGACTAAAGAGAAGAAAATCAAGCACAAAATAAAAGGAAATCATCAAACCACAAAAAAGAAAAACAAAAAGAGAAAGGAACAAAGAAGCAACATAGAATCAACTGGAAAACAAGGTTTAAAATGGCAACATATACATATTTATCAATAATTACCTTAAAGGTCAATGGACTAAATGCTCCAATCAAAATACATAGAGTGGCAGACTGGATAAAAAAAAGCAAGAGCCTATAATATGCTGCCTACAAGAGACCCACTTTAGGGCAAAGGGCACAAAAAGATTGAAAGTGAGGGTATGGAAAAAGATATTTCATGCAAAAAGAAATGACAAGAAAGCAGGGTCACAATATTCATATCAGACAAAATAGACTTTAAAACAAAGCCCATGAAGAACGATAAAGAAGGGCACTATATAAAAGGATCAGTACAAGAAGAGGATTTTACACTCATCGATATATGTGCACCTAATATAGGCACACCCAAATACATAAAACAAATACTGACTGACATAAAGGGAGAAACTGATGGGAATACAGTAATTTTTATTTTATTTTATTTTATTGTATTTTATTATTGTGGTAAGAACACTTAACCTGAAATCTACTCTCTTAAATTTTTACGTGCACAACACAGTACCATTAATTATAGGCACAGCGTTGTACAGCAGATCTCTAGAACTTACTCATTTTGCATTACCAAAACTTTATAGCTGTTGAACTGCAACTCCCTGCTTCTCCTCCCCCAAGCCCCTCATACCACTATTCTACTCTGTTTCTATAAGTTTGACTATTTTAGTTACCTCATACAAGTGGAATTATGCAGTATTTGTCTGGTGACTGCCTTATTTCACTTATCATAGTGTTCTCCAGGTTCATCCATGTTGTCAAAAAAGGCAATATTTCCTTCTTTCTTAAGGCTCTGAATAACACTCCATTGTGTGCATATGCCATGTTTTCTTTATCCATTCATCTATCGATGGACGTTTAGGTTGTTTCCAAATCTTGGCTGTTACGAATATTGCTGCAACGAATATGAGAATGCAGATATCTCTTCAGATTCTGATTTCAATTCATTTGGTTAAATACCCAGTAGTGAGATTGCTGGATCATGGTAGTTCTATTTTTAATTTTTGGAGAAACGTCCATGGTGTTTTCCACAGCACAGCAGTGGTACCCTTTTACATTCCTATCAACAGTGTACTGAGACTCCAACTAGAGAAAATTTTAGTAGTTAGATGATGAAATAAAACCAAGAATTAGGTTTCAACACCTGTGTTTTTCCAGTCTTAAGGGAGCTGTTGTGATTAATGAGCAGAACCTTGCAGAAAAGAGCTACCCATTCACCACTGTCCAGCACTTCTTTCTTCCATTAACACTGGAATCACCCATCATTTGGAAGCTATACTACTTCTATAACTGAGTTTTTATAGAGTCCCTGGTGATGTCAAACTGTTCACCAAAGTGCTCCATTCAGATAATTCTGAGAATTGGGGACTATGACATTTGAAAATAGATGGAGAAAGAATAGCAATTCCTAACACACTACAAACACTATGGTCTTCCCAGCACGGTAAATGTGACATCCTCCTTAGTCTGTAGTAACTAAATTTTGGCATGACTTTTACTCTTAACAGAAAAATGACTGCTTTTAGAGTCATGACTGATTATGCAAGTGTTATGGGTTGAATTGTGTTTCCTCTAAAAGATGTTGAAGTCCTAACCTCTGGTACCTGTGAATGTGACCTTATTTGGAAATAAGGTTTTTGTAGATAATCAAGTTAAGGTTAGGTCACTAGGGTGGGCCCTCATCCAGTATAACTGTGTTCCTATAAAAAGGGAAAATTTAGACACAGACACAGACACTCACAGAGGGAAGATGATGTGAAGATGCAGGAAGAACACAATTTACAAGCCAAGAAACAGTTAGAAGCTACCATGTGCTGGGAGAGAGACCTGGAACAGATTCTCTCTCACAGCCCTTGGAAGGAACCAACCCTGCCAACAGGGTTGATGTTGGACTTCAAGCCTCCAGAACTGTGATACAATCAATTTCTGTTATTTAAGCAACCAAGTGTGTGGTACTTTGTTATGGCAGCCCTGGCAAGCTAATATAGCAACCTAGCAGTAATTGCTGGATATTGTTAACTTAGATATTTTTTCTCGTATTTATCAATTGATATTATTTTCCTGAAATGACCACAAAGTGAAGAAATAGCAGAAAAATGCTGATAGAATATGTAAAAAGAGTTTATCACTTGCATTAATATGCCTTTTATTAGATTTAAAGAGGAAAACCTTAGAAAACAAATTTTTCATATCGTTTATTTTTCTGATTACAAAGGTAATATTTTATCACTGTTTTACATTTATAAACTACAGAAAATTTAAAGAAATTAAAATAAACCATAATTACATTAACCAGAGATAATTACTACTGTAATTTTATTACTTTTGTTTCTAGGCTTTTTAAAAACTGTGTATGTTTGTACATATATTTCTTTCTGACAACTTTTCTGAAACAATAGTTCTTATTAATTTCCCTTTATTTTAAAATCATAGGATCATATGGAGCTAGTGGAGCTAATATCTTATTTTCTCATGTGTTTGACAGGATATAGGCTGGTATTATAATCAATGACTTATCTTTTAAAAACACATGTAATTTCATGTTCATATTTGCCATTGTCCTAAAATAGATATTTTTAAAACCATGGCGTGCTACCGTTAGACACTGAAGTATTTTGTTTAGACTGGAATATAAAGCAGTAATCCAAGTGTAGCTCTTATGAAATGTCAAAATGACTACCTAACGTGATGTTTTGTAAAATGTTTTATAAATTCTGTGTAAATGCTTCACAACCCGTAACTTCAGAACACAAACAAATGTCGTGAGCCTGTGATTTCAGTCTAAGAGGTGGCCCGAGATTGCTTGTCCCGTTACAAAGGCCATGGGAAGATGCTGAGGAGTCACTAATAAGATTATTTCCTTTTAGTTGATGTCTCATTATGAAATGTATAAAATATAAATGTGGCCTTTATTATTACTAGCAGTAGATAATAGTAACTGAGGTTTGATTCTACCTCTTTCATGGTGTGTTGCACTAACTTTTAGTATGGCTTACATATATGAACAATATGCCTATCTATACTAATGATGTCTCATCTTTATTTACCCATATATGGCGTAGCTAGATTTAGCAAACAGAAAAGCAACACAACTAATTAAATTTAATTCTAGTAACAGTGAATGGTATTCTGATATGTGTCCCCCAAATACTGCATGGGACATACTTATATTAAAAAAGTTATTCATTGCTACCTGAAATTCAAATTGAGTGCCCCTGTATTTTATCTGGTAATCCTCAGATACCAATGGGTCCTTCTGAAACTCAACATATGCCTATTCCAGATAAGGTTTAAGAAATGACTTTCTGTGAGACAGTTGTTTGCAGCAGTCAAAGAGGAAATTTGTCTACTCTAAACATGCTAAGTGTTGCAGAGAGAAGCTGAATAAAGAGAACAGAAAGAAAGAGAAATTCCCATTTTCTCATTTTTTTCAGTGTGAATTTACCTTTTTTGGTTCCATATTTAAATTATTTATAAAAGCACATTCCTCCCAAAAGAAAAAAAATTTAAAAAGCCTTGAGAGCTCTCTGTTGATTGTCTCTGCCATTCTGCCACTAATCTGATCAGTAAATATTGCTTGGGTTGACATCTGATGACTTTTATAAGAAATACAATGTGTATCTTTAGGGGAGTTGATTGTCCTTTTTGTATCAAGTAGTTGAGATATTCACAGAAATGGTAGGCTCACAAACAGTTATAAAAGGGGAAACTACAGCCTCTATTGGATATAAAGTTGTATTATTTGGTGGGGGGGGGGTAAGGAGTGGAGAGTTAGTGGGGAAGTACTGAGATTAGGGTTCAAGGTTTACGTTTTGGTATGACATACATGGGAGGTAAGGGCAAAGGACCACTTGAGAAAATTCTCCCTCTGGGTTCTGGAGAAATTATATTTACCTGACTTAGGAGGCAGGGTGGGTCGATATGCATTTACGTATTTCACCCTAGAGAGACATCAATGACAATTTATAAATCATAGAATCTGAAAACTAGAGATGATGTTAAGGTGCTTTGAAATATGGGCATATAGAAATGAGGTAAAAGCCGTACAAAGGAATGATAAATATTGAAAATATTCTGGAGCTGAGAAATGCTGATTTGTAAAAGAAGGAGGGAGGTGGTAGGGAGCATAAGTGTGTGAGGGCTTCACAATGAAAACTGAAAATCTGACACTGATTATTTTCAAAATAAATTGGCTTTAAATCAACTGAGAGTAGGGAATGAGTAATGACGAGGCAAGCGGCCAACTATTGTGTTAGGAGCTATATCAAGGAATTTAACATAGCTCCAACTTTAGTACAGGATATAATTATAGATTAGTGAAGAGAAAGGCAGTGTGTTATTGTACATCATGACACTTGTGGAATGTATATTCGTAACTCACTGGGGACGTGTGTATGGAGTACACAAGTTATTTCTAAAAGTATGTGATTGATTTGGGGAAACTGAAAAAGGTCCATAAAATGAGAGGATTTCTTATGACATAAAATCAAACAACAATAAGCTTTTTTAAATATAATCTTTTGTGGAAACAAGAGGGCAAATTATGACATGCACTCTGTAGATGTCTGATTATGTAGAAAGAGCCTAAGGCAGGCTGTGATACTGAAACTCAAGTAACTTTTTTTAAAAGCTAAGCTGCCTTCTTATCTCCGGATGTCATCTAATTCAATTACTACAGAAATGTGTGTGGAGACGTGGCTATGGCTCCTGCTATGTTTGTGGGTATGGCTGTGGATATGGCTTCCACCACGATGGTAGTTGTTATTATGGTTATTATGGCTAACAACTATTTCATTATAGATGACTCGATGAGTTTTGATTCTAGAGCATCACCTTTGAGCATCCTTTGTCTCTTATTTAATTCCTTAGAGATCCATGTGCTTTAAGCACCCTTAGCCTCAACAGCCCTCCACTCACGAAAAGATGACTCATTGCCTGGAGAAAACTTCATTTGTCTTCAAAATTCATTTTAGTCCTGGACATGATGTGATATCATGTACTGATTGAAAATGTGACCGATTATTTTGAAATTTTGAAAAATATAAAAATTCTCTGTGTATAAGAGTTAATACTTGCTTTAGGCTTTCTGACCATTCTGGGAAACCAGATAACTGTTTAGTTTAGTTGAGCCACACGTTCTTAGTCACTGGTTCTTAACCTTCAATAATTCTTTTTCTCTTTATCTTTTATATTCTAATAAAAATTTGAGTTATTTGTCAGTATCTGATATATATTCAGTAATGAATAGATTTATTAATTGATTGAATATGTTTCTGGATACACAAAAAATGAAGAAAGGAAGTGGAATGGTCTCATCTTTAGTGTGAAACAGTAGGTTATGATGAACAAAAACAAAGAGAAGAGAAAGAGTTAGAAGCGGTCAGAAATTTTTAAGTGACGCAAGGGAAGACTGTCACAGAGATGAAGCTGTAGTCGTGAAATCCATGGTGACAGATGACAAATGACAAATCATTGTAGAAAATGACACCAAGCAATTGTTTTGAGTATGCAAATTGAGTCTTGGCAAAATCTTAGAAATCTATCATTCCAGATGTTATTTGCAGGTTAGCTGACTGCAAAAATAGCACACAGTAAATATTATATTTACAATAGAGTTTTCAATTATAGTAAAAGAAAACCTTTAACAAAGTTAATATGACGCACTTAAAAACATGTAAATTGCTAATGTATTACATGATAACTAGGCATAACTCAAAAGTAGTTCTCACAAATTTAAGTAGCTAAGCAAGCTCAATTTTTAGTTTTCTTTTCTTACAGTTTTGGTATCCAAAGTTCTTGAATGTCATTAACAATACTGGAATAATTGAGTATTCAAGTGGAGAAATTAAATGTGAACATTGACCTAAATCTCACACCATATACAAATTAATTTGAATTGGACTGCAGACCTAAATTTAAACATCAATCCTGAAAGTTCCTAGAAGAAAACACACTGACCAATATAGCACACTATATACAAAAATTACTTCAAACTGGATTGCAGACTTATATGTAAAAGCTGAAACCATAAAATTCCTAGAAGAAACACTTTTCTTTGAGGTAGACTCAAAGATGTAAGATTTCTTATAAGGCAAAAAGCACTACATGTACAAAATTTTGATAAGCTGGGCTTCAAAGATAAAAATTGTTTTTCTTCAACGAGCACTATTAAAACATGAAAAGACAGCCACAGACAGGGAGAAATATATTTTCACATATATCTGACAAAAGACTTATTGTAGATTACAAGTCAATAATTTAGAGATAACTGAATGGAAAATGGGGGAGAGACTGAACAGACACTTCAAAAAGAAGACCTACTGATGGACAAAAGGCACTGAAAATATTCTCAACACCTTTCATCATTAGGGAGATGCAAATTAAAACCACGAAGAATCACTATCACATACACTCACTAGAATGGTTAAAATGAGAAAGACTCACAACAGAAGTGAGGGAGAAGATGTGAGAGCAAAGGGATCTCACACATTTCTGGAGGGGTGCAAAAATCCACTTTGGAAAAACACTACGGCTCTTATTAAGTTGAACATAGCTCATGATCTAGCGATTCTGCTCCTAGGTATTTATCAAAATTATGTTAGAAATATTTTATATTGTTACTTACTAAAAAAGATGAAGAAAAAAAGGAAACTATCCAAATCAACTACCATCAATAGGAAAATGAATAAACTGTGGTGTATTGATACAATGAGATACGACTTAGCAATAAAAAAGAATCTCAAAAACCAATTATAGGGGATGAAAGAAGCCAGACACAAAGGAACGCATATGTAAAATTCTGTTTATATACAAGCCAAGAAAGGCAAAACCAGTCTAGGGGGTAGGTGACAGGTTGCCTTTGTGGAAGGAGTGGAATTTTCCCAAAAAAGGCCATGAGTGAACATTCCAGGATCACAGAAAAAAATTTATATTTTGATTGGTGTTACATGGAATTATATGTTGATAAAACTTATCAAAAGTACCTTTAAGATATGGTCATTTTAATGTATGTAATTATGCCTCAAAAGAGTTTTAAAATATACTAGCGCCAAATTTCCCCTTTACTGGGGTGTGAGGAATCTCTTACTGGAAATACTGAGGTAAACCTGGTACAACTGGGCTTCTTTTCTGAGAAGGCATCAAGTTTTATGAGTCTTGGTCATTGGGAGGCTTTGACAGTGGCCCCAAGACTGGAAGTGAAAGTAGAGAGATTCATGATGAAAACTACCTTCCAAACACATGGACACCCCCCCCCCAAAATAAAAGCCACTAATTCCATATTAAGAGATAAAAGAGTTAACAAACGTTCATGTAAGAAAAAAAAAGTCTGTGAGATTCCTGGTTTTTTTTCATTTTTAAATGCAAGGAAATGGGAAACTGGTTAGAAATTAGGGAAAATATTAGATCCCTAAGGTTTGGATTTTGTCATAGTGGGGTGGAGGTTTTGCTCTAGAGGAAGTACAAAAAACTTACTTATACAGCTATTCTACTTGGAGCAGGCTTTTCTCAAATATTCCCATAGCTAGCTCTGTCACTTCTTTCAGGCTTCTTGTCAATGTCACCTCCTCAGGAGCCTTTGCTAAACATCCTGCTTACAGTTCAACCTAGTTTCTCACCCTATTCCCCTCTTCTTCTCCCTGGACCTCTTTCTCCTCTTCCTCCTTCTTTCCCTTCTCCTTCTCTTGTGGACTCTTCTTCCACCTCCTCCTCCTCCTCCCTCCCTTTGTCTCCCGTTCTCTTAGTCTCTGTCTGTCTGTCTCTCTCCACATATGGTTCAAAAATAGAGTAGTTTCAACAGTAAAGTCTGTGGAGTCAGGCTCCCCTCAGATCCCAGCTCCATCCACTACCTATGTGATCTCAAGCCAGTTACTTTTCCTCTTCCTCACTCAGTTTCCTTATCTATGACCTAGAGTTTTCCTACCTCCTAGGGTTGTTTTGGGCACTAAATGAGATAATCCACCTCAAGCACCTGAAATTATTTCTTACACATTGCAAGCATTCAATAAATGTTAGCTATGATCATCATTTTTACTATTTATTCTGGCTATGTTTGCAACCACTACAGTCAGGAGTAAGGGTTTAGGAACTTGTACAATAAGGATAATTTAATAAAGCAATAAATGCATTAAAAAATAACAAAGCCCAATATTTATTTCACAATGTTTTATTTATTGCATTTTCCTATTTGTGCTAACTTTCTGGGTTTAAAAATCAAAATCCTTTTTATTGAATCACATTAATGTAAAATTAACCTAAAATAATGCAATAAGTTAATTTATGACAGTAGACATGCTTACAGGGTTGCCACACATAAGGACACACACACATTTTCAAGTCTTATTAGACTTGCTATTTGGGTCAACTTTTACCAGGTATCTTTGTTTAAACATCTTAATTCATAAACTTAGAATTGTTTGCACAACTAAGTCAAAATCAGCTCTTCTTTTTCTTCAGTTATATGTGTTACACAAGTATAAAATTCTTTAATAAGCCTCCTTTTATTCAACTTTTAAATTAACATTTATACAGGGTACATAACATTAAAGTAAGCCTGACAGAAATGGAAAAATCAGCATACAATGATACAACAATCATTGTTTTATTTTTATTGACATTACTTAATCTAACCCTAGTCTTTACCAAAAGCCTTAAATAAAACCATTCAGGATCTGCTAAGAATCCTAACCAACTTCTCTAGTCATTAGAATTGAAAAAATATTCTATTTATCTAATCACTATTAGCTATTTTGACCAGTTTTCTAAATCTGTGGCCAATAGGAATACTTAGGGCATCTACAGTTCTTTGCTTTTATGCCATAAAAAAAAAAAAAGAGAAAGAACTTATCTCACCTATTAACTGAGCTCTTGTCTAGAAGGCTCTCAGGAGGGGTTAAGCTGGGCCCCCAGTGAGGGTACCACATAGTGGGATGGTGGGGCATGTAAAGATCCTGACCCCAACCCTGGGGTAGTAGAGTTGCCCTATGAAACTTCTGTATATGATAAACTGAGACAAGATGTATTCTTGTTGGGGTAATAAGCAATTCTCCTTTATGCGAAAGGGTAGTTGCACAATTTTCCTTTGTTGAAGAGCACAGGTTTGGGGTCCATACAGACTTACACTAGGTCCCAATGTTCCCATTTACTAGCTGTGCATGCCTTAGAAGGCTTCTTAATCTCTGTAAACCTGTTTCTGTTTTCCACAAAAAGGTGGTTATGAACACTGACCTTGGAGGACTGCTGTCATAGTTAATGAGATATTTTACTTGACTCACAGTGCAATGCTTAGTTTATAGTAGATATTCAATAAAGAACAGTACTTTGTTTTTGTTGTTGCAAAACATCTCCTTGTGTATGTTATTTTGTCTCAGATTTAATATAATCCTCAATCTTTGCCAACTTTTGAGAGATAGAAACCTCCAGTTTAATTTATCTGATTGTAATTATTGTTTCTATTTCCTTGTTTCATGCTCTCATTGGAATTCGTGGAGTGTGAGAGAATTGCTATAGCAACCTGGACTGTAGGCATTTCCTTGAGTGTTAAATATCCAGGTACTTGGAAGCATCTATAGAGTGATGGGATTAAAAATTTTAATACTTAGAAATTATTTAGATTTAGTTTGGTTCTATTCACAAAATAAAACTCATAGAAATAATATACATATTTGTTTTACTTAAGAGTGAAAGTATAGCATTACATTACACACATACTACACCTTCTCAACTTATAATCATCATAAAGTCCTTTAGTCTCTCCTGAATTCCATCTGTGAACTTCATAGTTGAGAAAATAATAACTTTAGAGTGTCAACTGCAAAGCAGAGACAACTCCTTCGGAATGTTGTTATATTGCTTGAGTGATTTTTTTCTTATAATTACTATATTTGTTGGCTATTTTGCCGTACTGTTTTCAAATTAAAATCCAACATAATGGTAAAGTGCTTTGGGAGAATGGATTCTATAGAAATGAAACAATTTATTACCATTTGAGATTATGTATCAATGAAAGATCAGAAATACAGTCATTTAAAACTCTAAACTATGGCAATTCACCTTCACTCTCAGGTTCTTGGATTCCATTATAGGTGGAATCAATTTAAGAGTATCTGTCACACCAGGTCTTTTATTTGATATTCATGTTCACTAGCAGTTATTAAAATATAAAATAAAATTTTGATCTACAGACTCACCATCTATAAATCAGAACATTCACCTTTCCTTTGAACACAGAGAACAGTAATAATACAAATTTCACTTTCAAATAGAAAATATAATATTAATGTTATACAGGATAACAAATTTGCTAGCTTCTCTTTTATCCATACTGTAGCTTCAGTTATAAAGCTGTGAAAACACTGTGATAAAATATCTATCTCTGATGAATCATACACATTGCTCTTTTCATGTAGGAAGCAGTATTGTCAAATTGCAGAAGAGGTAAACATGAGGTAAGGTAAGGGGATATTTATTTAAGGCACACACTCACCAGTTTTAAATTGGAAGTTTACAACTATTTTTCCAATTATATTCAAAGAATCTAGCTAAAAGAACACAATACAAAACATAAGTGGTTTAGGTTATTTTCTATTAATCCCACTCCTATCATTTTCTATTAAACTTCTACATTTTTTCCAATTATATACTAAGAAACAATGCACAACATAAATGATTTAGATGATCATAAATCTAAATTTCATGGTATTTGTATGTTAAGTATTAGAATAAACTCTGTGACTGCTTGATTATGAATGTTCATTTAATAAGATAACAGGGAAAACATTCGTGGAATCATGGTAAATAGAAATGATAATGGTAAATAGGATTGGTCACCTGTTTATTTTCATTTTCCTCCTCTTCACTGAGTTTTTATTTTAAAGAAAAGAGTGCCTATATCTTTTTTCCCCCTAAAATATACTCCCTAGTTAGATACTTCATCAGAGAAAACATCACACAGGCAACACAGAGACATATGTTCTGGGCCCTGAATTTTTCTCCCTGATATACCTCAGTGGGACCTCCTTTCTTCTTTCCCCTCCATACGAGTGAGCCACAACTTCTTGGCCCTTTGGTGCACTTTAGACCTATGTCATCTTGTTAGGACAGACGCGTGTTCCCTGTTCTCCAGGGCCAGCAAAAATCACTCCAAAGTACAGATAAAAGACTTGACCTGAGACAGAACCAGGACACAGCTTTTTTACGTACACTAAATGTGAATGGAAATCAAACAACCAAAACAAACAGACAACTTTAATTAACCTTCTATTCTTTCTGAGGCCGGACTGACTTAGTTTAAAGCCATTTTTACCCCAGAGGATTTGTGGCTTGAGGTACAACCACGTGGAGCTAATTCAAACACTCTTATGCTTTTCCTAAGATATAAGGCACTCCACAGCAGAAATGATCGAACAAATTGGCTTAGGAGAACTTGGCAGAAAAGTAATTTTAAAGAGGTATGATAGTAGTCTTCAAATTCTCAAAAGATGTTAACAAAACTAAAACAAACTTCTTAGAAAAAACTTCGAGATGGCCTTAAGTGTCATTCCCCCAAAGCCTTCTTCTTTATACAAGTCAACTTAGATATGAGAAATTGAATGCTCCAACCAAGGTTGATCAGTAAGTTAGTGATTGAGACGTAAGGAAAAGCTGTATTTCTTTTATTTAATTTTTATTTTTTTATTGAAGTACAGTTGATTTACCATGTCTCACATGTACAGCAAAGTGATTCAGTTACATATATATACACACACACATATATATGTGTGTGTATATATATATATATATATATATATATACACACACACACATATATATTCCTTTTCAGATTCTTAGGAGAAGCCATATTTCTTTATTGCTAGTCAGGTGGGTGATTTCAGCTTCATAAAATTGCAGTTAAATTAAATGCTATAGACATATACTGAATGTGTATACTAAGTACTAGGGAAACAAATATGTACAAGACATGGTATTAGTCATCTAAGAAAGCAGAGTGTAGTGGTAGCATAGGACCCTGAACCCACAACTGTAATACCATGTGGGATGTACTAAAACAGCAAGTGGTCTTCAGAATTTACACATGTCCAGAAGACCTCATACAAGTTTGGGGTTGTAAAAAAGCTAATAAACAGAGACCTCAGTTAAACAGAGTCAGGAGACCAGAAGGGGGAGCTCTCACATCCTGCAGTAACAGCAGAGCCCAACAGGAAGAGAGATTCTTTCCTTGCAAGGACTCAACCAATGAAAACCCATGGAGTCTTTGTTTACTATAGCCCTCCCAACTTCCCTTTCCCCTCTACAAATGTGTTCCCTTTTCCTTGGGGAGGACTTGCACATGGCTCCTGATTGTTGCAGACCTTGAATTGCAATTCTCTGCTGATACTGAATAAACCCCTCTTTGCTGGAGAAATATCTGGTGGTCTATTTATTTCAGGTCAACAGGATCAAAGCTGTATATTATAATAAAGTACTTATTTGCTTAGAAATTTTTCTCTGCATTCTCCCCATACAACCTTGCAGGATCGATTGAGGATTCAAGTACCTGGGGTCCTGACTACCTCTAGTTTTCACTAAACTTATGGATATTTAAATAATTCTAGTGATTCCCATCATGAGAAAAATACATAATTTGATTTATTTTCTGGGAGTAATTGCAAATGGATTTTTATCTTCGGTATTTTCTCCTGTTTGCAGCTTGTTCTTAAAAAAAATTACATTTCAGTAAAGGCTGGCTAGGGCCATGAACTAGTTGCCAAACCAAACTTGGGTATCCACTCACCATCATGCAGTAAAGCCAATAATCTTGCATCTGGTTGTGGTGCAATGTTTACCGCACAGTGCTAAGCAAAGAGAATGGGCAGCTCATGCTCAGAAGACCTGAACTCTCTGATGGCTTTTAGGGAGGGGTTTTTAAAGGCAGTGTGAGGGAGGGGCTGTGGAGTGCTTGATGAGCTCGTGCACAATTCTTGGATTGGTTGGCATCGAGGTTAAATTTTGAGAATCACCAATCTTCTGGTTTCAACTGGTCTGGGGTCTACGTGCTCACAGTCAGCAGTTTTCATCTAGTGGGGGTCTGCTCTCTGTAAAAACAACTTGAGAATGTGTGTCAGACCTTTATCTATATCGTTTAGGGAACTGGGAGTTAAGTGACTCTGCTAATTGGCTGGTTTATAGACTAAATTTTTACCAGTTTTCCTGCCCATAAGTACTTGTTTCTACATCTTCACATTTTCCAATGATTAACTCTTGAGCCAGGCTTTTGAGACTCAGGGGAGGTCTGGGAGATTAAAGCAAAAGCCTTTTACTTCAAAGGACAGGGACACAGGGGCTGGTATGTAGTTTCAAACTCAAGATGCTTCTGTGAGGATCCAACCAAAAGGATAAATGCAAACTGTTCTGTGAAATTTTGCCTCACATACTTTAATAGCTATGAATTAGGCTTCCTAACAACTAAAGGGTGCCAAAAATATACTTTTAATATTTATTTTGTATCAAGTAAATGCCGAAACCAAATTCCCACTTTATGAGCTAACGGGAAATTCCATCCATAAATTTATTATGGTTTAATTCTCCTCCTCTTCCAAGAGTAACCTTGCAAATTTCTATTGTTGATGATCATGAATGCCATCCTCATTGTGTACATCCTATTGAAATCCAATGGCTAAATTCTCTAGTATGGAGTGCAGAGATCTTTGCTGAAGCTGGGAATTTAACAAAATTCTGCTGTCTTCTTTGAGACCTTACCAACTTCTTTGGTGTTACCCTGGAGTGTTATCCACGTTCCTGCTGCTCAAGGTACACACAGACCCCCCCATACTTTTCCCTTTCAAGGGCATTAGGTGAGATTGCTCTCTCCATTTCCCTTTTATTTTTCTCTCCTACTATGCTTCCCTCAACAATATTAAAACATTAAAACCCTTGACTCTCTATATCCATTTTTAAGAAACTTAGATTTTAACGACAAAACAAAAAGTTCTTATTTCATGCTCCATCTAAATTTTTCCCTATGTGATTATCTGTTCTCAATGAGGAGAAGATACTTTACAGAAAGATCAATTCAAACAAATTTCCAATATCTTTTCTTGACCTGCACCTTTCCTCTGCCATTACACACAGTTCTCCCTGCCTGGTGTTGTGGGACGTTGGCATGAAAAGTGTTTCTTAAATTAAGTAATGAAGGTAAAAGCCAGTGATCTGAGCTGTCTGGCTGGAGGGACTCATTTCACTAGAGTGGATTCTGTTTAATTAGAAGAAGCTACACACTTCTCCAGGGAGGCTCAGCCAGCTGGCTCCACATGTGTCAGATGATGGACTTGACTGGCTTCTTCTTTCTCAGCCTCTTTCATCTTCCACTGTCTGCTTCTCAGTACATCATAGGTCATACTTGAGTCCATGTCACCAACTGCTCATTCTGTCAAATATCTTCTTAACTAAATAAATGGAGAAATCACACATTTGAACAGCAATATTATCTTTTAGAGATGTTTACTCCCCCTTTCCTCTGCCTGAAGAAACCTCCCTTATCAATCAATTTTATTTCATGGTGTAAATGTATTCTATTTTTCACCTCTCTGCTTCCACAGTACCCTGTCTGTAGACCTATTATTTCAACTAATTTCCTGGTATTTTCTTCTCCTCTCCTCTTCCTTCCTCTTTCCTCCCTTCCCCTCTCCTTCCTTTTCCTGTATGTTCATGTCTCTTTCCCTTATAACATGATTCACTTCTTATGGACACAGTGTCAAGAACATGGTAGTAAATGGCAGTATTTGTTAAATGGGTGAGTGAATAAATGGATGATAGGCAAAATAAACAGCCTTGGCTATCTTGCTGAACTATACTCTCTTTGGTTGATATACATCTCAATTAAAATCTTTACTCCTTTAATCTGAGAGAATGTTTGCTCAATGTAAAAGGACTACTTATATTTTTATCTACCTATAGGTAACTCTTGTTTATCAACTGGGAGCCCATTGATCCAACAGGTAAAAGAATCAGAACTTGACTGGACCAAGTCAAGTCATCTTTGTCATTGGTTCCTTCAGCTCAGTAGGATTGGGAGTTTTTACCAGATAAAACTATCCATACAATCTATATAGAACACAAATTGTTTGGACAAAAATATATAAAGGTGCCTAAAGAGGGCAGAACGGGAGCGCCGAGAGAGACTCCAATGAGCTCACACGGATAGAGGATTCGTTAGAGTTGGAGAGAAAAGCATAAGTCAATTTCAGAAGGTCATGAAGATGTGTAAAAATGACATCCATAAGAGAAAAGCATGAACAGACATTTTAAAATTCATGAAAAGAAATATGTTGATAACTTTTATAACTAAATTATTCCACTTTCCTTATGAAATTAATATACAACAAAATAACTAATATTTCTAACAAAGACCCAAGGATTTTTATAGGTTGGATAATTGGAGGGAAGATTTGGTCCACATGAAACATCCTTTGTATCTTTTATTTTTGCATTTTAAGTTGTAGTTAAGCATCACTTCTGATAATATCATAATCAATTATTTGCATGTACAGTTAAGGAGATGGAATCACTATCAGATGAAGGGAGGATAGCTCTTTGCTTCATTATCATTATTTTCAAATAATATAATTAATTAAGCCACCTCCTGTGCTGATGGGTGGAACTTAGTGCTCCATAGTAGAAATGGAACAGATGTTGTCCTTGACCCTATGGATCACAGGAATGAAACATATGGCATTGTTTCTTATATATCCACAATAAGAAGCAATTAAAAATGTAAGACAATACTTACAAATCTATAATTATTCAGCAGAAAAATGTCTATTCATAACCAGTTGTTTACTATACAAAAGATGCAATAATATATTTCCCTGTACTTATTACTGACAGATTCCTGTAAGATAGAAATTCCCAGCTTTCCCTCCAAAAGTGTAATGGTATTTCAAATTCTCACCAGCAAAATAAAATAAGAAAGCACAGATTCTGGGAGACCTCAAGCACTGGATAGATATTATTGATTCATTTTAAGTTTTGCAATTTAGGAGTGGTGGCAAATGCTATAGTGCATCAGTATTTTTCAATATTAGGTAGTCATTTAAAATAATGAGTTATAGCTCTTTGTGTTGTTATGGGAAATATGTCCATGTTATGTAAAACAAAAAAATGGTAACTTTTATGGATCTTGAACCCACATGATCTATTATCTAGAATAGTCCAAGAATCGTGGTCAAAACAACCAAAGCAAAAAATAAATTAAAGAATCTGAGGTTTCACTGTTTCTCCTCCAAATATTAAAGAGAATTGAATTCATAGCCCACAGCAACAGTCCTCAATAAGCCTGGAGTTTCTCATTTGTCTCAATCCCCTAAGAATTGTCACCTCTCCTGCACTGCTTCTCCTCTCTCATCATTCCAGCTCTTGTTTACATGGAGGGACTAATCTTTTCTGGGAGTCCTTCTTCTCCACCTACTCTCACTGTTCCAGTCAAGCTCTTCCCAGCCTCCTATCAGCATCACAGACTTTCCCCCAAGGGTGGTTAATAAAGTAGAAACTGATCAAAGACAACTTTTTATATTGAAAATATTAACATGTTAATAATTTTTGAGACCATTATAAAATACCATTCTTGATTAAGTAAATAAAAATTATATATATATGTTATTATAATTCTATATATAAATACAGAAATTTTGGAGAAGTGAACACTGAGGGGCTAGTTTTGTTTTACTGAATGGTCTTGCATGTCTCCAGCTGCAGCTGGGTATATACCTGGGGGTGAAATTGAAGAGCCTTATAAAATATGCTCAGATTTAACTTTATGAAATAATGCAAACTTGTTTTCCAAAGTAGTAATTTCAACTTATGCTCTTACCTGCATGGAAACAGCAAAAAAAATCCGCCTTCTGTGGGGTGTGGGTGTATTGGATATGGTATGATCACACAGGTTGATTTGATGGTATGGTTAATGTTCTAGTCATGGGGTGAGTAGCGTGTTTACAGATGCTCTTTTTATTATTATGCTTTATAACTAACATATAAGTTACATACATTGTTTTATATGCATCAACATTACATACTAGTTGTTTAAAAAGAACAATAAAAATCATTTTGTCTGTGACCTATGAAGAACTTCAGGACCATAAATGTTTATTTGAGGTACCAGAATTTTTTTTAAGGAAAAAGTTCTAGGTGCATTTGGAGGTGTGGTGACTATTCATTAAAATTAGAACCTTGATTAGTCTCCTCAAGGTTTACAATTAGATGCCTATCCTACCATCTCTTTGGTTTGCCTTAATTAGCAACAGGCGTTGTCATGTCTTTTTATTGCTAGACTTCAGGAATCTTGAAGAAAAAATTTAGGTTCCTGCATATCCACAGTGAAATATTATCCCTAGCATTGCCTTTATATTTGACGTTTTATCTGGTCCAGATTATTTCTATAAATTTCACCCCACAGGATTACTATATTTTTTAAGTGGCTTGCAATATTCTATGGAAAAGATGATATTAAATGGTTCATAAATGGTTTTCATCTTAAGTCTTAAGACAGGAGACTACAGCACTGAAACATAACCATTGCCCTGCCAGGAGGAAAAATATAGATTTTGTAGGATCACCCATTCTGCCATTGTTCCTGTCTCCATACATTTTTGTGTATGTCAGAAAGTAATTAGGACCTTTTTTTTTTTTTTAATCTGTGGAGTTATTCCAAAATATCCTCATCAGACTCTGCTCTGCCTGAGATAAATATAATTATGCTCTCATTGTCCTGTTCACTATGGGTGGGCTATCTATGCCAGGATAAGTAAGTGCTGCTAAACAATGCCTCCATGAGGATGAATCTCTCATCAGTGTTCAGATTCAAACAGCTGTGTTTGTAGAGCAAAACATCTAGCCTGATGAACCTCAAGCTGGTAGTGGGGTAGAAAATAAATCAAACATCTGGAAAATCATGAAAGAAACATATGAACTTTAAGTCAAAAAGAGCCACTTGGCTCTTTTGCCTTAGAACTACCTAAAGAAGCAAATTATAAATTCCACAGAAATGAGTTATTATCTCCTGCTCAGGCACCATTGTAGAATGGATTAGTGGATTGATTCCTGGACTATGATACGGAAGTCTCTTAAACACCTTGCAGTCAGCTTTTTGCCTCCAGTATTCTGCTCAAACTGCTCCTGTATAGTTAATCTATGATACCTTCCCGCAAAATCAAAACCAGTTCTCCACTATCAACTCACTAAACCTATACTAGCATTTATTAGTTTATTATTTCTTCCTCTTCAAATGTTTATCTTCTCTTGACTTCCAAGTCTTCATACTTTCTTGTCTTCCTCCTATTTCCCTGGCCAATCTTTCTGCATCCTTTCTCATACCTCCACTTTTCCCCAACATCTTAATACTAGGATGCCCTTGTCTCAATCCTTGGACCTCTTGGCTTCTCCATCTCTCTCTGCTTTTCTATCATGTTGAAAGGTCATTTGATTCCATAACTTTACAACTATCTTTAGAATCTAGCTGATTTACAGATTATATTCCCAGCTTATATCTTTTTCCTGAGTCATGTAGCCAATTGCTTCCTTGAAATGTCCACATTATTTCTAATCCATGCCTCATATTTGTTCTCTCTAAAATTGAACTGCTATTCTTCTTCCCCCAAATCTATCTCACCATATGCCTTCTCCATTTCAGTTAATGGCAACTCCATCCTCTCAGTTGTGATGGGTCAAAACCTAGAAGTCATCTGGAATCCTCTCTTTCATCCTTCATATCTAAATCATCAAGAAATAATCTTAGTCCCAACTTCAGAACATATCTAGAATTCTCACCTCAGTGGCCTTAGCCACCATCATAGTTCACCTACATTACTAAATTTTCATCAAAGAGGCCCCTCTGTGTTTCCTCTTGCCTTTTGCAGTCTATTTTGTATCTTTATTTTTTATTTTAATTTTATTGGAGTATAGTTGATTTATAATGTTGTGTTTCAGGTGTACAGCAAAGCGATTCAGTTATACGTATACATATATTCATTCTTTTTTATATTCTTTCCTCATATAGGTTATCACAGAATATTGAGTAGAGTTCCCTGTGCTATACAGTAGGTCCTGGTTGGTTATCTATCTTATGTATAGTAGTGTGTGTATGTTCATTCTCAAACTCCTGATTTATGCCTCCCCCTAACATTTCCTTTTTGGTAACCACAAGTTTATTTTCAATATCTGTAAGTGTGTTTCCATTTTGTAAGTAAGTTCATTTCTATCTTTTTAAAAATTAGATTCCATGTACGAGTGATATCATATGATATCTGTCTTTCTCTGTCTGACTTATTTCACTTAGCATGATAATCTCTAGGTCTATCCATGTTGCTGCAAATGGCATTATTTCATTCATTTTTTATGGCTGAGTAATATTCCACTGTATATATGTACCACATCTTCTTTATCCATTCCTCTGTCAGTGGACATTTAGGTTGCTTCCATGTCTTGGCTATTGTAAATATGCTGCAATGAAGACATGCAGATAGCCAAAAAGCACATGAAAAGATGCTCAACATCACTAATTATCAGAGAAATGCAAATCAAAACCACAGTGGGTTATCACCTCACACTGGTCAGAATGGCCATCATCAAAAAAGTCTACAAACAATAAATGTTGGAGAGGGTGTGGAGAAAAGGGAACCCTCTTGCACTGTTGGTGGGAATGTAAACTGGTACAACCACTATGGAGAACAGTATGGAGGTTCCTTAAAAAACTAAAAATAGAACTACCAGCAATCCTACTCCTAGTCATATATCCAGAGAAAACCATACTTTGAAAAGATACATGCACTGCAATGTTCATTGCGGCACTATTTACAATAGCCAAGACATAGAATCCATTTTTAATATAGCAGCCAAAGTGAACTTTTAAAATATAGGTCTGTACATGTGTCTGGTCAAAACTCTGGAAGTCTCCCTATATTACTCAAAGTAAAAGTGAAAGTCCTTACAATGGCATGTAAGGCCTTATGGGTACTGGTCCTTTTTTACATTCTTTACTTTCTTTACCAGGGAGCTCTCTCTCTACTCTCTCCATCACTTTCTCCTCTCTGGCCACTGTGGCTTTCTGGCTGTTTCTTTCAAGAATACTACAGGCAGGCTCCTCCTTTAAGACTTGGCTCCAGCTCATAAGTTTTTTCTACGTAGATCCACGTGGTTTACTCCCTTAGTGCGTTCCTTTGCTCAGTGAAGCTTATCCAAAATCTTTAAACAACAACTTCTTCCTCCATCGTCCAGCTCTTGGAAGCACTGGTCCCCTTACCATATTCTACTTTTTCTTTTCCTCATATAACTTATCATCATCTGTAAATTTCTTTATCACTCTGTAAATTGTCTCTCTTGCTGTGGCAGGCTGAATAATGGTAGTAGGCTAAATAATGGCCCCCAAAGATATCGGGTCTGAATGTCTGGAACCTGTAAATGTTACTTGTTTCTGAGAAAGAGTCTTTGTAGATGTGATTAAAGTAAGAAACTTGAGAAGGGAGATTATCCTGGATTTTTTCTTTGATCTCTAAGTGCAACATGTATCCTTCTAAGAGAAAAGCAGATGGAGATTTGACAGACACAAGAGCAGAAGGCAATATGACCACAGAAACAGAGATTGGAATGATGAAGGCACAAGCCAAGGAATGACTATAGGCACCAGAAGCTGGAGAAAGCAAGGAAAGATTTTCCCCTAGAGCTTCTGGAGGGAATGAGCCTTGCAGACCCCTTGATTTCGGTCCAATGATACTGACTTAAGTCTCCTGCCTTTAGAACTGTGAGAAAATAAATTCCTGTTCTTTTAAGCCTCAAAGATGGTGGTAATTTGTTACAGAAGCCATAGGAAACTAGTACAACTAAATATTATAGTATATACTCCATGAAGGCGTGGATCTTTGTATGTTTGATTTACTAACGTATCTAAAATGCCTAGAACAATGCTTGGAGCATAGTAGGTGTCCAGCAAATATTTGTTAAAGAAAGGAGTAATATCCGTTTGCCTCTTTATATATTTATCTTGCTTAATTTTTAGGAATATTTTAAAACTCTGAATCTGTGTTCTTACTATTCATATAATGTTTTTGATATTTTCTATTCGGCAGCAAATTTTAACAAATACTCTTCTATTTATGCTCAAGAATATCTCTGATAATTTTCAAGCTTGTGATATTTTTCACTACTATGTATTTGGTCTGTAAGATTAAAAATCCATGATTTTTTTCTTTTCTAATATTAGAATACAGTGTTTATCAGAAGGATGTTACTTTCTTGATTTTGTTCTTATAGACAGAACAGCCAGGAAATCCATGGGGAGATTCATTAAATAATAAATATTAGCTAAATTTTTAAAAGATGACATCCAATTTGAGCAAATAAATTTTTAAAAAACTATATAAAGCCGAAGACTTTTATACTTATTTTCAACCGTTATTTAATTATTGCTTTGCATAGAAGTGCACTACTTTTGTCTAGAACTGAATATATTTTTCTTAGTATCAGAGCCAGCATTTGTCTTACCTTGGAGACCTCTATGAACTTTGTGCATAAAGTCTTCTCTAGAAGCTTCAAAGTCACCTTTTATATTTTCTTTAATAAGACACTTCTGTGTACTTATTACAAAGAAAAATTTCCATTTGTTCTTTCAAGTTTTCTGCTTATGCCTCTACTTCCTCCTGTAGACATGTACTTCTGGTGCCTAAGCAGAAGCAAAAAAAATGTTTCAAGCAATGTGGTCTGGAAAAATGCATTACCATTTCTAAATGGTAGTTTTCCTTCTGGACTCAATACTCCTACATTTGAGCCCACTTTTAAGTAATTTTTCCATTTGCACTAAATATACTTTTCCCTAAAGTCTCTTACTCTGCGATTTAAACACTAAACTAATTGTGTTATAGACTGATGTATAGACTTTATTTTGAGGAGCTTGGTGTTATCAAACCAAGCTTTAAGATTTGTTATATTTTAAGTGAAAGGGAAAAAATTGTGCTTTCAATAAAACAATCCACTACACTCCCCACATTATCACAGTACTTTAATTTTTGTATGTTCTCTATTGACAATTACGTGGATAAAATAATTATGCATGTGTCATTTATATAATTATAATGAAATATATGTATAATTAAAAAACTAATCAGATGCAACACCCTTGATTCTGTTACCCTTTTGAATAGTCCTACTTATATCATTTTAGTTTACGCCTTCATAACATTTATTCTGTATTATTTCCCCAGGAATGTCCCTTCCTGTCCCCAGGCCATCTTGCCTCTTGACTGGTTCTTCATCAGTTCCTATGTGGTGCCAGAATGATATTTTTGAAGAATAAAAGATTATATCTATCCACTTTTAAACTCCTTCATATCAATAGAAATATGCTCAAATCTTTAACTTAACCACAAAAAGTCCTCAATCCCTTGGGTTTTGCCATCACTTCTCCTCTTAAACCATCTACCATGCCTACTCACACATCCTTCACACCAACCAGACATACATCCCTGTGGATTTTCTGGACTGCTTCATAGTTACTGAAGCCTTCATGCATTCCTCAGGTTGTCCCTTCATGGCTTGGAATGGACATCATATACTTTCTCATCTAGTTAACTGACCCTGTAGCTGTCCAGTTTTCCCAGCACCAGTTATTGAAGACACTTTCTTTTCTTCATTGTATATTCTTGCCTCCTTTATCATAGATGAATTGACCAAAAGTACGTAGGTATATTTCCAGGCTCTGTATTCTGTTCCATTGATCTATGTGTCTATTTTCATGCCAGTACCATACTATTTTGATTACTGTAGCTTTGCAGTATAGTCTAAAGTCAGGGAGCATGGTTCCTCCAGCTCTGTTCTTCTTTCTCAAGATTTGTTTTGGCTATTTGGGGTCTTTTGTGTTTCCATACAGATTTAAAATCATTTGTTTTACTTCTGTGAAAAAATGTCCTTGGTATTTTGATAGAGATTGCATTGAATCTGTAGATTGCCTTTGGTAATATGGTCACTTTAACAATATTAATTCTTCCAATTCATGAACATACTATATCTTTTCATCTGTTTATGTTGTCTTCAATTTCTTTCATCAGTGTCATAGTTTTCTGAGTACAGGTCTTTTATTTCCTTAGGTAGGTTTATTTCTAGTTAACTGACTCTTAAAAAAGTCTCAGTTTAAGCCTCACCTCCTCAAGTTACTCCAATATCTGACATCCCTCTTGACTTTCAGAGCATGCTAAACATTCATATCCAACATAACATGCAGTCAGATTCACTTGTCTGACTTTTAGTATATGTATGATTTGTATATTTATGTATACCTTTACTGTTATCTTCTTGTAGGCATAGAACTATATCTTGGTATATCAACACAGTATACATAGTAGGTGCCCAATAACTGCTGGATAAATAGTTACATGATTAGATGATTAATGTTTGTGTATACATACTAAATATTTTCATGCATTACTTTTCTCTGTATAAGCACACACACACACATATATTTCTACTTATAAACATATTATTGTATTCTCTCTCTCTCTCTTTCCCCCTGTTACACACACACACACACACACACTTCACACACTTTTCTCTGGACAGCCCAATTTTTAAAAAGTTGAGAAATTCACGACATATTTAATTTAAAAATAAGCATTTTAGTGTTCTTTTTATCTTGCTTCTTTTTGTTTCCTTACTAATCTCTGGGTTATTCATTGCTTTTCTTTTCATGGTTATTTATGCAATTTTTTCTTTCCATTCTAAAATTTTAAAGATACATTAACAAGAGAATGTTGGGATTACAGAAAGATAATGAAATTTATTTACTTTTAGAAACTCCTTTTAGGCATCACATATGTAAGGCCATAGTAATTCTGCTGTTGAAAAATTTTAAAAAATAAAACAAAAAAATCCCTTACTTATTCACTAAGGTTTCTAGATTGTTTTTGAATGGACCCAGACCAAAGCAGCCTCAGGCAAGAGATATCTGGACCAGAGAATTGCCCTCATCTGTTAGAAAGAGTGACTTTAAAAAAGTCTCTTGCCATTTTTTGTTTGTTTGTTTGCTTATTTTTCTTTTGTAGTCTGGAAGAGTGCTATATTATCCCAAGCAGTAGGGGTTACCATACATCAAGATTTGGCTGTTTGTTTGAAAATCTTTTGGGGAGAGATAACCATATAAACATTTAGGGGTAAGAGCCAGGTTTGTGGGCCCAGGTGGTTAAACAATTTAGGGGCCACTTTAGGAAAAATAAAATTTAAAAAAGTCTCATTGTATTAGTGTGTTACACTAGCTATGCAACAAATTACACCAAAACTTAGTGGCTTAAATAACAATAAGTAGTTATTATTTCACACACTTTTCTTGTGGGTCAAGGTTTGGGAAGTGGATTAGTTGAGTGGTTCCTGGCCACCTGGACTTCTCCACAGGTTTACTTGAATGTACTCATGACATGACCATTGGCATCCAAGATAGAGCTAGGTGGAAGCCACAATGTGTTTTATGACCTAGCCTCAAAAGTCACATTCCATCATTTTCTCAATATTTTTTTGGCCATACAGGTCATCTCTATTTATGTGGAAGGGGACTATAAGAAACATGAATGTCAGAAGGTGAGCACCACTGAGGACCATTTGAGAGCTGTCACATTCATATTTTAAAATTGAAAGAAAATTAAAAATAAAGTTACTTTCTGATCTTTGGGAAAATCTCATTCAGATGAAGAGAGCTGGAGCTTACCTGTTATTTTCTTCATGGTATATTTGCCTTTGCAAACATCACATTCTGGCAACAGACTTTCTTATTCTTTGATGAAAAGCATGATGATGATAAACTCACCATCACACAGTCTTTGTGTCATCTTGTTCTGTAAGTCTTCACCAAGACTCCAATTGTGATCTACGCTCAGGATTCAGCATATGGTGTGGTAGTTTAGTAGCAAATTTATCCATGTATAGATATCAAGTAGCTAATGATATGAGGTTCTTATATTAGTCTTTGTTTAAATGAAAGGGAAAGGACTCCATAAGTCTAAGTACAGAACTTCATATGTCTTAGACATTGGAGCCATCTGGCTGTGACCCCATTATCTCTGAATAGCTGGAATGGGTTCTTTTGTTTAATTGACTATGCAGATATACCACCTGTCTGTCATAATAATGCTGTGTGATGGGTAACCACAAATATTCAGTGGCAAAGAACAATACATGCTTATACTTCATTGTCTGGGGTCATCTGAGTGTTGGACAGTGGGTTCTGCTGATCTGGACTGGGTTTGATCACATGTCTAGGGGTTGGAAATCTGTTGGCTTATCTAGATTGGTCTTATCTGGAAATGATTGGATGACTCAGCTCTGCTCTGCATGTCTCTCATCTCGCAAAGACTAGCATAGGCATGATCTCTCTATAATGGCAGAAGCACCAGAAAGCAAAAAGAAAGACACATGAGCTCTTGAGCTTTGGTTCAGAACTTGTGCATTATCCCTCTACCTCATTTTATTAGCTAAAGCAAATAACATAGTTGAGTCCTTAGACTTGGAGGTTGCTAAAAAATATATATATAGATGGAAAAAGGCATGAATACAAGGATGAGAGACAAATTGGAATCGGTCTGCAGTTTACTACAGTCATTTTCTCCCTTCCTCAGGACTCCAAGAGTATCACTCTTGAAGCTATGTCTTCTCTCAAATAGAAAACTTACCAGATAAAGACAGGCATTTCTTAAGTCAAAGATATTGAGTATTATATGGGTAGCTACAAATTATGTCAGAGCATGTTAACTTTAAATCTTTCAAAATTTTAGCTCAATTTTTCTACTCATAGATTAGAAAGTGAGTATATGTAAAAATCTATATGTGCAACCAGGATGCTGAGAAGAAAAACTCATGGCAATATGAAACATGCAACTTCATTTTTGTCTCTTGTTGTCTGTTTAAGATTTATTTGGTATGGATAAATTTCCTCTGCCCCTAGATGAAAGCTGCCAGATAAATTGTTACACCCAGAAAAAGGTGATGGAGTATTTGCAAAGTGTTTTAAATTATTGATTAAACATTAAATCCGAGGTATTAACCAAAAATGGGTCTAACGTATTAAAAATGATAAGAGCATAGGAAAGAGTATGCCTGAATTCTGCCATCTTCAAACCTCTTCTTAATCTATGGGCTTGACTTTTCCTAACAGTAAATTCATGGGCTCTTTGGAGATGGCCATTGCTGGGGAATGTTCTCTTGAAATTCCTGATCCAGGCAAAACCATTAATGTCATGGTGATGACATGTTAAACCTTCCTCAGCCTTCAGGAATTTAAAATTCATCTACAGCTTCTTCTTGTGTCTTCCCATGACCCAATTAGACAGATGACCCAAGAAAGGATTTTCTCCATGTATCCATTATCTGGTTTATGTAGAACACAATTCCTTTTCTTAACAAATTCTAAGGGTGCAGGCAGATCCCAAAACATCCATCTCCAACCTGCTGCCCCAGGATGTTTTTGCTTTCTCGAAGGTCTATCAGGACCAGCTCTATCTTCCACCTACAGAAAAAGGGACTCAAACTTTCCCAGTTATCCCCTCACCACTGTGAAGTAAAGGAGGGATAAATCCCTCTCTCTTCGTGATTTAGGGGTGAGAATTCACAGCATGTCAACAGAAACTTCTAGAAAATTTCTCTATAAATGTCTCTTTTTCTCTCCCTTCTCAACCCCTTTATATTCTCAAAGTGGGTGATGGAATCCATGAATCCTGGACTTGGGTTTCAGCGATAATCTAAATTTTGGCCTAGCATCTTAATATCTTTTAGGTCTCTTTCATTTTTGTGATGTAGTAGAAAACTGAATTCTTACATCTTTTATATGTACAAGTCCCCCCTTAGACCTAGCCTGTTTTGGGGCAAGGTTGTTTGAAAAATGATTCATCCTTATCCTCTCATTTCAAGTAGAGAGAAATTTGGGGTAAGGGATGCACTACTGTGGGTTGTCCCAGTAGTAAACTCCCAAGTGATCATGAGTAGATATCTCAAAAAAGCAGGAGAAGGAAATCAGCAGTCGGTGGCTTATTGCACTTCCTAGTCTTTTCCCCAGCATCTTCTTATTTTCTTATAAACCTTAATTTACCTCCATATTCCTAGTTCTAGGAATATAGTACACTACTTAATCCTATGTATAAAATAGGGTTCATTGAAAGGATTGAGGACATGAGCAAATAGAGGCTTTTAAATTCCTTTCAAACCCCAAGAAGTAAAAGCATACTCCTGGTGTTAATAATATGATGACCTACCATCCAAGTGCTTTATAAAGATCAAAAGTAGGTAATCAAAGTTTCATCACTGGTAAACAGAGAATATCAGAGAATTTCAAATTCTTGATCTCACATTGTTTTGAACATAGAACATTAGGCCTTTCAAATGAGAAACTTGGCATTGAAGGTCAAAGAGGGCAGAATCATGTGTATTCTTTAAAGGCCCTGTTATGTCATACTTGAGAGATGAATGCAGAACACTGGCCTCTGGGCAGTTCCTTTACATTTTACTTGGTTAAACTGTCCAAAACTTAGGTTGGATCTCTTATAGGCCAAAGTGGCCTGGGGATACTGAAGCCATTCTTCAGGAAATCTGTTTGCCTCCCATAAAATAATCTGGCTTCCTCTCTACTACATACTTTGTAGTTGAAACCTTTAGTGTTCTGTGGTTCTTGAACAAATATCCCAGGATGCCAGAATGATGGCTCGATTTTATGGATCTCATAATTTTGGAGGAAAATGGCAGAACACTGTTATAATCTCAAGCGGCAGAAAAACTGCCAACCAAACAAATATATCGTGCTTTAAAAAGAGGAATCTATGACAAATGTGTTTATTTTTCATCATTGTATTTATTGTCACTTGATACTTATCTGACAACCCTCGTTTTCTTCTACAGTTATATTTGTTAGCATAAGAAATCCATTTGCACCAGACACATTTATTCATGTCAAATGTATCTTTTCTGTTCATTATTACATTCTTTACATCCCTCCTATATGAGTCTCTCAAGTGAATATGAACACCCAAGACACTGGGCATCTTTTGGAATTTTCATCGTCACAGATTCTCAGGAAAATTGAGAATAAGAGGGACACCTGAATTCAATATTCCATTAGTTTTATCTATGGCTCTGTGATTTATCATAACTTAACTACAACAAGAAACTCCCAACTGATCTCAATCTCATGTTTCCCTGCTGACAGCGGTAAGAATGAGTTGCTTCACGGCCCCCAT
Organism: Balaenoptera musculus; assembly: GCF_009873245.2. NCBI lineage: Eukaryota > Metazoa > Chordata > Mammalia > Artiodactyla > Balaenopteridae > Balaenoptera > Balaenoptera musculus. The sequence goes on along the minus strand of NC_045788.1, from coordinate 130,812,109 downwards.
TGCTATTCCTAGTTTAAGCAGTGCTGCATCTCCCACCTCCCTGTCAGAGCTCCTGGCCACTTATTTCTGCCCCTCTAGGCACTCAGCCTTGTAGAGACTCCACTGATTCAGGGCAAGTAAATGTTCCCAAAAGATGACACTGGCTTGGCCTTGATCTTGAGGCCAGGGTTTCTGTAAAACGAGTATGGAATTCTCCCACAAGTACGAGGATTATCATGTAATTCACCTAATAATTTTTTAGCAGGTTCCAATACCACTTTAGCTTTTCATTCTTGCCATCATACACTGTCATGCTTTTCTATTCCTCTAGTTCTGCATAACAGCCAAACTGATCTATTCACAATCTGAACATTTTTTTGCCTCTATCTTCTTTTGTTTCTTCCTATCTTCCCATCACCCCAAATTATCTTTTTTCTTTTGCCAGACGAGAAGTCCAGTTTAGACTCTACCTCCTTTGTAAAGTCTTTCATCATTCTTTACATTTATTTCCATGTTTTTTTATTTATACAATGCAATATAATCTATTAAATAAAACCTATTGAGAACCACAGTTTTGTGGTTCAAAACTTTGAATACATGTAAGAAAACACAAACCCATGCAGTTATTTTTATAAGACCTAAAAAGGGACCCAAAACACGTGCAAACACACTCTTTTTAGGGAATATTTTATGACTCTAGGTTATCTTTATATAAATCAACATTGGTGTCCCTTGCTTCCCTCTAGACTGGTTCCTAATTCAGGACATGTTTCCACCTATCAAAACTAGATCATCTCAGATATATCCTCTGTGATTTGGAGACAGACTGTTATACTCAAGGAAAATCAGCTGTATGTGTAATGAACCTGATAGAACTAAAAGAAGTTGTTAATTTTGAATAGCCTTAACTAAATAATCAGTTCTAGTTTATCACAGTTTGGTTTAATTGTTGATGCACTCCTTCTTGGCTGTCTGCAGCCCAAAGGTGTGGGTTCTCAAGATGGCATTAGTTAGCTATTAAACTGGGTCCTTGCTTCTGCCTACAGTTTCTTGAAATATGATTTGCTGCTACCTTCGTCATTTGGTATTCGCTCATCATTTTAAATTTATACAATAATGTCATTCATAGTTTAACTGCTATCTATTTTATATGCTTCTCAGATGCTATGCATAGATTGCAAGATCAACCATGGGAATGGTTGCAGGAAGGAAATCGTGCAAGTTGCTGATCACACTCTGTGGCAGAAGGCCCAGCTCCTTGCAAATGCCATCTGTGAAAGGAGGGTGTGAGGATAGAATTCTTTTAAGATGCTTATCTAGGTTGAGCATTCAGTGAATCATCACCTCATTCTAATGACTGAAAAATATGCTGGAGAGGATAATGTGCTGAGGGAAGACCAACTATTTTACTATTCTTATTTGGTTCAAGGTATTTTAGATAGAGCTGACATACAAAGAGAGTTACAGTATCAGTTTTACTGTGATGATCAAATGAAATAATGCATGCAAAGCACTTAGTCAAGTGCTTGAAAAAAATTGTTGTTATTATTATCATCCTTATCATTTAAGTCATCCTTTAAGGGATATTCTTGCAAACCTCACTGAGATCGATCTTTTTGTGGAGGGATAAAGGAAGAAAAGAAATACCTCTGAAGGTATAATTTTTAAAAGCCTATCTCTGAAATCCAGTCACATATAATATAATCCCTAGATTGAAAATCGCTTCCTGAGAGAAATCTCTTTCTTCCCAAACTCAACCAGGTCTCCAACCAGACATGCCAATGAATTTGATACTCTGCCTTTAGTGCACTCTCAAGGTTGCAATCCTACCCTTGCAGATACTTATTTTGTTATTTTCATTTTATTTTTTATTATCTACCTCCTCCAGAAAATTTTAATCTAGAAAAAAAAAATCACTGTGTGAGTCTGGGTTGTGGTATCCCCATTTCTCGCAACAGAGAAATGCTCAGTAAATGAATATCAAATGCGTGAATAAATGCAGAGAAGCTTGGAGCCACCCAGTTGTTGAACAATCACTTACCCAGAATCAGAAGCTCTGAATTTTAGTCACTGCTTTAACATTAACTATCCATGTCACCTGAAATAAGCCTCTATAAGTCTTAATATTTTAATGGGAGGGTTTGTGCTAAATTAGTGGTTTTTAAGCCTGTTTGTACATCGTAATCCCCAAGAAAGCTTTTAAAAAGCATTTAATTTTAGGCTCCATCCCAACTGATTTATATTCTCCGTGGGCACTGGCACTGGTATGTCCATATTTTAAGCTTCCCAGGTGTTTCTAATGATCATCCAGGTTTGAAAAATCACTGTACTAGATTAATGAAATTTCTTCCAAGTCTAAGTTATTTTTTTGGTTACATTTTTTAAAAGAAGAGCTGCTCCATTAATTTATTTGCGCATCTGGAATGATTCTTTGCACATAGCAAGACCTCAATAAGTGTTTTTTGTTGTTGAACTAGCGGAGAGTTCTACTAAGGTCATGAATACTAAATGCGAGAGATTAATCATTAGTACTAAACGCGACTGGGATGATGTGCTCCTCTCTCATTTTATAGTAACTTCAGGAAAAAAAGTCTTCACAAATAAGCTGAAAATAGATTTGGAAACTCTCTAGCAATGACAAGGGACTTGTGGTGCCTGTACTGAAGATAGATATTTCTACATAAAACTAGCAACCACTTCCTGAACTCTTGATACATAAAAGACAGAGTTTTAAGCATGTTTCATGTACTGAGTAATTGAATCCTAATAAATCTTATAATACGTGCTGTTATTTTCCACATAATTTTTTTTTCAGGCCACGCCTTGCAGCATGCAGGATCTTATTTCTCCGACCAGGGACTGAACCTGCACTCCCTGCAGTGGAAGTGCAAAGTCTTAACCACTGGACCTCCAGGGAAGTCCAGGAGGGACCTCTTAAAATGGCTAAAGCTGGGGTAGGCCATAATAAAGAAATGAAAATAATAATATGAAAGCCATAGCTTTGTTGTTGGAAATGCAGAACCTGAAGGAAATGAGGGACAAAAAGGTTAAGAAGCTAGAAAGTAGCGTGTTAGGTTTGAACTCAGTCTTTCTCCAGAAATGGGGCTTATCCACTATTAATCTAGGGCATTGCAATTTTACAAAGTACTTAAACCTAGCCAGAGCAAAGTGACTGTTCATGCATGAAAATCACTTTTGAAGATAAATATATGAACTTTTGAAAAGATGGCATTTTAACTCAAACAGCTTATTCTTTGTTGTTCAACTGAAATTTCTACTCTTGACATCATGCATTGTAACTACCAAGATGTATTAGTTATCTATTGCTGTGTAACAAATTACCCCAAAATGTAGCAACCCAAAATGACATAGATTATCTCATTGTGCCTGGGGGGTCAGGAATATTGGCATGGTTTAGCTGGGTTCTCTGCTTCAGGGCTTATGAGGCTTAAACTAGGGGTTGGTTGAGACTACAGTCCCGAATGAAGTCTCAACTGGGGAAGAATCCTCTTCCATGCTCACTCACACGGTTCTGGGCAAAAGTTCTTCAAAGGATGTTGGCCTGGGTGCATAAATTCCTAACTGACTTGTAGCCGTGGTTCCTCGCCATGTGTCCATCAAGGCAAGTGTGAAAAGAGTCAAGGAGAATGCCAGCAAGGTGAAAGTTCTGGATTTTTATAATTAAATCTTAGAATTGGCATCCTGTTACATTGCTGTATTCTATCTATTAGAAGAGCTTCTAAACTGGACCACAAGTGATGAAGCCAGGACCACAAACGTAATGTCACTCTGTCATACTTTTAAATCAGATTGCCTGAAAGACCTATTCTCAAATAAATGAAGTTGGTTTTTATAACCCCCCAGTTGTGTGAGGTAGAATATTCGTCTTCTGTTACACCCATGAGAAAGTGAAACTAAATCAATTTCCTAATAAACATATCTGACTAAACAAGCCTGACACTCTTTTCATTAACACACATCAAGAACTTTATAATCTTTTATATTTTACTGGACCCTGAAATTCCCACAGGAATCTGTTGTTCTCCCAAATAAAGGAACAAAGGCACTGGATGATGAAGTTTTATTGTTCCAGATTACTCACACTTTATTTATGTAAATATGTGCTTTCAGAATTAGGGTAAGCCCTGAGTCAGGTTGGTACTCTCCTTTCAACTCACAGCTCACAATAGAATCATTGTCATCATTCAGGTTGTTTCAGATGCAACACAGGATAATGACATGACAGACCAACTTCACAGGGGAGATGCGTCAGTGTTCAGGACACCCTTTTTGGAAGTAACTTCATTTGGTAGAAGTCCAAAAGAGCCATCTATATGCAATATTTTGTAAGAACCTTCCGGTTCTAATCATTTTGTTTCTCATTTGTAGATTTGGGAACATATCCAGGAGAGGGGAGTGCTGGTGTAAGGTGCAAAAGCACCATGCAAAAGGCACTTTGCAAAGGTTACTTCATGTAAATTTCACAGAAAGCTTATGAGGTAAGAGTAACAAGAGCAAACAAACAATGATGAACAGCACAGTAAATGAAATTTAAAATTCTCTAGAAGGAATTAGTAGCAGAATAACTGAGGCAGAAGAATGGATAAGTGACCTGGAAGATAAAAAAGTGGAAATAGCTACCACAGAGAAGAATAAAGAAAAAGAATAAAAAGACTTGAGGACAGTCTCAGAGAACACTAGCACAACATTAAATGCACCAACATTCCAATTATATGGGTCCCAGATGAAGGGAAAAAGAAAAGGTCTGAGAAAATATTTGAAGAGATTATAGTTGAAAACTTCCCTAATATGGGAAAGGAAATAGTCAATCAAGCCCAGGAAGTGCAGAGAGTCCCATACAGGATAAATCCAAGGAGAAACATGCCAACACTCATATTAATCAAACCATCAGAAAAAAAAAATACAAAGAAAAAGTATTAAAAACAGCAAGGGAAAAGGAACAAATAACATATAAGGGAATCCTCAGAAGGTTAACAGCTGATCTTTCAGCAAAAACTCTGTGAGACAGAAGGGAGTGTCAGGACATATTTAAAATGATGAAAGGGAAAAACCTACAACAAAGATTACTCTACACAGCAAGGATCTCATTCAGATTCGATGGAGAAATCAAAACCTTTACAGACAAGCAAAAGTTAAGAGAATTCAGCACCACTAAACCAGTTTTACAACAAATACTAAAGGAATTCTCTAGGCAGGAAACACAAGAGAAGGAAAAGACCAACAATAACAAACCATAAACAATTAAGAAAATGGTAATAGGAGCATACATATCAATAATTACCTTAAATGTGAATGGATTAAATGCTCCAAACAAAAGGTATAGACTGGCTGAATGGATACAAAAACAAGACCGGTATATATGCTGTCCACAAGAGACCCACTTCAGACCTAGGGACACATACATACAGAAAGTGAGGGGGTGGAAAAAGATATTCCATGTGAATGGAAATCAAAAGAAAGCTGGAGTAGCAAATCTAATATCAGACAAAATAGACTTTAAAATAAAGACTATTACAGGAGACAAAGAAGGACACTACATAATGATCAAGGGATCAACCCAAGAAGAAGATATAACAATTGTAAATATTTATGCACCCAACATAGGAGCACCTCAATACATAAGGCAAATGCTAGCAGCCATAAAAGGGGAAATTGACAGTAACACAATAATACTAGGGGACTTTAACACCACACTTTCATCAATGGACACATCAACCAAAATGAAAATAAATAAGGAAACACAAGCTTTAAATGACACATTAAACAAGATGGACTTAATTGATATTTATAGGACATTCCATCCAAAAACAACAGAATACATTTTCTTCTCAAGTGCTCATGGAAAATTCTCCAGGATAGATCATATCTTGGGTCACAAATCAAGCCTTGGTAAATTTAAGAAAATTGAAATCGTATCAAGTATCTTTTCCAAACACAATGCTATGAGACGAGATATCAGTTACAGGAAACAAACTGTAAAAAATACAAACACCTGGAGGCTAAACAATACACTACTAAATAACCAAGAGATCACTGTAGAAATCAAAGAGGAAATCAAAAAATATCTAGAAACAAATGACAATGAAAACATGATGACCCAAAACCTATGGGATGCAGCAAAAGTAGTTTTAAGAGGGAAGTTTATAGCAATAAAATCCTACCTCAAGAAACAGGAAACATCTCAAATAAACAACCTAACCTTACACATAAAGCAATTAGAGAAAGATGAACAAAAAACCCCCAAAGTTATTAGAAGGAAAGAAATCATATATATCAGATCAAAAATAAATGAAAAAGAAATGAAGGAAACAATAGCAAAGATCAGTAAATCTAAAAGCTGGTTCTTTGAGCAGATACACAAAATGGATGAACCATTAGCTAGACTCATCAAGAAAAAAGGGAAAAGACTTAAATCAACAGAATTAGAAATGAAAAATTGGTAACAACTGACACTGCAGAAGTACAAAGGATCATGAGAGATTACTACAAGCAACTATATGCCAATAAAATGGACAACCTGGAAGAAATGGACAAATTCTTAGAAAAGCACAACCTTCTGAGACTGAACCAGGAAGAAATAGAAAATATAAACAGACCAATCACAAGCACTGAAATTGAAACTGTGATTAAAAATCTTCCACCAAACAAAAGCCCAGGACCAGATGGCTTCACAGGCAAATTCTATCAAACATTTAGAGAAGAGCTAACACCTATCCTTCTCAAACTCTTCCAAAATATAGAAGAGGCAGGAACACTCCCAAACTTATTCTATGAGGCCACCATCATCCTGATACCAAAACCAGACAAAATGTCACAAAAAAAGAAAACTACAGGCCAATATCTCTGATGAACATAGATGCAAAAATCCTCAACAAAATACTAGCAAACAGAATCCAACAGCACATTAAATGTATCATACACCATGATCAAGAGGGGTTTATCCCAGGAATGCAAGGCTTCTTCAATATATGCAAATCAATCAATGTGATAAATCATATTTACAAAATGAAGGATAAATACCATATGATAATCTCAATAGATGCAGAAAAAGCTTTTGACAAAATTCAACACCCATTTATGATAAAAACTCTCCAGAAAGTAGGCATAGAGGGAACCTACCTCAACATAATAAAGGCCATGTATGACAAACCCACAGTCAACATCATTCTCAACGGTGAAAAACTGAAAACATTTCCTGTAAGATCAGGAACAAGACAAGGTTGCCCACTTTCACTGCTATTATTCTACATAGTTTTGAAAGTTTTAGCCACTGCAAACAGAGAAGAAAAAGAAATAAAAGGAATCCAAATCAGAAAAGAAGTAAAATGGTCACTGCTTGCAGATAACATGATACTATACATAGAGAATCCTAAAAATGCTACCAGAAAACTACTAGAGCTAATCAATGAATTTGGTAAAGTATCAAGATGCAAAATTAATGCACAGAAATCTCTTGCATTCCTATATATTAATGATGAAAATCTGAAAGAGAAATTAGGGAAGCACTCCCATTTTCCATTACAACACAAAGAATAAAATACCTAGGAATAAACCTATCTAAGGAGACAAAAGACCTGTATGCAGAAAATTAAAGACACTGATGAAAGAAATTAAAGATGATACAAACAGATGAAGGGATATACCATGTTCCTGGACTGGAAAAATCAACATTGGGAAAGTGACTATATTACCCAAAGCAATCCACAGATTCAATGCAATCCCTATCAAACTACCACAGGCATTTTTCACAGAACTAGAACAAAAAATTTCACAATTTGAATGGAAACACAAAAGACCCCTTAGAGCCAAAGCAATCTTGAGAAAGAAAAACTGAGCTGAAGGAATCAGGCTCCCCAGCTTCAGACTATACTACAAAGCTACAGTAATCAAGACAGTATGGTACTGGCACAAAAACAGAAATATAGATCAATGGAACAGGATAGAAAGCCCAGAGATAAACCCCCACACACATGGTCACCTTATCTTTGATAAAGGAGGCAAGAATATACAATGGAGAAAGACAGCCTCTTCAATAAGGAGTGCTTGGAAAACTGGATAGCTACTTGTAAAAGAATGAAATTAGAACACTTCCTAACACCATACACAAAAATAAACTCAAAATGGATTAAAGACCTAAATGTAAGGCTAGACACTATAAAGCTCTTAGAGGAAAACATAGGCAGAACACTCTATGACATTAATCACAACAAGATCCTTTTTGACCCACTTCCTAGAGAAATGTAAATAAAAATAAAAATAAACAAATGAGACCTAATGAAACTTAAAAGCCTTTGCATATCAAAGGAAACTGTTAACAAGACAAAAAGACAACCCTCAGAATGGGAGAAAATATTTGCAAATGAAACAAGTGACACAGGATTAATCTCCAATATATACAATCAGCTCATGCAGCTCAATATCAAAAGAACAAACAACCCAATCCAAAAATGGGTAGAAGAGCTAAATAGACCTTTCTCCAAAGAAGATATATAGATTGCCAACAAACACATGAAAGGATGCTCAACATCACTAATCATCAGAGAAATGGAAATCAAAATTACAATGAGGTATCACCTCACACTGGTCAGAATGGCCATCATCAAAACATGTACAAACAATAAATGTTGGAGAGGGTGTGCAGAAAAGGGAACCCTCTTGCACTGTTGGTGGGAATGTAAATTGATACAGCCACTATGGAGAACAGTATGGAGGTTCCTTCAAAAACTAAAAATAGAACTAACATACGAGCTGGCAATCCCACTACTGGGCATATACCCTGAGAAAACCATAATTCAAAAAGAGTCATGTACCACAATGTTCATTGCAGCTCTATTTACAATAGCCAGGACATGGAATCAACCTAAGTGTCCATCGACAGATGAATGGATAAAGAAGTTGTGGCACATATATACAATGGAATATTACTCAGCCATAAAAAGAAACGAAATTGAGTTATTTGTAGTGAGGTGGATGGACCTAGGGTCTGTCATACAGAGTGAAGTAAGTCAGAAAGAGAAAATCAAATACTGTACGCTAACACATATATGTGGAATTTAAAGAAAAAAAAAATGGTTCTGATGAACCTAGGAGTAGGACAGGAATAAAGACATCGACGTACAGAATGGACTTTAGGACATGGGGAGGGGGCAGGGTAAGCTGGGATGAAGTGAGAGAGTATCATTGACATATATACACTACCAAATGTAAAATAGCTAGCTAGCCGGAAGCAGCCGCATAGCACAGGGAGATCAGGTTGGTACTTTGTGACCACCTAGAGGGGTGGGATAGGGAGAGTGGGAGGGAGACGCAAGAGAGAGGAGATATGGTATATATGTATACATACAGCTGATTCACTTTGTTACATAGCAGAAACTAACAATATTGTAAAGCAATTATACTCCAATAAAGATGTTAAAAAAATAATAAAATGGAAAAAATAAAAATGCTATCTTAGAAAAAAAAAATAATAATATGAGGGAGCAACACAGTTCTGTCTGATTTTAGGTTCATGGTGAGTTTGTCACCACTTGCCACTCTGTGGCTTAAATTCTGACTAGCTCCTGATTATTTGTCCCATCTTTTTGCTGGACTCTGTTTCAATCCCAGCTAACTACAGTGAGATTATTGTCAAAATATGACAGTCTCTCATCTTGTGTTCCATAAATGATTATTGAGATTTTATATTTCTATTTATATTTGTTCAATCTGGGGATTTCAAACTAGTCAAATAACATTAACCAATACCAGCATATTTTCTGCTGAAGGATGGTCACAGGAATGCTCTAGTACCACAAACCCAAATGCCTTAATGATTGTGTTTACAAAAATTTCAGTATGAAGAAGGGTGGATGATGCTTTCTATGACTACTGCATGAAGGCTTTTCTCATAACTCTTTTCCTGTTTTCAAAAAACTAAGAATTGCATCACATATATGGTTTGTGTATCATGATTTTAAATTACTACCTTAGAAAATCACAATACCGCTTGGGTTAGTGACCTCCAACATGACAAGAATCTTCAGTATGGCACATTAATCTTTGTACCTCTCTGGAAAGTATGATGTACAAGGTGTGATAACATGGAACAGCTTCACCCAGAACCCACACCAGGGAAAGACTTGTTGCCCTGGGTACTGAGAGTCCTATCAGCAGACAGTCTTAGCTCTCAGCCCCTTCAGGCAATGCCTCAACTGCATGAGGCAGCTTTGTTTCAGGTCACACCTTTCCAGAGGTGCCCATATTCCATGACTAATCAAAGTAGGTGGTATAAAGGTCATCCATTCAGTCCAAATGAGGATAAATCTGATGGGCTGTTTCAGTGCCAGAGCTCCCCATGGCATGAGCTGAGGCTGTACATCCTACATTGTAGTTTGACTTCTCCCTCTGTCCAATCCTATTTTCTCCTCCCTCCATTCTAGGTGTTGATCACAAGTCCATGCCCTAATAAACATTCTGAAAACCAAACTGTGTCTCAGAGTCTGCTTTCCAGAAAACCCAAATCATAATATCTGTTTCAAATCTTTATCATACTCTTGAGGCATCCTCTTTCCTATATGCAACATACCACACAGTTCATTCTTACAGTATGGACTTCCTTCAAAATTCACAAAAAGGAGGAAAATTTACTAAAAGATAATTATCTCAGCTTCTTATGAACTGAGATGCTCACTCCTGCTTGCCTCCTTTTTTTTTTCCCTGTCCCAGTGTGGGATTGTCTTTTATTTTCTGTCCAAGCTCTGGATTCCAACATCTCTTGCATTATAGCAACTTTTATCCCTCAAAAATCCAACACTCTTTCCCTCACCCTTTCCCATGTAATTTTAACAAGCCCAGACCTTGAAAAATCAAAACAAAAATAAACACTCCAACGTCTCCTTCTGTAATGCATCATCTCTTTCCCTTTTTGACAACTTTCTTGAAAAAGTAGAGCAGACAGTCTGTTTGCATTTCTTTTCATCTCATTTATTCTTCAACTCACTAGTCTGCTGAAAACCGCTCACTCAGATTTTAACAATAACCTCTTTGTGGCAACATTTAATGGGTATTTCTTGACCTTATATTATTGACCCTTTGGGCCATTCTGTTAACATTGTATCTGGACAGGTTATCATCTATTTTCTTGTGTAACATGATTATATCTGACTCTTCCTTCTCTTTCTCCCTCTTAATTTTCTCATTAAGTATAATTATTTCCCATTATTCTGTACTTGGCCCTCTTCTATCTTATGCATGCCCATGGCATCAAATAATACCTGAATTTTGATGATTCTCAAATCAATACGTTTCTTTAATTTTCCCTTTCCTTCCCTTTCTCCCCCTCTCTCTCTCCTTCTTTCTTTCATTCTTTCTCTATTTCTTTTATCATCATCATCTAAGTGTTATCTCCATCTAGATGGCTTCAAAGTCTATGTGCTTCAAATTTCTTCTTCTAAAAATTTGATCTTCTTCTGTGTTTCTCATCACTGTGAAAGGTAATATTTTTCACCCATATGCCTAATCCATAAACCTTGCAATAAATCCATCATGCCAAGCCCTGTGTACTTTGCTTAATTAGTCTCTCTTATTTTTTTTAAATTAATTAATTAATTTATTTTTGGCTGAGTTGGGTCTTCGTTGCTGCACGCAGGCTTTCTCTAGTTGTGATGAGTGGGGGCTACTCTTTGTTGTGGTGCTCGGGCTTCTCACTGTGGTGGCTTCTCTTGTGGAGCATGGGCTCTAGGCGTGCGGGCTTCAGTAGTTGTGGCATGTGGGCTCAGCAGTTGTGGCACACGGGATTAGTTGCTCCGTGGCATGTGGGATCTTCCCAGACCAGGGCTCAAACCTGTGTCCCCTGCATTGGCAGGTGGATTTTTAAGCACTGAGCCACAAGGGAAGTCCCAGTTAGTCTCTCTTAAACCCATCCACATTTCTCTATCTCCATTTCCACTATCTGAATTCATGTCCTAATCTTCTTTGGCATGGATTATTGCCATAGTAACCTAAGTAGTCTCCCAGCCTCAAATTCAGCCCCAATAAATTATTCTCTGCTCTGTAGTGAGAATAACTCAAATAGCACTCAGAATAAAGTGCAAACTCCTTAGCATTGCAAAAAATATTCTTGACCTGGTTTTTAATCTTCCAGTTTCACCTTTAACTTCTCCTTACCATCCTCTATTTTACAGTTTTCTGAATAAACTATAGTGCTAGGAACACCATGAATTCCCTTCTTCTGGGTTTTTGTGTATGCTGTTCCCTCTGCTGCCATGCTGTATTCCTTCCCATTCCTATCTGGATAACTGCTGCTCATCATTTAAGAGTTAGCTCATGTGTCACCTCTCCTGGGAAAGCATCACAGACTCCCACGTATGGGATGAGTACTGCTTCTATGTGCTGCTGTAGCGTTTGATAGACTGCCAATATCAGTTTGGGTTGACTCGGATCTGCTCTTAGGTATTGCAGTTTTTTCTCTTCAAGAAGTTTCAGGTATGAAGTAGGTTTGAGAATTGTTTTCTAAGCTCCCCCTGGCACACTAGAATAGATTAAATGGCTCATAAACTTAGGTGCATAGCAAGTCAAATTATGCATGGCGATACTGAATAGTCATGTTCCTGTGAAGTTCTCTTCCAGTGGATGGACCATCTTAATAAGAAATCAGGGTACAAATTGTTTTGAGGTGATGTAAGTCATCTAGGCTTGTCATATGACAATTATTTGATTATGAAGAAATTCGTGATTTCACCATCTTCATTAACTTCAACAAATAATCCTTTTCAATTACCAGTGAATATATCTTCATTATTTTCAGGGATACAGAGTCTACAGTCATAGGTGTGTACATTGCATTTTAAGAGACTATAAGTCTGCTTTCTAGAATGCTGCAGAAGGAAGTTGTTACTTTTGCATGGATATGTACAGCTGAGATGAAACAGAAGATTTTAACATAAAATATATAAGAAATATTATAATTTGAAATACACTTCTAGATTATTTAAAATCTCTTTGTGAACTTCGTTTGAACAATAGAATTCTCCTTTTCTTATCTGTTGCTCAATAGGAATATAAATAAAAATTCACTTGACCGTATTGAGCACTTTTATGTGCTACTGTACTAAACACTTTACGTGTAATAACTTATTTATTTCTCACAATAACTCTATGAGGATGTCATATCATCACCATGTTAACAATGAAGAAATGGAAATTTAGAAAAACCAAGTGGTTTCCCTAAGTCACACAGATAACTAGACAGCAGAGTTGGGACCTAAGGCCAGGTCTGTCTGATTCTAAATTCCATGCTCTGAAGTAGTTGGCTAAACTGACCAGTGCATCCTCACAAGATTGTAGTCATTCAGTTTTCCTATCAATAGACCTTGACTTCCTAGCATTGTCACTTTCCAAGACAAATGTTGTGTGCTCCTCTCTCCTAATGTCTTAAGGTCTGTATTTATTCGTGGCCCATGGAACAAGCAGTCCCTAAACTCTCACAGGGTCAGGTGTAAGAGAGACCTCACCCTTTAGTCCATTTATGGGTTGAATATTTAGATAAGCTTTGAATTTGGGACTTGTGAGTGGATCGCACTCCCCCAAAAGATGTGTTGAAGTCCTAGCCCACAATACCTGAATATGACCTTACTTGGAACTCGGGCCTTTGCAGATGTAATCAAGTTAAAATAAGGTCATAATCAATTAGGGTGGACACTAATCCAATATAACTGGTGTCCTTATAAGAAGAGACACAGAGACACACAGGGAGAACATGTGTGACTATGGAGGCAGAGATTGGAGTGCTGTGTCTACAGGCCAAAGAATCCTCAAGGATTGTTGGTGACACCATGAACTAGCAGAAAGACATGGAAAATATTCTCCCCTAGAGTTTTCAGAGAGCATGGGTCTGTGGAGCCCCTTGATTTTGGACTTCTGACCTCCAGGACTGTAGAATAAATTTGTCTTTAAATCTACCCAGTCTGTGATACTTTGCTATGGCAAACCTAGGAAACTAGTAGAGGACTCTTTTCCTTGTCAGCAATCTCTGGCTTTTAAAATCTGGGCATCTTATGTGTCTAATGTGTTTGGAGGTAAGAATGGGAGGAAAATACTTTTTCTCATGAAAAAAGTAAAAGCAAACAAGAAATCAGATTTCATTCTTTCTTCTGAAAAAAGTTATAGGATGCTAAGGGGCTCAATTTCATCACACATATACTCAGCTATTCCTGGGGCACAATTCATCTGCAGCTGCAGTGGAGAAAAATTCAAGTATGGATTAAAAATTATATACCTATAGCATGAGACCTATTGAACTGAATAAACACAAATAGCAAACAATGTTTGCTAGGGAAGATTAAGCATTTTTTAATTGAAAAAGTGAAAATGTAAGCATTGTGAGACATGGGATTCAGGAGAAAGGGTTGATATCAGAGTTAAAAATAAATTTGACAAGAGGAGCTGCAATTAGAATGTTGACGTTTGCAGTTCAAGTGCTCAGTTGTTGGAGATGCCAGGGGCATTTGGTCCCTGTGATGGGTGGGACAGAGGCTGACCCCTGGATGTGTGGTGGCCAGCAGTGGTGGGTTCCTTAGCAATGGAAAGGAGATAACAATTATAGACTGTGGATGAAAAGAAGAGGATTTCTTATCATTTGAAATTGAACTGATGCCTCTCTAGGAAATTGTGTAAATGATCAAGGTTTTCAGAAGAAGCTATAAGACTTGTTTTCTCACAGCACAATGGATGACAGCAGCCACATCAATATCCACCCTCACCATACTCATTGACTTATTTCAGGCCTCCAAAGTCCCAAGAATAGCCACACCCTAAGCCTCCATAGCCACAGCATCCATCACCACGGCTCCCAAAGTAGTTCCCATAATAGTTGCTGCATAGAGTCTTGGGAGATGAGGATGGGTAAGGATGTAAATGATGAGTGGCCAAAGTGTGACTTTTACTATATGTAGGAGCTTGATATACTACTAAGAGTGGCTGTGGAAAATTCAAGGACTCCAATTTCTTATTCCATATACTAATTAGTGTCAAAATGTTAGCTAACTGTAGTGCATATAAGTGAAAAAAAGTTAAGATGCTATTGGAATCCTTCTGGCAAAGTTAGAATTCCTTGACCAATTAGAAAAAAAAGATAGCTTTAGAAATCATTGTTTATCCTATAACTCAAAATGAAAAATCTATAGCCTATATAGGAATCTAGAGATTCATATATAAACTGAACATATTCCTTTCCAGGGCTGGAGAATTCAGCTAAACCCAGGAATATGACTGCTGTTTCCTTTATATTCAAAGCAGATGCAACCTCTTTACATCAGTAGAAAGATAAGCATTTTCAAATGCAGTTTTTCTCACACTGCTTCTTAATACTCTCTCATGACATCAATGAAAACAATCATCTGGGGATGTATTGTAATGTGCTTCAGCTGAGATGGTTGGATTTCATTTATGTTGAAATACTATCCTTAAAAATAATGATTCCAGCTCCACACAATAGAATTCAGAGGTGTTACATCTTAAAAATGTACAGAAAAAAATATGAAGAGAATACAAAATCAAGCATTTCTAAGCTAAGATGTTGGGAATACATATTCTCTGTAAGACGCTTAGAGCTGAAAACAAAGTGATTTAGCCTAAGACCTATCAGAAATACTCAGGGATGAGGGCACATAGAAGCTAGACCCACATTTATTTTTGTATTAAGTTCTCTGCAGTCAAAATGCATAGTTGCCAACAACATTGGGCCGTGAAAAATAAGTACTTAATGAATCTATAAGATGACAGGTTGTATCAGAGTTTATGTGCATTTTTCATCATTGCTTACATGGTTCATGGATAAGTGTATGAAAAAAAATTTCTCTGGGTAGAAAATATTCAATCATGTAACAAGAAAGTGATAAGAGTTTGTTACTGTTGTCATTATAAAGAAACAATCAGAAAAAGTTAAGGGATAGGAAATGTCTTTTTGAGCATGAATCCTGCTGAGAAGTAGCCTCCCTCCTGGGGAAAACACCACTGTAATCTTCAGAAAGCCTCTCTGGCCACAGCAGTAGAGGGAGGGAAGATTTCCCTGAAGAATCTGTAGCAGGCAATTTTTCAATGTTTTGCTGAACGTAGTTTTCACCTTCACATTCCAGCACTGCTCAGAGTCACATGGTCCAAGAAACTAGTAATCAGAGTAATAAAGAGCTCTGGAGATCTTGTGAATCAATGATGTCTGAAAACTAAGAAAGTGCTTGCGAGTGCATTTCTATCATTAATGTGTCGGAAATGATACAAGGCATTGATCGGTTTAATGAGAATTAATGTGAATAAACTTGAAATATAGAACATGACATTTTGAAGAGACATGAAGAATGATTAACAGCAGACACTCAAAGAAGAAATGAATCCATAAAAAACCAGCACAGTGACCCTTACCCAAGCTACAACTGGTCTATATGTTCATTAATTTCCCAGAATATAAAGCATGAAGTTAACATGGTTTTGATATGCTTTTCTTTAATGACTAATAATGTCGAGCATCTTTTCACAGGCTTATTAACCATTTGTATATTTTCTTTGAATAGCTATCATTCAGATCTTCTGTCCACTTTTTAATTATGGGGTTTTTTTTTATAGTTGAGTTGTAAGAGTTCTTAAAACATTCTGATTACAAGTTCCTTTGGGGATATTTGAATTGCAAATATATTCTCCCATCCTATAGTTTGTGTTTTCACTCTCTTGATATTGTCTGTTGAAGCAAAAAACTTTTAATTTTGATGAAATCAAATTTATTTATTTTGTGGCTTGTGCTTTTTGTATGGTATCTGAGAAATGATTGAAAAAAATCCAAGGTCATGAAGATTTATGCCTATTTTTCTTCTAAGATATATATGTGTGTGTGTGTATATATATATATATATATATATATATATATATATATATATATATATATATATATATATACCTTTAGCTCTAACACTTAGATCTTTGATCCATTTTGAGTTAATTCTTGATAAGGTGAGAGATATGAGACAGGGCCCAACCTCATCCTTTTGCATGTGGATACCCATTTGTTTCAGTACATTTTGTTGAAAAGCTTACTATTTCCCAGGGAAGGTCTTGGCACTCTTGTTTAAAGTCAATTGACATTAATGTAAAGGTTTGTCTTAATTCATGTCAGCATTGAAAGTCTAAAGTCCAAAGTCTTATCTAAATATCATTGAAATCAGATACAGGTGATATGCAAGGTAAGATTCATCTTGAGGCAAATTCTAGCTGTGAACCTGTGAAGCCAAACAAATTATGTGCTTCCAAAACACAGTGGTGGGACAGGCACAGGGTAGGTATTCCTACTCCAAAAGAAAGAAATAAGAAAGAAGTTAGGGGCACAGGCGCCAAGTAAATACAAAACCTAATAGGGCAAACAACATTAAACCTAAGGGCTCAAGAATAATCCTCTTTGGCTCAATGCTCTGCCCTCTGAACTAACTAGTGTACTGGTCCCACCTCTGCAGCTCTCCCAGGCTGGAGTCCCTGCACCATGGCTCTGGGTGGCTCTGCCACCATGGCTCTGGTAGGTGCAACCTCCACTGCAGCTCTTTGTAGGTTCCCTTGATACACTGGGCAGGAGCATTCTGGCCTGACCCACCCTGACCCTTTGCACTATGAGTCTACACAGGTCAGTTTCCAATAACATGTTTCTTGGTTCTGTCTGAGACCTCATCAGAATGGTCTTTACCATCCACATTTCTACCAACATTCTATTCGTGATTATTTAAGTATTATCTAAGAAGACAGAAGCTTTCTCTGCAACTCTCTTCTTTCTGAGCTCTCATCAGAATTGTTTGTAATCATCCATCTACAAAAATGTAGGATTTTCTAGCATGCATATCAAAACTCTTCCAGCTTCTACCCCTTACCCAAATCCAAAGCTGCTTACACATTTTAGGTATTTGTTACAGCAGCACCCTGACTTTTCGGTCTTAGTTTATGTCTTAGTCCATTTAGGATGTTGTAACAAAAATATCATAGACTGGTGGTTTGAACAACACACATTTATTTCTCACAGTTCTGGAGGCTGAAAATCCAAGATCAAGATGCCAGCAGCTTTAGCATCTGGTGAGGGCCAGCTTCCCGGTTCATAGATAACCATCTTCTTGCTGTGTCCTCACATGGCAGAATGGGTGAGAGAGCTCTCTGAGGTCACTTTTATATGGGCACTAATCCCATTCATGATGGCTTTACCCATATAACCTAATCACCTGCTAAATTCTCCACCATCACATTGGGGACTATAATATCAACATTATGAATTTGGGGGACATAAACATTCAGTCCATTGCATTCTGTTTCATATTTTCAATGGGGTTTTCTCTTTGGCTCAACTGCCTGTCTTTTTTAATTTGTCCAGGTATCTGCATCCATATCTATTTGACTGGTTACTTCTTCTGGGGAGACATTTCTTTCTTCGCAGGCTAATTTGGATAACTGTGTTTCTTACAGATTCCTATGAAGTTTTTTTTCTTTATTATGTTTTCTTCATTCCCTTAATGTCCTGATAACTCACTTGCTTTTATAGATAGGATGGGTTCTCAATAAGTGTGTCCCAGAACACTATGCACTGCATATCCATCCCAGACAGGTTGACTAATTTTAATTTATAGAAAACCTTTACTATGACTTAACTGAGGATATGCCTTTATCTTGTCATATCTATTAGATGAACTATTGATTTGTCAGATGTGCTGCAAACAAAAAAATAGTGAATACTAATGAGCTAGAACGTTCTTAATGCCCTTACATGTGAAGTGACATTCTAATAATCTTTAAAGAGCCCAGTTCCTGTAAAGTCTACCATGACATCTCAAGAAAAGTTGATTTTTTTAAATTGGTTCCCACTGTGCACATCACTCTTTTGCCACCTAACACACATTTGAAATCAACTGTTTATAAATATGCTTCTGGGGGGCAGAAGGCAGGATCATGTCCTATTCATATTTCTGATCTATATCCTAGTACTAGGTCAGACATGGTGTAAAAATATATTTAAGAAAATGAATGAATTAAGTAACTACAATTTTATAATATTAAAAGGCAACAATAACACAGAATATTCACATACACTTAAAATCTCAGAAACAATAAATTATGATTGCCCCAAAAGTGATTTATTATGTTTTTGGTCAACTATATGCAAATTAAAATCACTTTTTATAGTTTATTATACATTTTTCAATTTTATCTAGATGATATAATGATGGTAGACTATAAGAGAATTGAGTTCTATTACTTGTTGACATAAAGTTTGATTAAGTAGAAGCGGAACAAACTGCTTCTCAGAGTTTTTGAAAATCAAGTGGCTGATATTCAATCTCAGTTCAGCAGGACATTCATATTTCATTGCCTAAAACCAGATGCATTATATATAGTACCAGACCTCACCACAAACAACTGACCTCATCACCTTTCCTTCTCATATGGCTAATATCTTGAAATCTCACAATTATTTATGGCCACATTCTGTTTGCTATTCCCACTCCCTCTCACACCTGAGTCCTGTTAATTTATCATCTATGTCTTTCCATTCTTCTTGAGATGCATGTTCTCACAGCCTCTGCTTCAACAAAAACATAATGAGCTCTTAAAGCAGTCCCTTAATTATTCTTCAACTTTGCATTTCCTTATTCCTTGATGCATTCCACAAACCCTTAAACTATTTAATCTTTCTAAGAGGATCTCACCAAACCAACCAACCAACAAACCAACCAACAAATCTTACTGCTTTTATCATTGTCTTGCTCAAAAATTCCGTTATGCTTCATCTAACCCCTTTTTATGTTTGACAGTATAATATTCAATAACTAGGGCCTTCAATAATGACACTCCAACCTATGTTTACCAATTTAGCTCTCATTAACTCTTTTTCTCAAATTCTCAGTAAAAGTTTTATGGTCTTGAGTCAGGTCTTGCACAGTCTCACCCGTGGGTCGTTGCTCATTTTATTTGTCTCATTCATGAATATTCTCTGCTCTCACTATCAGTTTTATAAACTTTTTATTAAACAACATTTAATCAGCAGAAAAATAAGAGTATTAACCTTTTTATTTACCCCCTAATTTTAACACTCTGTAACATTTTGATATACTAATCATCATTTTTGATGAAATATTTTAAAATAAATCACAGATATTTCATAATTCAAAAAGTTTCAATATGCATGTCTAAAAACAGAGTATTTTCTTACATTATCAGAATAGCATTATCACACCTAACACTATTATTATTTTTTATCAACTAATGCAGTAATCAAATTTTCCTGATTATTTAAAACAGGTGTTTTAGTTGTTGTTGTTTATTTAAAATCAGATAAGTTCCACACATTGAATTTATCTATTATGTGTTTTTCTTCTCTTTGAATGCAGAATAGCTCTTTTTTTTATACTATTGAATTGTTGTATAAATTGTAGGTTAGACCTTATGTCTTGGTTGGATCCAGGTTTAATGCTTTGGAGAGAATACTTCATGGGTGATGTGGTGTCTTCAGTGTGCCCATATTGCCCAGTTGTTATAAAATTCTTTTCATCTAAATATTTCTCCTTCCTCCAGTTCTCTTCCTGGTCCTTCCACACCTTCTATGAAGCATCACACTCCTCACTAGAGTTCATTGATTTCCTCCTCCTCTGATTATCTGTGACATTTATGGTCTTTAAAACATTACAGTATTTCACACATATTTATGTTATGTACCATTTTAAGTACATTTTCTATTTTGTGTTAAATTGGTCTGTTCAAATAGGTTGCAGGTCACTATGAGTCAATTCCCACATATTGTGTTTTTCCCTATGTCAATGAGAATATTGTAGGTTTTCACTTATAGGTTTTATGATTTTATAGCTGTTTCCACAGTTACTTATTCATGTCTTTTTCACTTTTTTAATTAAGTATAGTTGATTTACAATATAATATTAGTTTCAGGTTACAACATAATGATTCAATATTTTTGTAGATTATACTCAATTTAAAGTTATTATAAAATATTGGCTATATTCGCTGACCTATAATATATCTTTGTATCTTATTTGTTTTGTATACATAGTGGTTTGTACCTCTTAATTCCATACCCCTATCCTGTCCCTCCCCTTATCCCTCTTCCCACTGGTAACCACTAGTTTGTTCTCTGTATTTGTGAGTCTGTTTCTGTTTTGTTATATTTATTCATTTGTTTTATTTTGTAGATTCCACATGTAAGTGATAACATACAGTGTTTGTCTTTTGTGGTCTGACTTAGTCCACTAAGTGTTCATGGATTGGAAGAATTAATATTGTTAAAATATCCATACTATGCAAAGTAATCTACATATTTAATGCAATCCTGATCAAAATATCCATGTGATTTTTCCCAGAATTAGAACAAATAATGCTAAAATTTATATGGGTTCACAAAAGACCCAGAACAGGGAAAGCAATCTTGAGAAAAAATGACAAAGCTGAAGGTATCACACTCTCTGACTTCAGTCTATACTACAGAGCTACAGTAATCAAAGGAACATGATAGCAGCACAAAAACAGGCTCATTATCAATGGAACAGAATAGAAAGCTCCAAAATAAACCCACACACTTACGGTCAGTTAATCTACAACAAAGGAGGAAAACTATACAATGAGGAAAAGAGAGTCTCTTCAATAAGTGGTGCTGGGAAAACTGGACAACTACATATAAAAGAATGAAATTAGATCACTCTCTAACTCCATATATAAAAATAAGCTCAAAATGTAAGCTTACCTAAATGTAAGACCTGAAACCATACAACTCCTAGAGGAAAACAGGCAGAACATTCTTTGACATAAATCCTAGCAATATTTTTTTGGATCTGTCTCCTAAGGCAAAATAAATGAAAGCAAAAGTAAACAAATGGGGCCTAATTAAACATAAAAGTTTTTGCACAGCAAAGGAAACCATTGACAAAATGAAGAGACAACCTATTGAATGGGCGAAAATATTTGCAAATGAAATGACAGATAAGGGGTTAATACCAAAAATATATAAACAGCTCCTACAACTCAATAAAAAAAAAACAAAACAGATTAAACAATGTGAAGAAGACCTGAATAGACATTTTTTCCAAAAAAAGCATACAGATTGCTAACAGATACATGAAAAGATGCTCAGCATTGCTAATCCTCGGAGAACTGAAAATCAAAATCACAATGAGATATCACCTCACACCATTCAGAATGGCTATCATCAAAAAAACCACAAATTTCTAAGGTTGGTGAGAATGTGGAGAAAAGGGAACACTCATACACTGTCAGTGGGAATGTAAATTGGTGCAGCCAGTATGAATAACAGTGTGGAGGTGCCTCAAAAAACTAAAAATAGAACTACCATATGATCCCGAAATTCCACTCTTGGGTATATATCCAAAGAAAACAAAAACATGAATTCTTTTTCACTTTTTTAAGGAAAAACTTAAATATAAAAGTATTCTTTGTTTATGCCACCTGTATTAATAGGAACCAAACATGGCAAGAATAAAGGCAGCAGGCAGCAATGGGGATAATTGTAGGTACAAAGACCATGCATGCAGGTCATATAAGTACTGAGACCATGCAATGTAGACCATACTCAATAGATATTTGTCCCCCAAATGAATGAGTGCTTGATTTTCTTACACTGTGAGAAATATTGCTATCTTATGTCAAGAATGTTTTCTAAATTGAGTAAATATTACTGATTATTATAGCAGCCAGAAGTCTCTTTAAGTAGTCCTCTCCAACAATTTTCTACAATAAAAATATTCTACAAAGAGTTATCTGTAAAGACTTCACAGCAAAGCACCTAGCTGCACTAGAAACAGATGCAGTTTTCAACAGCTGTTGAGGTGGTGCATCTCCTTCCTCTCCCTATCCAAGCAATACCATGGAAGGATGAAGGTAGCTGAAGTTCCCTGGAGGTTTATTTCACCCACTTGCTGTCCAGAGCTTTCTCCTGCATTCTTCCTTTTTTCTCTATAAGATTTATAGAAAAAAATAATAAATCATGTATAACTGTGGTCATTAGGGCCCCAGAATATGAAACTGTTTTAATCAGTAAAGAAAACTGCCATTGCACCTGACTAATAACATCAGGCAGCTCCTCAGAGGACTTTACACTGCATCACATTCAACCTATTTTGTTTCTGGGTAGCTGCATATAATTCAAATTATTGTGTTATGTGTGCTAAAATAATCTTGGGTCTCATTATATACCATTGTGGCACGGTGGATCTAGGTGTTTATAAAGGCAAAAATCTCTCCTGGGATTAAAATCTAGCATGTTTTTAAAAAATGTATGCTTACATTGTCATTACATTTCACATTATCCCATTTGTTTAGATTTTATGACTATTATATGCTGACAGTTATTTGGAGAGCTGTGAACAAGTAGTCCTTTCTCTTCAGGACATGTAACCAAGATAAATAAATTAAAAATAGAATGCCAACTCTTTGTAAAGACATGTTAAAATCTTCTACAGTAAACACTAACAAATCAATTGCAAATCAAGCAAAAGTTAAATAAAGCCAACTCTCTAAAGCTTCTAATTCTATGGATCCATGATTCAGTTTTCTATTATCTAAAGCATCCTTTCAGTTTTCAAATGTTTTCTTCATTTGATGTTATCTTTATTCACAAGTCAACAGATTCCTGTAATAATGAGTGAAGAAATGCAAATATGTATAAGATCAAGTTAATGGTCTCTGATCTTACTGCATACACATATTACCCCCTTCAGAGGACCTTCAATTACTCTCTCTTCCCTCATACATACATAGGCAGTGTTGTCTCTACCTATAGTTATGCACACATGGAGCTTTGAAGTTTGTGGTTTCAAACAGAAAGGAATCATACTATACATATTGAGCTCTTGCCTTTTATACTGTCATTTATTATGGATACACTGTTAGTCCATAGATGTAAACTCTTTGTCTATTATATATCACACACATAAATTTTAGCATAAAAATAATATATTCTTCATTTTGAGATTTTTTTCAGTACAGTTTCTATCTTTATTCTTTACCTTTTGGTTAACCCCTTACCGTCTCCCATCCTCACCCATTCACCCAATACTGTACATCAGCTCCCTACCCCTATCTCAGCCAGATCACCATATGCTAAATTATCTAGTATATTTCCTCTCTCTCTCTGTTCCTCTTTTTCTCTTTCAATATATGTATTCAATACACATATTCAATATATAAACATATACATTTATGTACTTCTATATATGTATTGATATAGATACATATATAGATAAATACTTCATTCAATGTTTTAATTAACTTATGGGCTATTGTTCTTTTTAGAGCTACAGATCTGCTGATCTTGCTGCAGTGCCCTTTGGTCCATATAGGGAATTGGAGTAAAATCTCTCTGTTCAGGAGCCAAACATGACTTAATTCCACAAGTATTTAGGATTTTAAGGCTGTTAAGATGGACTGGAAAGAATTCAATGTTCTGGTCATTATTACATTTCTTTCAATCTACGAGTTAAGGTCTAACTAACTTTTGCCATTGTCTTCAGCTATCAGGTCAGAAATTGTGCTCCATGCTGTCAGGTATTTTGTAATTTCTTTCACAGACCTTTTTCAACCTGTCATCACTATCACAGCTCTAGTGAAAATATCCCTTCTGACATCTGATGGTGCTATATTTTCACACTATCAGAAAAATTTAACGTTCTGCCACAATCTACTCTCTTTGGCTTATAGATTCTGCAAGACAGCTCAATTATAACGACATTTTCGTCCACTTCCATGCAAAGCCAACCAGGTCAGGCTTTTGTACCTCTGAGGTAAATAAACAAATAATGAATTAATATAGAATAGCATTTGAGGTCAATGTGTAGATCTAGAGAATAATGATTTTCAAGTTTACTCACCTGGTTTTGTTAAGATGGTGAGCCTCTTAGATTTGATAGAATATCACTTACTGAGATGGGCAATCTAGAAAAGTTAAAAAGATTTTCCATGAATTGCCTCTGAGCAGAACATATAAGACATTATTCAGCAGATTACTTAAGTAGGTGATTTACAATGAACTGTTAAAGTGCACTCTACAAAGAGTAAAACATAGCTGCTAATAGTTTCCAAGTGTTACTCCTTAGAGCTTCATCAAGTAGAAAAAAATATAGGCTCCTGTTCATAAATCCTGGTGATTTTCCGGTTCATCTTGTTCAAGCAGCCAGATCTGCAGCCATTAACCTTGACTAGAACATGGGAATCACATTTAAAATGGCTGTTTCTCAGATTGGTTCAAGATGGCAGAGTAGGAGGACATGAGCTCACTCCCTCTTGTGAGAGCACTGGAATCACAACTAACTGCTGAACAATCATAGACAGGAGGACACTGAAACTAACTAAAAAAGATGCCCTACATCCAAGGACAGGGGAGAAGGTGCAATGAGATGGTAGGAGGGACACAATCACAATAAAATCAAATCCTATGGCCCCTGGGTGGTTGACTCACAAACTGGAAAACACTTATATCACAGAGGTACACTCACTGGAGTGAAGGTTCTGAGCCTTACATCAGGCTTCCCAACCTGGGGGTCCGGTAATGGGAGGAGGAATTCCTAGAGAATCAGACTTTGAAGGCTGGCGGGATTAGATTGCAGGACATCGACAAGACTGGGGGAAACAGAGACTCCACTCTTGCAGGGCACACACAAAGTAGTGTGCACATCAGGACCCAGGGAGGGAGTAGTGACCCCATGGGAGACTGAACTGGACCTACCTGCTAGTGTTGGAGGGTCTCCTGCAGAAGCGGGGTGGTGGTTGTGGCTCATCCCGGGGACAAGGACACTGGCAGCAGAAGTTCTGGGAAGTACTCCTTGGTGTGAGCCCTCCCAGAGTCTGCCATTAGCCCCACCAAAGAGCTGGGTAGGCTCCAGTGCTGGGTCACCTCAGGCCAAGAAACCAACAAGGAGGGAACCCAGCCCCACCTATCAGCAGACAAGTGGATTAAAGTTTTACTGAGCTCTGCCCACCAGAGCAACACCCAGCCCTACCCACCACTAGTCCCTCCCGTCAGGAAGCTTGCACAAGCCTCTTAGATAGCCTCATCCACCAGAGAGCAGACAGCAGAAGCAAGAAAAACTACAATCCTGCAGCCTGTGGAACGAAAACCACATTCACAGAAAGACAGACAAAATGAAAAAGCAGAGGACTATGTAACAGATGAAGGAACAAGATAAAACCTCAGAAAAACAACTAAATGAAGTGGAGATAAGCAACCTTCCAGAAAAAGAATTCAAAATAATGGTAGTGAAGGTGATCCAGGACCTCGGAAACAGAATGGAGGCAAAGATCGAGAAGATGTAAGAAATGTTTAACAAAGACCTAGAAGAATTAAAGAACAAACAAACAGAGATGAACAATACAATAACTGAAATGAAAAATACACTAGAAGGAATCAATAGCAGAATAACTGAGGCAGAAGAATGAATAAGTGACCTGGAAGACAGACTGGTAGAATTCACTGCCATGGAACAGAATAAAGAGAAAAGAATGAAAAGAAATGAAGACAGCCTAAGAGACCTCTGGGACAACATTAAACTCACCAACATTTGCATTATAGCAGTCCCAGAAGAAGAAGAAAGAGAGAAAGGACCCGAGAAAATATTTGAAGGGATTATAGTCAAAAAATTCCCTGACATGGGAAAGGAAATAACCACCCAAGTCCAGGAAGTGTAGAGAGTCCCAGGCAGGGTAAACCCAAGGAGAAACACACTGAGACACATAGTAATCAAATCGACAAAAATTAAAGACAAAGAATAATTATTAAAAGCAACAAGGGAAAAACAACAAATAACATACAAGGGAACTCCCATAAGGTTAACAGCTGATTTCTCAACAGAAACTCTACAAACCAGAAGGAAGTGGCACGATATATTTAAAGTGATGAAAAGGAAGAACCTACAACCAAGATTACTCTACCCAGCAAGGATCTCATTCAGATTTGATGGAGAAATCAAAAGCTTTACAGACAAGCAAAAGCTAAGAGAATTCAACACCACCAAACTAGCTCTACAACAAATGCTAAAGGAACTTCTCTAAATGGGAAACACAAGAGAAGAAAAGAACCTACAAAAACAAATCCAAAACAATTAAGAAAATGGTAATAGGAACATACATATCAATAATTACCTTAAATGTAAATGGATTAAATGGTCCAGCCAAAAGACACAGGCTCACTGAATGGATACAAAAATAAGACCCATATATATGCTGTCTACAAGAGACCCACTTCAGACCTAGGGGCACATACAGACTGAAAGTGAGGGGATGGAAAAAGATATTCCATGCAAATGGAAATCAAAAGAAAGCTGGAGTAGCAATACTCATATCAGACAAAATAGACTTTAAAATAAAGAATGTTACAAGAGACAAGAAAGGACACACATAATGATCAAGGGATCAATCCAAGAAGAAGATATAACAATTATAAATATATATGTACCCAATATAGGAGCACCTCAATACATAAGGCAAATGCTAACAGCTATAAAAGAGGAAATCGACAGTAACACAATAATAGTGGGGAACAGTAACACCACACATCCACCAATGAACAGATTATCCAGACAGAAAATTAATAAGGAAACAGAAGCTTTAAATGACACAATAGACCAGGTAGATTTAATTGATATTTACAGGTCATTCCATCCGAACACAGCAGATTACACTTTCTTCTCAAGCGCACATGGAATATTCTCCAGGATAAATCACATCTTGGGTCACAAATCAAGCCTCAGTAAATTTAAGAAAATTGATATCATATCAAGCATCTTTTCTGACCACAATGCTATGAGATTAGAAATCAACTACAGGGAAAAAAATGTAAAAACACAACACATGGAAGTTAAACAATACATTACTAAATAACCAAGAGATTACAGAAAAAACCAAAGAGAGGAAATCAAAAAATACCTAGAGACAATGACAATGAAAACACAATGATCCAAAACCTATGGGACTCAGAAAAGCAGTTCTAAGAGGGAAGTTTATAGCAATACAATCCTACCCCAAGAAACAAGAAAAATCTCAAATAAACAATCTAACCTACACCTAAAGGAACTAGAGAAAGAACAAAGAAAACCCCAAAGTAATAGGAAAGAAATCATGAACATCAGAGCAGAAATAAATGATATAGAACAAAGAAAACAATAGCAAAGATCAGTAAATCTAAAAGCTGCTTCTTTGAGAAGATAAACAAAATTGATAAACCTTAGCCAGATTCATCAAGAAAAAGAGGGAGAGGACTCAAATCAATAAAATTAGAATGAAAACGGAGAAGTTACAATGGACACTGCAGAAATACAAAGCATAAGAGCCTGCTACATGCAACTCTATGCAAATAAAATGGACAACCTGGAAGAAATGGACAAATTCTTAGAAAGGTATAACCTTCCAAGACTGAACCAAGAAGAAATAGAAAATATGAACAGACCAATCACAAGTAATGAAATTGAAACTGTGATTAAAAATCTTACAAGAAACAAAAGTCCAGGACCAGATGGCTTCACAGGTGGTTTCTATCAAACATTTAGAGAAGAGCTAACACCCATTATTCTCAAACTCTTCCAAAACCTCGCAGAGGAAGGAACACTCCCAAACTCATTCTATGAAGCCACCATCACTGTGATACCAAAACCAGACAAAGATGTCACAAAAAAAGAAAACTACAGGCCAATATCACTGATGAATATAGATGCAGATATCCTCAACAAAATACTAGCAAACAGAATCCAACAACACATTAAAAGGATCATACACCATGATCAAGTGGGATTTATCCCAGTGATGCAAGGATTCTTCAATATATGCAAATCCATCAATGTGATACACCATATTAACAAATTGAAAAATAAAATGTCTGTTTCTTTGGTTATCATGAGGATGGAGTTTGGGGTCAATTCCCCAGACATCGGGAGCTGAAGAGACTCTAAGTAATCACTAAAGCCTCTGTTATTTTAAAGTAGTTGCCTTTATGATGTTCTGTCATGCCCTCTCTTGATTGTAACTTCTGTAACATGCCAATCTCATTGACCTATTTGCCCAGGCATCTAGCTTAGTTTCAAAATTTGTTATTACTCTAGAAATACTTGGTGAAAGAATAAATGCTTGAGTGAAAGTGCAATTGTTGACAGTTCCCTCCTAGAAAGTTTATATGTCCTTGATTCCCCTGATGCACTCTCTTCTGATTCACCTTTTAATCTTTTTCCTGCTCCTTACCTGAATTGCAATCTCTTTTTCTTCTGCTCACTTCTAAATATTGGAATACTCTATTTGTGAAGCTATTATACCTTTATCCAATTATTTGAAATGTCAACCCAGTCTCTCGTGAGTTCCAGATTTTTATAAGAACCTGCCCACTATACTTAACTTTACTTAAATTTATCTGAACTCTAACAAATTTTTCAGATCTCTACCCTGATCATCCTCCTAATGTCCCCCCGTCTCATATCACATCTGCTATTAATGTCCAATCCATCAATTGGCTGGACCTCCAATCGGAAGTTCATGTGTACTCCTTTTTTTCTTATTACTCTTCACCCCCATATCATATAAACAAGCCTTTAAATTCTGTCACTTAAATATAATATTTTGATCTGGGGGTCCTCTTGAAAAATCTTAGTTGCTGCGGTCCTTACATTAGACCTCTCACATCGACTACTTGAATAGCCTCTTGATGGTCTATTGGTCGGTGGTCACAGTCCTTGGCGAACTTCCTTTCAATTAGCTGCCATAATGATTTTTATGAAACATAAATTTCTAAGGAAAACATTACAACTTTTTAAAACAGTGTCTAGTGCACCCATAGCAAGATATATATGATCTTGATGTTCTGGTTTCTCTTAATTGCCTGGGGCCTCATTTTAGCCACTTGCTTTGCTCTGTGTACTTTCTAGGTGTGACACCAACTTATAACTCTGTAATGCAATATTTTCCCAATGTCTGCGCATATTCTGTTCCTCCTGCTTGGCATACACTTTGCCTCTCTATTATACTTCTCCTCCATCAAGAATTAATTTAAATGTAACCTTTAGGGAGAACACATTTCGTCCGACCTTTTGCTCTAGCATCTCTCTTTTTTGAAACCAGACATGAGCCTTCCCCTCTGTGTTTCCACTTGACCATTACATCATCCATCATGTTTGTTTACATATTTGTTTTCCAAATTAACATATCTTTTCACACTTGTAACACTTAAAACTTAACAGGGAGACTTATGGAACAATTATTCATTAAACATTTTTGAACACATGTATAAGTAATACATTTTAAAAAAGAGAAACAAATAACAACATTGGCCAAGCCAGAGTAACGAAAAGTGAACCTAGAGTTGCCTACTCATGAAACATGCCAAAAATTGTAATTTATCTGGTATATTACCATGAAAAAAACATTAACTGAAAGAAAAAAATGTAGTCAATCTAAGACACTGATGTGGATGTATTGTCAATTTAATAATCTATTCTGATTGCCTAGGATTAGTTTGGATTATTAACAGTTAAAACTGAGTATAACAGGTACAATGAAAAGATTCTGTAGGACAGAATTGCCATCTCACAAGGGAATGGACTCAGTAGCAGACAGTATTCAGTTGGTGCCAGGGGACAAGTGTCACCTGTGACAATATTGGTGTCAGCAGTCAAGTCCATACCTATTACAGCCACATCTGTAGCCACATCCCAAGACTCAAAAGGCACCAAAGCACAGACATAACCGTATCCACAGCTGGAGCCATAGCCCAGTCCTCTATAGTATCTGCCTTAGTAGTAGCATACTGTGTCAGAATTTAAGATTTTAGCCTATGAGCAAAGAGTAAATTTTAGTGAATGAGAACATTAAATGCTAAGAGTCTTTTTGCAGTCTAAGTGTAGGTATGGCAAACCACAGACACTTCTGACATCCTCATATAGACCAACTTGTATTTAAAAATCTCATTAATCACGTTTCTTTAGACAAAAAAGACCCCACATACTCATTGAAGTGGAGATTATTTGCTTGGTATGTTAGGATCTTCCCAAATAGTCGATGTTCTTTAAATAAAAAACTAAAATGCTGAGTTCACTGACCTTGCTGACACTAATGCTTGAATTTAACCTTTTGTAACCATGCTGCATGACATCACAATGGAGGAGGCAAATGCCCTTCTTCCTCCAGTGATTTTTGCTAATAATACCTTCATCTCATGCACAGATTTAAAACCTAATCAACACAGCTGTGATGTTATCTATATAAATCTTAGGAGCAAACAGTACTTTTTTTCTGTACGACCTACCACCCCATTCCAATCACTATGTTACTCTGTGGGATTGTATTGCTGTGTTCTCTTGACAATAATGTCACTTTGTTGCCTGTGTAGTTTTCTTTTTTTTTCTTGGTTGAAAAAGTTGTATAGTGATTATCTATTACCCGCACCAGACTGTACACACTTCTTCACACTACAGGCAGAGCATTGACCATCTTATTGTTTTCCAAGTTCATAGGAACATAGAGTAGAACTTTTTTGAGGCTGAAATTGAAATTGATAGAGTCATGAGTATTATTTTCTTTAAGGATAGTGGCTCTGTATGTACCATGCCCCCTATACCTAGACTCTAAGTTTTAAGAGACAGGACTAGATTTTGGGATGTTATCATTTTCTCAGGAGGATTGAAAAACAATTGGGGATTTTCTTTCCATGCTGACTCTCTAGGGCCATGCCTGATTTGGGCTACTGTAGTGCAGCCACTACTTTAAGTGTATCATCATATTGGCAGAAACCATCCTGTAAGCCAGGACTATTTTTTCTTCTTTCAACTGGAAAATCAGAATAAATCCATCACTGGGTGTTGAGAAAAAGGAGACACTCAGCAGAGTAGAAGCCGTGAGACTCAATCCACTTTCTTCTATAATTTATTTGTGCTTTCTGGACTTCCTCAAGCCCAGTCTCATATACAGCACTTTCACCTGATGATGGAAGAT
Source organism: Balaenoptera musculus (assembly GCF_009873245.2). Taxonomy (NCBI): domain Eukaryota; kingdom Metazoa; phylum Chordata; class Mammalia; order Artiodactyla; family Balaenopteridae; genus Balaenoptera; species Balaenoptera musculus. The sequence goes on along the minus strand of NC_045788.1, from coordinate 130,780,135 downwards.
TGCTGTGTATACTCAAATTTGTGGCTCAGAGAGCCAAACAATATCTAGTTCATAGTAGGCAGTTCAAGTCACATGGTAACTTGGTGGCCTATGGACAAGAACTGAAAAATCTTAAAAAAAACTCATGGAAACAGAGAATAGATTGGCGGTTGCCAGACATGGGGGGAGGCTGGTGTGGGGGAAATGGGTGAAGGTGGTCAAAAGGTACAAACTTCCAGTTATAATATAAATAAGTTCTGAGGATGTAATGTACAACATGGTGACCTTAGTGAACTGTATTGTATATTTGAAAAGTTACTAATAGAGTGGATCTTAAAAGAAGTATCTACTTCTCATCACAAGAAAAAAATTGTAATTTTGTGAGGTGATGGTTGTTAACTAGTGGTAATCATTTGGCAATATATACATATATCAAATCATGACGTTGTGCACCTTAAACTCATAAAATGTTACATATCAATTGTATCTCAATAAAACTGGAAAAAAACAAATGTAAAAGAAAAAAAGAACTCAGTTATGAGCTGTTTCTTCAAAAGATAATATAAATCTGCAAAGGACAGCATAGATTTTCTCCAAAATCCTGAAAGCCTGTGCTATGATTCACCTCTACAGACCTGTGAAGACCTCAAAACATCATCCTTATCTTCTGTGGACACTTTAAGCAGCACTGAATCCGCTGCTCCGTACAGAGAAGTAACAGAGCAGTACGTATGGCAGCCTGTGACCACTTTGGAGCTTCCTCTTGCTCTTAATTCACTCTAAGCTTGTAGCCACTTTTTGGCTACAATGGATAAATGGATAACAGGTGGCACATCCAGATGAGGATTACATTATCATGAAAATACAAAGAGGCCCCTGAGTATTGTGTTTCTTACTTAGTGATAGGAGGAGCCAAAAGTAATGACATGTCCCTTCATCCAGATCAGTGGACCCCTAGAAATTTCATTGAGGTGGCAGGTCCTTGAAATTTTGTAGGACTTATTCCCCATCCTCTGTCACTCATGAGTTTTACCAAGATGTTCAGGGTAGTTGCTAGTTCCTACTCACTGGGTCTTATCACCATCATATTATAAACATGGTGGACTAATGTGTTAACCGCTAGAATGCAAAGTCAAGGTCTCTATAGACTAAGTTGTGCCTGGGGTTTGAAGAGTTAGCATAATTCTGAGGTAGGGCAGTTAAAAAGCATTGCTGCTCCTGCCAGCTGAAAGCAAATGGTGTTCTCCACTTACAGGGGCAAAGTCAAAAGCCTCTGCAAGATCAAAATTCATGAGAAAGTATGATGGAAATGCAATATCAAAGTGAAAGCATCTATTAAAAATATAACATTTGAGGTATTTTGAGATAATTTTGACCAAAAAAAATGTCAAATCTGAACAATGTTTTCCCTCGTAGCCTAAGATGAGTTTACTCTGCATTAAAGATATAATAGAATTTCTAAGTCACCCCTGGTAGTAGCAGGATGAGTCCAATAAGCTGAGTGGTTCTACAAGTTTCTCAGTAGAACCCATAAGACCGGTATCTGCTACAGCAAGATGGATAGTAGCAACCACATCATACCTGCCATAGCCATAGCTATAGCCAGCGCCTAGACCACCATAATAGCCCAGGTCACCATAATAGTTTCTGTAATAGTACATGGTGTTAGGAGTGGAAAGTTCACTTGAGAGGCAGGAATTATTCTTCTCAGTCTAAATGTCATCATCTGCCAGGGCCTTTTATACACTGTTAGTGGTGGGTAGGACAAACCAGGCATTGTTGACTTCGTAATTTAGAATAACTTCCACTAGAAAAATTTACTAAATCTTTTGTTTACATAGGAAAAGAGTTCCTCAGATATAAGATCATTTTGCTATTATTTCAAGTGTCCCATAATTAAATCATGTAATTTAATAAAAGACATTTTAATTTTATTTTGAAAAGCAATTACTCTGCATGTGATTAATTTAAGGTCAATTATCAGTTTATCATTCTCTCTCCACTCCCAAGTAATAATAGGTCTGGAAACCCAGGGACTACAGTTCCCAAGATGCACTACAAAATAAGATTCTGCGTGAAATGCCACCGGTGAGAGACTTGAATGAGATTTAGGAGGCATTAGAAAACATTAGAGATCCTCTTGAATCTTTTGATTCACTAGACAAAGTGAGGACCCTCATTACCAAGCATATTTTGCTTTTATGTCAGAATGACCTTAATCAAATTATATGCTTTTAGAGATTTTTTCCCCTTATTTTTATTGCCCTTGCTTACCCATATGTATTTATTTGAAATGACATGTTCTGGCTACTTGGTGTGACATAAAGCATATAGTCCTTTCTCCAAGTTTTGGTTTGTTGACTTATTTTCTAAAAATAACTTATTTTCTTAAAAGGCAGTCGAAGAATTTAGAGTCTACATAAGTGGATTTGTGAGTCTGTGGAAGGAATAAAATAACTGAAGTGGACAAAAGTCATCATTTCTTTTCTGTAGGACAGAAATGATGGATTTTAGGGTATCTGTGTAGTTGGCATTTTTAGATGCTGCTAAACAGTTTCTGTAGGGGTTGTGCTACTGACATCTATGCCAGTAATGTCTGTGAATTCCATTGCTGCACATTCTCAAAACCACTTGGTATTTTCAGGCTCTTTAATTTTAGCTGTTTGATGAGAATGCTGTGCTATACCCATGTTTTTCATTGTGGTTATAATTTGCATTTTCTTACTCTGATGAGGTTAGTCATCTTTTGTTATCATTTGGTGTAAAATGCTTGTTCAAGTTTTTGGCAATTTTTAATTGTGTTTTTTGTCTTTGTCTAATGATTTGTAGGTATTTTAATTTATTTTTTTGTATAAATCCTCCTTTAGATACATGCATTGTAAATATCTTCTCCCATCAGTGGCTTCTTCACTTTTTAAAATAGAAATCTTGAGAATTCCCTGGCAGTCCAGTGGTTAGTACTTGGTGCTTTCACTGCTGTGGGCCTGGGTTCAATCCCTGGTTGGGGAACTAATATCCTACAAGGCACGCAGCATGGCCAAAAAAAAAAAATCTTTAATTTTGATGAAGTCCAATTTATTAATATTTTCTTCTATAGCTAGTACTCTTTATAGCCTGTTTAAGAAATTATTGCCTACTTCGAATTAATCAAGGCATTCTTATATCTTATTTTGGTGCAAGGTATGAGTCAAGATTCATCTTCTTTTGTATTGTAATGAAATTACCATTATTTATTGTGAAGTCAATCCTTTCATTTTCTGCACTGCAATGGTATCTTAATAGGATAAATCTGGTGACCCTATATATTTTAGTCTGTTTATGGAATATCTTTTTTTCCATTGGCACGTGCTTCCTTCTGAATCAGTACCAACTGTCCTTCCCACACACATAGTTATGCCATTTGTTGATAGTGGCAGGTCTACATTTTCCTTTCCAGTTTATATTGCACTTGTGTACTTATTTATTTACATGTATTGCAGTGCCAAAGGTCTCTGGTACAAAGTTGTATCAAACTTTTATTAAATTGTGATAGTGGTTATCCTCGTCTTATTCCTAACTTCAGATGGAAATTATTTTATACGTCAGCATTAAATATATCAGCTGTAGATTTTATGTAGAAGCCATTTATCAAATTGAGGAAATTATTTTTTAGTCTTAGTTTACTGAGAATTTTAAAACTTCATGAATGCATATAAAATTCTATATTTTATCTGAATCTATTAAGATATTCATATGACTTTCTATTTCCATTAATGTGATGAATTACACTGAATTTTCAGATATTAAACCAATAAAGGATTTTGCAATCTTAGACTATAGCTCATGGGATTTGGTTTTGATAATATATATCATCTTGGATTTTTATAGCTGCATTCACAAGAAATAGTCCTTTTTTGTAATGTCTTTGTTAGGTTTTAATTTTCCTATTTGTGTTGTCCTTTTCCTATTCTGTGGAAGAATACTTGTATAACTGGCATTTATTTTATTCTTAAGTGGTATAAATAATTCATCAGGGAAGCCACTTGGGCCTGGAATTTTTTTGGGTGACTGTTTTAAAATACAGGCTAATTTTCTTTAATAGGTATCAGACTTTTTGGATTTCCCATTTTTTTCCTTGTCTCTGTTTCTTGAATGGTATTTCTTCAGATGGAATTCCATTTTCCCATTGTTCCTGTGTGAACAGGGAGTGAAGATTGTAATCAGTGAAAAAAATTATGTTGTTTTGATTTGAAAGGAAAAGTTGGACAATAAATACAAGAATCAGTGGTGTAGGAGGAAAGCCACGATCTAAGTTGTTGAAACTGGTGTGCAGGAAGTGGTGACCAGGTCTCTTTCCTGGAGGAATTTTTGCACAAGATTATCAGGCAGAGCCCTTGTAGCAGCAACCTGGAGGTATGGCAGATGTTCTGCTCTTTTCCCTTGAACTACAGAGGAGCAATCAGAAGGATGTGATGTGGGAGGAACAAATTACAATCACATAGGAGCACAGTGGCATCAAGAAACTGCCAGCAGTATGTATATATGAGAATAGTGTTGTTTCTGTAGGCAATACATCATTTAAAACCTTAATGTAGGAGAATGAGAATTTAACCACATCAAGTATAGATGACTGGAGTGGCTCAGAGTCACATGAAAGCATTTTATATGGGCAGTTTAGACAGAATTGGTCATCAGACATTTGTCTTTGTCTTTTTAAAGATGTTTGGTATAATTTATGTTGAAGTGTTTCACAAGGAAAAGTATAAGACCAGTAAAAATAATTTCTATGTCCTCTTTACTCAGATTCCTCAGTTATAAACATTTCACTACATCTACATTTCCCTCTCTTTTATTTATCTATCTATCTATCAGTCTATCTATCTATCTATCTCTATCTCTATCTGACTTATATTTCCGTGTATCACAATCCTGTCGAATGCCACTGTCCCAGATGTGCGTACTGTAAAGGTGTCTCTTTGACACCTCAGTTCTAGGATGGGGGCTCCTCCAAACACAATTCTGCCTCATTCTCTGGGGTCATCTCTGTCTTACAGTTGCCCTGGGATTGCCGTAGATGTTTTCTGACAGCAGCGGAGGGCATACTGAAGGCATGGGACCACTTTTAATCTTCCTCACTTTTTGTTTGACCACAGAGATGCTTTGTGCAAATGAAGAGAAATTTGTGCTCATGGAAAGTCCAAACCAGTTGTTAGAAAATATTCTACTTTGGGATTTTCTTTAAGGTAAAATACAATATTTTACATTTTTTTATTGTTCAGCATGGAGTCAGGTGGAGGGAACAAGATATGGTGGTGAGGAAAAATGAAGAACACAATGAGAGTTGAATAAACCCAGATATAGAGGGGTAGGTACAGAGCATGCTTCAAGGAATATGTTTTGTATATGTCTACTGGTGAGTTATTAGTATTGTTATCGGTATTAAAAAGTAATTTTATTCATTAATCTATTTATTTTTAACTGAAGGAGGTTTTGCCAAAGTGACCTGTATAAATTGTACATCTTTACTCTTGAGAGTAATCAGAAGATTGAACGAGGGACAGAAAATGTCTGAGCCTTGCATTTTATACTGCTGCTGAACAGAGTTTTCCCTCTTATCTGACAAGCAAAACCATTTTATAAAACATTATAATTTTACTATCCAGACTGTCTAGATGTGTGGTTGCACATCTGTAAAGATGTCCCTTTAATGAAATACGTGCCCTTAAACGAAATATATACACCCAGACACATATAAATGGCAGAGAGAAATGAATATAAATGCAAAGCATTTTGCAATGAAAGAGAAAGTTTACTGAAACATAAACTTAAAACCTTTTTTGCATTAACATTGTTAAGTTAAAATGAAGGAAGAAGGGAGGCAATATCAAACAGAAACCTTTTTATGAATCGTGAGGTGTTACGTGTAACTGAGGTCAATCAATATGACGCATGCTGAATTTGTAGTATTCAATCTGAAGCTGAAGTAGCCCAGGATACAGGATAAAATTTTCACTGTTTGGAAAGATAAATTACTTATAAGAAGAACCCTGGAAGGATAATTGGGAAGCATGGGAGAAGGAGTTCTACTAGATGAGTGACTCTAAAAGCTTCTCATTGGAAGCCATAGGACCAATATCTGCCACAGTATGATGGGCAGCAGAGGCCACATCTGTACCCGCCATAGCCACAGCTTCCATAGACACAGCTCAGGCCACCATAGGAGCTGCTGTAATAGCACATGCTGTGTGGGAATAGAAGCTTCAGTTGAGAAACAGATTTTCAGTTTCCTCTGTGAATACTAACCTTTGTCCAGGGTCTTTTATACACCCTCTTTGGTGAGTGGGACAAACCACAAGCAGCAGGTAGCCTCATACTTTACATTAATTTGCTTTTAAACTTCCAGCATCTATAGTTTATTAGGCAGAAAGAAGCCCTCATAACTAAGAATCCCTTGCTGTTATGTAAGAATTCCCACTACCAAAGTAGATGACTTTTATAAGCCACCTCTGCTATATTTGCAATGCCTTACTTACAATGGTTTTGTTGGTTTAAGGTCTATGACAGGTTTGTGTAGGAAGCTCATTTTTTTCATGTCCAGAATACTTATGTTTTTTTGTTGTTAAACTTTTCATCTCATAATAAAATATGTGGTTAGAATTTGTTAATGTCCCTATGTTGGTATGTGGATTCATGAACTGGAGACGTTAATGAAGTAAAAAAAAAAAAAAAAAAAAAAAAACCCTACCAAATTTTCTGTTTTTCAAGGCGCAAGCAACCATTTCCCCTAGATAAGAGTTTCCAGTTATTACTTATAAAAGAATGAGTGCTTATAAATTCTTCTGTTGTTTTAATGCCATCTCTTCTTTCACCTTAAAATTCGCTGTTATTCAGTATTCTTGCCTTGATCTAGGTGATTTTACCATTGAACTATACAATTTGCCATTTGCATATTTATTAATTTTCCTCTAAATGTATAAATTAAATATCTTGGGTGGATATACTACTTTGTGAAATTGTATGTCACACTGTTGTCAAAACCCTCTGTCCAAAACTGGGATACTGATGAAGATTCAGTTGATATTCAAGTACAAACATGAGATCTTTCTAACTCTTCTCTCTCTGGGCCCAGGATTCTCCTTGCCCATTCAGTTGTCCTCTAGAAGTAGAACGACCTTGGCAAAGAAAAGATGAAAACCATTGCCCCAGTACTAGCCCTGACTGGCAGTCATTTATGTGAGGCAGTGATCTTAGTAGAGAGGTAACATCTCATTTATGGAAGGTATGGACTGTTTCCTAAACAAGATACGCTCCATGTTCTTTTTAAAATGAATATTCTAAATGTAATAGTTGTTGTGTTCTTTGTCTACACTGCATAGACCCAGGTATTAAAGAAAATGTTGTGGCATGGGAAAAATAGGAACACAGCAATGTGTTTGAGTGAAACCTGAAGTACTAGATTTTCTATTGACAGCTATACACTCTTCTTTCCTCTTTCTATTTTCTTATATATTCCATTGATGGGCAACTACATTTTCCAACTTGCTTGCTAGGAAATTCTCCCATAGGCTCCTGAGCAAGACTGGGACTTGGAAGACAGACAGAAGCCATATTATTTAATTGGCATCAGTAAGAATATATATGACCTTTCACAAATGTGAGGTTTTGAACTGTGCTCCACTGACAAACGCTGGCCTGTATACTGCAGGCAGCGGGGAATTTCAGTGTCAGTTTGTTATGGTTCCTGAAACTTCCTTACTCACCAAAAGATAACAGTGAATTTGAGTGACTGTAGAAGCCTTTCTTGACCTTTGTTTCTATGACCTTTCTTATGGTTTCATACGCATTTTATTTCCTGCTTTAATCCTTTTCTGCTTAAAATACACAAAGTGTTTTTTTTTTTTTTCTTTAAGCAAACCTTGAAAGATACACCTAATAGTGTGGTCATATGAAAAAGGCATCACTCCAGAGGATAACATACAGTATATGTGTGAAGTAATGTGCAACTTTATTGTGTCTAAAAGTAAATGTCTTCTTCTTTGTTTTAAAAGATCAGCTTCTTCCATGACAGTCATGGGGAAAAATTCCAGCTTATAATTCTATATCCACTGAAAGTATCCTTCAAAATTTAACATAAAATAAAGATTTTTTTTTTTCCTTAGAGAAAAGTGGCCAGCAGACCTGCAGCAGAAGAAGAACGATCCCAAGCTGAAATGTGGAAACTCAGGAAATTTTTTATTTTTTTATTTATTTTTTTATTTATTTTTGGCTGTGTTGGGTCTTCGTTTCTGTGCGAGGGCTTTCTCCAGTTGTGGCGAGCGGGGGGCCACTCTTCATTGCGGTTGCGCGGGCCTCTCACTGTCGCGGCCCTCTTGCTGCGGAGCACAGGCTCCAGATGCGCAGGCTCAGTAGTTGTGGCTCACGGGCCCAGCTGCTCCGCGGCACGCGGGATCTTCCCAGACCAGGGCTCGGAACCTGTGTCCCCTGCATTTGGCAGGCAGATTCTCAACCACTGCGCCATTCAGGGAAGCCCAGGAAGTATTGAAGACCAAGGAAAAGGACATATATTGCTCAATATAAATGGCTGGGGACATAAGCAGTGTGAGGAAGGGTGCCTACAAGCTGGGGTGGAGGTAACAGAAGCCTGGAATGGGTTGTGGAGCCTGCACAGGGTTAGAAAGGCTTCTTACAGGGCCTGGTGTCCAGTACAGAAGCTGAGTGTAGTATGGAGACCATTTATGGAGAAGGGCAGGGGTACGGACAGCCCATAGCAGGGTGGCAGTAGTTGAGGAGGGTGAGAACAGGAGGGGAACAATGGAAGTGGCTATCCAGAGCAGGGCATTGGATGCTGTCTTAACCCTGGATGGGTTAAGGGAGCATCTCCTGGTGGAGGAGAACAGTGGGGAGGCCCAATTCGGGGTGCTGGAGTTTGAGTTGGATTGAAGATGGAGTTCACTTAGTTCTGCCACAGGTGTTAGAGCCTTAACAGAGTGCATAGGGCATCCACATGGATCGGAGGACTGTAGTAACTATTTGTGTGAGTTATTGGACCCATATAGGGTGAAGAGGGTGTCTTCATGGAAGTAGTCATTGAAGTTTGCATCATCAGTGGAAAGTGGTTACATATTGAAAGAGTGATCAAATAAGTAAATATGTTAAGGACAGTGGCTGCCATGAACCACCTATGCTAGACAGAAAGCTAGAATGAACATTGTGATGTTGGATTGGAATTGCAAGTATCGGTGTAAATGCATGATTTTCAATATATTTATATAGATAGACATGGAATAAATATAGATGTGATTGTGTATCTGCACATAAAAGAATATATGTATATACATGCATGTGTTCCTTAGCTTGGCGACTGAGAGGAACTGGCATCTTTCAATGACAATGAACATATCTATTGCCAGGTCTTAATTTTTAAATACTTTTGTCCTGTAAAAGGAACCAAAGCTCTTTGGAAAGCTGGTTGATACTAGCGTTGGAATAGAAAATTTAAAAGATAAATTTGAACCATCTTTTTGTGCCAAGAGAAGTTCTCAAGAAAATGATGAGAACATATAGACGTGTCAAAAAGGCACAGAAGCTAGCATGAAGAGTTTCCTATTGGCCAAAACTGCTATAGCTTGGGCATTGTATTAAATAATGATAGTATTTAATTTAATTATAATCCATTGAATAAAATATAAATACATGAGTATTTATGGATATAAATGCAGAAATGGATAAATAAGTGGAAGAGGAAAAATCTTTTCCTTATAGCGAAATGCCAACTGATGAATGTAGAAAGGGTGATAAATTTTGAAAAACTACTGTTTGGCAAACATCATAGTAGTAATTGGTTCAGCCAAAAAACATCAACAGGTGCTAAAACTAGTGGATGGAAGCTCTCTGAAAAATGGGATATTTAAATAGTCTTAAAATAATTCCTTACAAAATACTTATTAATCGCAAAGCAGTGAAGAGTACCATAACAGTGAATAAACCTGGAAGGTACCACCATAATCAGATAATTAAGGTTAACATTTCCAGTAATGGGACAAATCAAAATTATGTACCACCTGATAATATGTAATGGGAAGACTGGAATACCATTTCTGTGATATTCTTACCAAAATGCAAAACCTAAATTTAGCCATGAGTAATCAATAGACAAACCTAAATCCAGGGACATTCTTCAAAATAGTTGGTCTGTAATCCTCAAAAATATCAACGTTTTGAAAATTAAGGAAAGACTGAGGAGCTATACCAGGTTAAAGGACACTAATGAGATAGTAACTAAATGCAACCTGTGATCCGGAATTGACTCCTTTTACCATAAAAGACATTATTGGAACAGTTGATGACAGGAGAATGTGGTCTGAAGATTAGATGAAAATTATGTGTCACCGTTACTTTCTTGATTTTGATGGTTGTTTTGTGGTTATGGAGGAGAATGTCCTTATTTGTAGGAAATGAATGCTGAGAAGGGTGAAGGGATACCGTATCTGCAAATTACTGTCAAATGGTTTGGGGAATAAAATAGTGCTCTATATTGTTCTTGCAGTTTTTACATAAGTTTGAAATTATTTTAAAACAAAAAGTAAAGTGGAAAAAAGTCAATATGATTGATCAAAATAACAGGAAAAAGAAAGTTCACTGCTATTTCAACAAAAATGCAGAGAAAGCATTTAGCAAAAATCAAGACCAGTTTATAATAACAATTCTTTGCAAACTAGAAATAGATCAAATTCTTATTCTGATAAAGTATACCTATAAACTATTGATAGCAAACTTCATACTTTATGGTGAAATATTGAAGCATTCCTCCTAAGATGATAAATAAGATGAGGATAACTGATAACACAATATATTTCCAATGGTGTCCTGGAGTTATAGTCTAATCAAGTAAATAAATAGTGTTATTTACACAAAGAAAGAAATAAAATTATTATGATTTAAAGATAAAAATCGAAAAGAACCTATAAATAAGCTATTAGAATTAGTAAGTAACCTTATCAATCTTTCTGTACACTAGGTTAACATATAAAAAGCAACCTTATTTCTGTAAACTGGAAACAAATAACAAATAAAATTAAAATTAATAAATGATTTAGAGTGGCATAAAACATTAAATATCTAGGAATAAATATAGTGAATTATAGTTACGATAAACTAAATATCACAAAACATTAATGACAGAGATTAAAGAGGATCTAAATAAATGGAGGGATATATCAAGTTTAAGGATAGAAAACTCAAATTTTATGACGTGAATTCTTTCTAAATGCTAGAGATTTTAAAATTATTGTTGATTTTGTTGGGGGGGGGGGTCAAAATTAGCCAGGTGACTCTGTAAGTTACATGGAAATGCAAGGGAGAAGAATAACCAAGAAAATGTTGAAGAAGGGTAAAATTAGAAGACTTACATTACCTGATACCAAGATTTATTATTAAAGTTCCTTAGTTAAGACTGTGCACTACTGACATAAGATGGACAAAGAGATCAATAAAGAAAATAAGGAGTTCAGAAATACTAGTAGCATGCAATTACCTGATATATACCATAGGTACACTTCAGTGCACTGAGGGAAAAGATAATCTTTTAAATAAATGATGAGAGAAAATATCATTTGAAAAATTTTTCCTGTATTTCACACCATTTGCAAAAATCAGTTTCAGATAGTTTGTACATCTAAATGTGAAATTTTAAAATTAAACTTTATGATCTTTGAGTAGCAGAGAGAAATTGCTTAAATAGTACTATTTGAGGACACTGCTACTTTGTAAGAACATTATAGTAACATAAACCATGTCTGGAAAAAAAAAAAAAAGAAGAGAATTATTTTAATACTTTGCTGAAACTACAGTATATATTTTATAATTCTGAATAAATAGATATTTGTCAATATCCCTGTCATAGATATTTTCAAATAATGAATATACACGTTCAATTTTGAATATGCTAGTTGCCTTGTAAAAGGCATTTCTTACATTTGATTTTTTTTAAACACACATTTTAAAAAATCTGTTTAAGAAAGATGAAATTTACCTCACTTAAATCAATCCATAAGACAGGTCACACATACACATGTTGCATGAGCACAAACCTAATAGCGAGAATTATCAACATAAATGAAAATAAAGCAATGTTGTCAAAGAGAATTTATTAAAAAATGAAGTTAAACTTTTTGCATATGAGATACATTGAAAAGACAACCCTCAGAATGGGAGAAAATACTTGCAAATGAAGCAACTGACAAAGGATTAATCTCTAAAATTTACAAGCAGCTCATGCAGCTCAATATCAAAAAAACAAACAACCCAATCCAAAAATGGGCAAAAGACCTAAATAGACATTTCTCCAAAGAAGATATACAAATAGCCAACAGACACATGAAAGGATGCTCAACATCACTAATCATCAGAGAAATGCAAATCAAAACTACAATGAGGTATCACCTCATACCAGTCAGAATGGCCATCATCAAAAAATCTACAAACAATAAATGCTGGAGAGGGTGTGGAGAAAAGGCAACCCTCTTGCACTGTTGGTGGGAATGTAAATTGATACAGCCACTATGGAGAACAGTATGGAGGTTCCTTAAAAAATTAAAAATAGAACTACCATACGACCCAGCAATCCTACTACTGGACATATACCCTGAAAAAACCATAATTCAAAGAGTCATGTACCACAATGTTCATTGCAGCTCTATTTCCAATAGCCAGGACATGGAAGCAACCTAAGTGTCCATCAACAGATGAATGGATAAAGAAGATGTGGCACATATATACAATGGAATATTACTCAGCCATAAAAAGAAATGAAATTGAGTTATTTTTAGTGAGGGGGATGGACCTAGAGTCTGTCATACAGAGTGAAATAAGTCAGAAAGAGAAAAACAAATACTGTATGCTAACACATATATATGGAATCTTAGAAGAAAAAAAAAAAGGTCATGAAGAACCTAGGGGCAGGACAGTAATAAATATGCAGATGTAGAGAATGGACTTGAGGACACGGGGAGGGGGAAGGGTAAGCTGGGACGAAGTGAGAGAGTGGCATGGACATATATACACTACCAAATGTAAAATAGATAGCTAGTGGGAAGCAGCCACATAGCACAGGGAAATCAGCTCGGTGCTTTGTGACCACCTAGAGGGGTGGGATAGGGAGGGTGGGAGGGAGACGCAAGAGGGAGGAGATGTGGGGATATATGTATATGTATAGCTGATTCACTTTGTTATAAAGCAGAAACTAACACACCATTGTAAAGCAATTATACTCCAATAAAGATGTTTAAAAACAAAACAAACACGAGCAGGTGCCCCAGAGGCAGTGCCTCCTCTCCTCCCCACGGTTAGCACTGACTTCTAATAACATTTTATTAAAATTCTCTGGGTCCTGAAAAAAAAAAGAGATACATTGTATTAAACTGTACACAGAAGTAAAATGGTAATACAACATTAAAAGAAATATTTCCTATTAATTGTAAGATATTCTGTGTGATTTTCATTAATGAGGGAGACAAAGTTGTATCTGAATTTCTCTAACCTCACGTTCAGGAAATTAAGATGGGTTTTCCACGTTTGAAAAGAGAATACAATTAACTGGAGGCAGAGTTAAGGAATTCAGGAGGATACATTCACTGGAGGTTTATCAGTAGAAACCGTAGGACCAGTATCTGCCACAGCGAAATAGGCGGCAGCAGCAGTGTCCTTGTCTACCATAGCCACAGCCCAGATCATCAGAGTCGTGTCTGCAGTAGCACAGGGTGTTAGGAGTGCAAGGTTCAATCAAAGAGCAGTTCCTTATATTGTCTATCACTGTCTGTCTGGACCCCCTCTGCAGTGAGAAAATCACAGGTAGTGTTGGTTTAAATATGCATAAGAAATTTTGAGTCTTTTGATCCCATCTTTCGTTATGCAAAGAAGATACTTTGCTATTATGTCAAGATTGCCAGAACTGCATCCTGCCACATTTAAAAAGTGATTTCTCTCCTACTTTCAAAACTTTCTTACTTTTATGTTTGGTAACATAAAAATGTCTAGGTTAAAGGGATAACGTAAAACATGAAAGCCGTATTCCAGATGTTTGTTTTTGCTAACAAAAACTTAATTTTAAGTTAGACATACACTCTGACAATTCAGATTGTACATAATGAGTTTTTGGGTACATGGAAGGAGAAATTATTAGACGTCACAAATCTGTTAAATTTGCCTATCCATTGCCTTAGGGGTAATGGGTCTGCAAGTTTAGGTTTTTTTGAAGATTACAATGAACTGACAAAGTGCCATTCCACTTTATAAACTTTTATTGAAATCCAAAATACACATGGAAAATACTGTAAACCATGATATGTAGAAATAGATTAATTTTCACAAAATAATCATGCCAATTTAATCAGCATTCAGATTAAAATGTAGAATACCAAGGCCCAGGGGAACTCACACTTCTTCCCCCTGTCACTCCCCTGCACCCAGGCATTACTCATCTCACCTTTTGAGACCATGTATCTGTTCTACCACCTTTGCACTTTGTATAAATGGACTCATACAGTAGGTACTATTTTTACCTGGTTTCATTTGCTCAGCATTGTGATTTTGAGATTCATACATTTTGTTTGTATAAAAATTGTACATTTTCACTGCTGAATAATATCCTCTTGTATGATATACCACAATTTATCCATTTATTGTTGATGTTGACTTGTTTCTAACTTTAACCATTATGAATACTTTCACAAATATTCCTGCATATATTTTTCGGAAAACTTATGTACATGTCACTCAGATATTGCTACAATAATATTGTATAACAAACTGACACAAAATACATTTTATGTAACAGTAAACATTTTCTTCACCCTCACATGTCTACATGATGTCTATGGTTTGGCTGAACTAGGTTGGGCTTGGCACAAAGTAGTGGGATAGAGCCATGTAACTGTCCTTGAACTTGGATCAGCACCTCACCGATTCATCTCCTTCTCACTGTGGAAAACAAATGTGCAAGTGGTCTAGTCCAATTATGGAAGCACTTTTCAAACCTCTACTCACATGTCCATTAATCCCATTGTCCAAAGCAAGTCAAGAGGTGGGGAATATGGCCTTTGTCCATGTACATCCTATTCACAGTGAGGTCACACATGTTCCATACTTAAGCCAACAACGATGAAGAAAGGAAATAAAATCTTCTCATGGAGGTCAGCGTGGAAGGAGTGAATATTTGAATAAAAGCAATTTATTCTGCCACAGATGCAATTTATTGGGGGCATCACTAGAATTGGAATTGCAGTTTTGTAGAGTATAAAGTTGTTCAGTTTTTATAAATACTTGAGTAAACAATTCTCCAGAGTGGTTGTACATTTTGATAACCCCACAAACTGCTCCTCTATGTTTTTACCAGGTCATACTAGCTGTCTTTTCCTTTTAGCCATTCTGGCACGTGCATAGTGATTTCACTTTGTACTTTCTGGATGCCTAATATAGTTGAACACCTTTTTATATACTATTGGCCATTTTTAGTTATCCTTTTTTTTTTTTGGTGAGATACTAATTCAACTCTTCGTTTACTATTGAGCAGTATAGGAAAGATAATGAACAAAACCCTTTTCCGTGATACATCACAGTTTAATCTTATGTTTAACTGGCTAGTTTTGTTCTCCTTGTAACCTGATAAAGTGGGTCAATGTCAGCAACACTACAAGAAACATTATTTATAGTAAAAGAGACCCTCGGTTATAAATCACATCTGGACAGGAAGGAGTCAAGTGGAATGTAATCTGGACACTTCTGCTGATGACCCAAAGAAGAAAGGTTAAAACTGTAAGTAGAAGAGACCAGTGACATCAGCCTACAGACGCAGCCCACTTGGTACCAATCAGAGACAGCTAAAAGAGAGGGTCACAGAATATGCCCATGAGAATCAAGTTGTTAATTGCACTGGAAAAACAGTAACACACAATATGAGGCTCTGACTTTAGCCTGATAGGATGTGGATAATATATATACACAGGCTTCAGGTCACCTGAATGAACAGATTTATATGAGCTTAGAAAGAAAGAACATTTGGTCTACTCTTGTCTCTTGGACACATCATCCCTGCAGGAGAAAACTTGTGCAATGATTTATCTTCCTCCGTCCCTCCCTCCCTCCTTCCCTCCCTCTCTCTCTTTCTCCCTTTCTCTCTCTTTCTCTTTCTTTCTTTCTTTCTTTCTTTCTTTCTTTCTTTCTTTCTTTCTTTCTTTCTTTCTTTCTTTCTTTCTTTCTTTCTTTCTCTTTCATACTTACAATTGAACACATAAGGCATGCACACATAAGACAGAAACAAATGAGAATAAATTCAAAACAGCATTACTTACAATAAAATACAGGACTTATTGAAAATGACATAAAGACGTTATAGTAAACAAATGAAGTATGATGACAATATGATATCAAAGATTAGAGTTACTATAAATTGTGAGATATTCCAAAGGATTTGGGTCAACTAAGTTGAAACATATTGGATCAAGACTATATAATTTTGTGGGATTTTTGTTGTTGCTTTTTTTGTTTCAAGTAGTCTAGGATGAAGTTTTCATCTTTGAAAGAGGGACTAGAAGATCCTTAGTGAAAAAGTCCAAAAACACAGGTGGAGGAGACCAACCGTGTGAGTGGCTAGAAGAGTTTTTCAGTAGAATCTATAGGACCAGCAACTGCTACAGCAAGATGGGTGGCAACAGTTATATCCATATCCACATGGATACAGCCATAGCCAGAACTTAGGGCATCAAAGCCACAGCCCAAGCCACCAGAGTAGTTGCTGTAGTAGCACATTCTGGTGCGTGGTGTGTTGAGTTAAGAAGTTAAGAATCAGTTTCCTGAGCTCAAAAGTCACCATCTGCAAGTGGGCTTTTATATAATACCACCCAGTAGAAGACGGGGTAAACCACAGGAAGTTTTGGCCTCATATTTTATACTAATTTGCTTTTTAAATTTCTTGAATCTACTGTTTGTTGGGAAGAGAAGTTTTCATAAGTGAGAATAATTTACAATTACATCAGGATTACCACAGTCAAATCAGGTGCCTTTAATAAACAATTCTTAGTGTATTTAGAAAGCCCTTACTCATTCTATTTTTGTTTAGAGCCTGTGATTAATTTTCATGGAAAGTTCTTCTATCACATTTTTTTGGGGAGTTTATTTTTATCTAACTATGAATGTTTAATGCAGGATTATAAATATCCTTATGTATGAATATGGATTTTTGGATGGGAAAAGTTAATGAAGCCACAAAATGGATAATTATCTTTTTTGGACCGAAAAAAATTGTAATGCAAATTTGTCTTCTCTATCTATGCATTGCTAATGCTTGCTTATGATGGACTGTATGCCTGTTCATTCACTCATAGACTTTTTGTTCCATAAATTCGTATAAATAGATCTAACCATTCACATTTAGATTTTTATCATTTTTGTGTCTAGGTGAGTTTATCAATTCAACATGCAATTTGCTACTTACTTATATATTCATTTTCTTTATAATATATTAGTTAATTCACTACAGGTAGAAGTTAAGTTTCCTTATGGGAACAAGTCCACAATGCTCTGTTTGTTTGATTGGTTTATTTGGTCTATTTTCTCCCTGTTGAGTAAATTCTATTGACCTGTTCTCAAGTTCACTGATTCTATCACTGTCATCTCCACTCTACGATCAAACTCAGTGAGTGTTTACTTTTATTTTGGTTATTGCATTTTTGAGTTTTAAAATTTTCACTTGATTCTTTTAATAATGTCTGCTTCCAAAGATTTTCTACTTTTTTCACTTGTTTCAAGAGAGCTTGTAATTGCTTCCTGAAGCAATTTTATGATGGTTGCATTAACATTTTTATCAGATAATTCCAATATCAATATTGATCCTGATGTTCCATTGTTTGCCTTTTCTCACTCAAATTGTGATTTTTCTGGTTCTTAGTATGATGAGTGACTTTGTGTTCTGAATATTTTTGATATTATGAGACTTGGATCCTATTTCAAATCTCTCTCTTTTTATTTATTTATTTATTTATGGCTGTGTTGGGTCTTCGTTTCTGTGCGAGGGCTTTCTCTAGTTGCGGCAAGCGGGGGCCACTCTTCATCGCGGTGCGCGGGCCTCTCACTATCACGGCCTCTCTTGCTGCGGAGCACGGGCTCTAGAGTGCAGGCTCAGTAGTTGTGGTTCACGGGCCTAGTTGCTCCGTGGCATGTGGGATCTTCCCAGACCAGGGCTCGAACCCATGTCCCCTGCATCGGCAGACGGATTCTCAACCACTGCGCCACTAGGGAAGCCCCTCTCTCTTTTTAAAGCAAGCAGTACACTTGTGAGATAGCAAGGGTTGGTCGTGCATGTCTGTTTCAATTCCTGTTGGACTCACTGAAACCATCGTGGTAAAAGTGAAGTGCTAACTCACACTGCCCTCTTGCTGCAGGTGGGTAGAGTAAAAGATTAATACCCATGTCTACCCTGGGGTACCTAACTGAACTGCCCCATTGCCTCCAAGTGGAGGTTGTAAGCCCAGTTCCCCCCTGGAGCCTGCTAATACCACGATCAATGTGAATAATCGGCTTTTTGCTGATTATAGGTGCGCATAACCATCTCAGTGTTAATTTGATGAGTGAGAGACTGCTACAGCAACATAAATCACACTGCTTAGAAACCCACAGTTCTCTCAGATATCTCATTCGGCAGAGAATGTATAAATTGACAAAAATGCCATAGCATAAAAAGCCATTGAAATTCTAGAGACTGATTGATAAATATATATAAGCAATTGAATTTGTCACATTTTTTTTAAGAAAAGAGTATAGAAATAGAATGAGAATTTTCATGATTGTTAATCTCATCAATTAATTCATTCATTTAAAAACTGTTTATAAAGTGACTACTCTATACACTTCTTATACTTGGAGACTATTTTATCAGGTGTTGAATTATGTGATTTACTCTTTTGTATTCTAGTATAATATTTCGCTGCACTCATGCCATGAGGACTTTGCAGTTGCAAAAGACTATTAGGGAAATATTCATCTTTGCAGAAAAATGGACTGAAGTTATTTTAATATATTCTTATTTTATGTGAAATTTTGAAATATAATGAAATTCAAATAAAAAATGGACTTCATTTAAAAGATGTATTTTACTGAATTCTCATCAAATGGAATTATTTCTAATGCTGAATCTGTGGGAAAGGCAACCTCAGTGGAAAAATATTTGAAGTGGAAAAAACAAAACCAGTCCATACAGAAGCACAGCATTGAATGGTTCAATCCAAAAGTGCAGTGTCAGGAAAAAGCTAAGAACAGAGACAACAGAATAGGATCATTGAAAATTAGGTTACCATTGGAAAAAGTATTATTAAGTAATTAAGTTAATTATTTGTTACAATTTTAGCTTATGAAGGTAAGGTTTTAGTGTGATCAAGGTGTCGATGATAGCAGTGGCTGCAGATACACATGAATGCACAGACCTATATTACTGTTTCCTAAGAAGAAATGATAATCAGATTTTTGACACTTCATTTTGGAAATGCAAATAACACAGTGTCTTCAGTCATAATCACCTAAAACTAACGGAGGTGAAGAGGTGTAAATGAAAATAAAGCAATACTGGCAATGAGGATGTTGATTTTACAGTGAAGTTAAATCTTTCTACCCATGAAAGCTATTGAATTAAACTGTACACAGAAGTAAAATGGAAATATAACTTTAACAATTCTACGTCATAACATATTTCAAATAATTTTAATCAACCAAGGGTGAAACATGACAAATTTGAAGTTAGATTTCCCCCCACCCCATACCATTACTGAGGCTAGGATGGGTTGGCCATTATCTGAAGAGAGACTAGAATTCCATGTGAAGATCCCTGGAAACATAGTCAGTGAATCACAGGAGAAGAAGTCCAGTAGTCTGAGAAGCAATAGAAGTTCCTCACTAGAGTCCATAGGGCCAGAATCTTACACAGCAAGATGGGTGGCAGCAGCTGTATCCATACCCACCATAGCCACAGCCCAGGCAGTCATAGCCATAACCAGACCACCATAATAATTGTTGTAGAAGCACATAGTGTCAGGAGTGGGTGGATCAGTTGAGAAACAGGGAAACAGTGCCTTGGATTGAATGTGACCATCTGCACAGGACCTTTTATACACCTTCAGTAGTAGGTGGGGAAAACCACAGGCAGTGTTTATCACATATTTCACACGAATTGTCACTATAAAACTTTTGGAATCTCTTGATTCTTAGGGTGAAATGAAGGCTTCATAACCAAGATTACTTTGCTACAATGTTAGGATTCCTGCCATCACAGGAGTGACTTTTAAAAAAGTGTTTTCTCTGAAATTGAGTTATATGTAGTGAGCTGGATGGACCTAGAGTCTGTCATACAGAGTGGAGTAAGTCAGAAAGAGAAAAACAAATATCGTATGCTAACGCATATATATGGAATCTAAAAAAAAGAAAATTGTACTGATGAACCTAGTTGCAGGGCAGGAATAAAGAGGTAGACATAGAAAATGGACTTGAGGACATGGGGTGGGAGGGAGAAGCTGGGGCGAAGTGAGAGTAATATTGACATATATACACTACTGAATGTAAAATAGTTGGCTGGTGAGAAGTAGCTGCATAGCACAGGGAGATCGGCTCAGTGCTTTGCCATGACCTAGAGGGGTGGGATAGGGAGGATGGGAGGGAGGCTCAAGAGGGAGGGGATATGGGGACATGTGTATGCATATGGCTGATTCGCTTTGTTGTGCAACAGAAACTAACACAGTATTGTGAGGCAACTATACTCCAATAAAGATCTATTACAAAAAATAAAATTAAAAAGGTATCTTCTCAACAAGAAAACAAATGACCTAACTAAAAAATGGACAAAAGATCTGAAGGACACCTCACCAAAGAAGATATGCAGATGAAAAGTAAGCATGTGAAAAAATGCTCAACATCTTATGTCATTAGGGAACTGCAAATTAAAACTACTACACACCTATTATAATGGCTAAAATCTAAAACACTGACAACACCAAATGATGGCAAGATTGTGAAGCAACAGGACATCTCATTCATTGCTCGTGGGAATGAAAAATGGTACAGCTACTTTGGAAGATAGTTTGGCATTTTCTTGTAAAGCTAAACATACTCATATCATGTAACTTAGCAATTATGTTCCTTAGTATTTACTCAAATGATTTGAAAACATATGTCCACTCAAAACCCTGCACATGGATGTTTATAGCGGCTTTATTCATAATGGCAAAACATGCAAGCAACCAAGATGTCCTTCAATAGGTGAATGGATAAACAAACTGTAATACATCCATACAATGGAATATTTTCAGCAATAAAATAAAATGAGCTATCAAGCCATGAGAAGACATGAGGGAACCTTAAATGCATATTACTAAAACAATCTGTAAAGGCTATGTACTGAATGATTCCAACTCAATGGCATTCTGAAAAAGGCAAAACTACAGAGCCAATAAAAAGATCAGTGATTGCAAGTGCTGTGGGAGAGGGAAAGAAGGATGAATAGGTGAAGCACTAGGATATTTAGCACAGCGAACCTCTCCTCCATGATACAGTAATGGTGAATGCATATTATTATACACCTGTCAAAACTCATAGAATGCACAACACAATGTACACTGGTAAACTATGGTCTTTAGTTAAATAATTGTGTATCACTATTGGTTCATCAATTCTAACAAATATACCACACTAACGCAAGAAATTAATAACAGCAGGCACTGGAGACAGGTAGATGAGGGTATATATGGGAACTCTCTTACTTTCTGCTAAATTTTTGTAAATCTAAAACTGATCAACAAGTAGTCTATTATCTTTTTTAAAAGAAGCATTTGTTTATTTCAAAGCCTTTTCTCATTCTAGATTTGGTGAGTTGACAAATATTACCATATTACTTGAGATGACATAGGGGCACACAAACATTCCTCTAAGCTGTGTTTTTTTGAATATTTGTTCCATCCAAGTGTGGATTTCTTGAAATGTTTATATTTATTATAATATCCATTTATTTTTTGTAAATTATAATATTTACATATTTATTATAATTATATTCTATTTAAAATTGTGTATAATTATATATTTTATATTATAATTTATATATATATATATATAAAATCTCATTATACAATCTGAAGTTTTATATTGTTTTTAGTGGGTGTGTGGGCACCTTGAAAGCGAAATTACTTGCTGCTGGAATTCTGCCAAATTCTCCACCTGTTCTCAGATGAAAGCATACCTTTTCTACTAGATGATATTTTCTACAAAATATTTTCCATGGACTGACTTAACTTGTTTTTATGCTCCTTATTAAGAAGAAAAACCTTTATTTGTGTATGTTTTATAACATCCAGAGTGTGCATAAATTGTAAAGGTAGAACTCGATGAATATTCAAAGCATACCTGTTTAATCAGTACTTAAAAATCATGTAATACTAACATCTCCGATGACTCTCCTTACGCCCTTTTCCATTCAGTACCAGTCCCTAAGCATAACCATTCCTGATATCCAAAACCATGAATTTGTTTTGCCAGTTTTTGAAACTTATGCAAATCGAATCACACAAATAAGACTTTTAATCTGGCTTCTTTTGATTCACATTTTCTTTTTTTTATTCATACATTTTGTTTTTGTGTTAGTTCTCACTGCTGTATAAAATTTCAATGTACAAATATACCACAATTTCTTTATCTCTACTCTTGATGGTCATTTGTATGGTTTTGAATTTTTAACAGTATTTTACAAATAGTGCTGCCACAAACAATCTTGTACATGTCTCTTGGTACACTTATGAGTATATCTGACAAGCTAATTATTGCTGTAAAAATGTTGCTTTAAAAAAATCCTTTAAATCTCAGTGTTGTATAACTTTAATATTTATGTCTTGTTAATGTGTTTGTAGGTTGGCTGGGATTTGGCCAACATAATGTGGATTTGGCTCAGATTGTTTGCTGGTTTCAAGCCTTCCCCATTCCTTTCTCATTCTCCCTGGACTGGCAGATACTGGGGGCATCTTCCCCAGGTGAAAAGGGTAGAGCACAAAGAAAGCTTAGACAAGCATGCATATACCCATGTTCAAGTCATGTCTCCAACATCCCACTGGCCAGTGCAAATAGCATGGTTAAACCCAAAGGCAAGCATCAGGAAAATATGCTCTGTTCACAGTAAAGTCAGACTGAGTGATGTTGGTAGACAACCCTAAAAGGGAAGGAATGGATAATCCTGCCCTAAAGGTGAGAAGGGAAAGAACATATTCTGCAGAATAATAATCTAGCCCAGGGATCCACAAAGTCTTGATCACCATCTCCTTTGGTAAAGTTTTATTGGAAAACACCCACATGCATTCATTAGTGTAGGATCTATGGCTGTTTTCATGTTACAATGACAGAGTTGAGTAGTGGAACATAGATCATATGGCCTGCAAAATCTGAAATATTTTACTCTTTACAGAAGAATTTTTCCTAGCTCTGATTAATCTATCCAGATAGGCGTATCAATTTGGAATATACCTAGAACCAGAATTGCTGAGTTATAAAAGAGACCACCAAATAGTTTTCCAAAATTTTATCTTTCACCTGCAATTTTTCCACTACTCGCTTTGCATTTTTCCTCTTTTTCAGCTTCATTGACTTATTACACTCTATTGAAATATGTTTCTTTTACTTCTTTTGTAATAAGTCTAGGACCTTATATTTAGTTATTTTTATATTCAATCTTTTACAGTATACTTGCATGTAGCTCATTTTCTAGATATTTACATCTCAAAAGAAATTATTATTAACAGTTGTGCACAATCAATATGTATTTATATTTTTCTATTCATTTTATTTTTGTGTGTGTCCATGTTTTTGTCTGGATCTTTTTCCTTCTGCCTAAACAACTCTATTATTTTTTATAATTAATACTTGATAAAAATAAATTTTCTTACTATTTATTTGTTCAGAAACTTTTATTTTTACTTTTTCGTAAGGCACTTTTGACAGCATGAGATTCTAAATAGCTATTTTTAATCCATCCTTCCTTAAAATATCATCACATTTTCCTTTGGCTTCCTTTGTTTCTGTTGAAGATTCTATTTACTGATACATTTTGCGGGTATTTTGTCTGTTTCTCTAGCTATTCTGATTTTGACTTTGCATTTAATTTTCAGCTCTTGGGTTATGCCGATGTGATTTTAATTGTACTTTTCCCTCTTGGCAGTGCAGAGATTTTAGAATATGTGATTTGGTATCGTTCATCGGTTTTGGAAAATTATGGATTACTTTTTCTCCAAAAATGGCTTCTGCTTTATTTTTTTCTTCTTCAGCTGAACTTCAGTTACATGAAGGTTTTACTGTTTCATGAGGTCTGACATGTTCTTTATACTCTCTTCTGTATATAACATTACGAGTTTTCCATCTTTACTTCTCTCGAATAGTTTTCATCAACCTATCTTGAAGTTTTCTAACTCAGATTTCCTGTAACTAGTCTATTGAGTTCTTAATAGCATGTCTTTGCTTTCTTTTAAGATCTAGAATTCAAAATTGATTCTTTGGTGAATCTGTGCAATTATACCACATATTTTGCAACTTTCCATTAAGTTTCTTGTATGAATTAATTATGACTGTTTTAAAATTTCTCATTTCCAAATCTAATATATGGTTCACCTTCTGGTCACCTTATGTTTTGGTTGATTCTTTTGTGATGTTTCATAGCATCCCATGAGCTCAACATTTTGTATAAAAATTGTAGACGATCCAGAATGATATTGCATTTCACCACAGAGAGTTTTTTTTTTTTTTTTTTAATTTTGTCCTGGCTATTAGGAAAAATCTGGTGGGCTTAATCCAAACAAAGACTAACATAAAATGAGGTGCCTGGAATTTTGGTAAGGGCTTGTCTACCTCTGTTTAGCTTCAGGCTAAAGTAGTATTCCTTTAAATCTTTCAGTTAAGGGTACTTCTTCTTGACAATTCCTGAACTGTTTTGACTATTTTTTCATCACTTCAATATGGACAAAAATATTATATCTGATTTTCAAGCGCACCTGCTTGGTATCTTAGGAAATTGATCCTTGCAACTTCAGAATTTGGAAAATATCTCAAGGAGAAATGTGGCTGTGTGTTAAGCTCAGGGTTCTATCAGTACATTTTTATCAGAATCTTATGTGTCCAATTGTGTTTTGCCAGTCTTGGAAAAAAACGAAAGGGAACCTAAAATTCTGCTTGTTACTTTTCCCCTCAGAAGTCTCTTGCCTTGCATCTAGAATCAAGAACTGAAGAATTTTCAGCTCACTTTTTCAGAGTTTCTACATCTTCAGAATATTGGTCCCTTTATTCTTCGTTTTGTTTTGCTTTGGTTTTTTTTCACCAGCTCTCCATTGTGCTTGATGCCATTAGTTTGAGTTTCCAAAGTAAAACAGAACTACTTCAAAGGTGGAAAATGAATTTGATTCTGGAGAAAGTTAATACATAGAGGCATATATATTTGATAAAGGCCAGACTCCTAGGTAAACATGAAATAATCTAATATTAATTTGATACTGAGAAAATATCTCATTGTTTTGATGAATTTATCTTGTTATACACATTATATGATTTTTTTCTCAAATACTTATCATAAATTGGAATATTTTAAAGTACTATTTGGCCACCATGTTGGTAAGGTAGAATGTGATTTTTAGTGCTGATAGTCTAAATTTGAATGCCTATGCTCATTCTATAGGCAAAAAAATGTTTTATTTGAGAAACATTTCATAGAGGCAGAGCTCTAGCTGATATAGTCCAACCATCAGTGTTGCAAAAGACAAAAAACTTACAAATACATGCGAGTTTTAATGCCCTGATGTGTATTAAATAGTTTTAATGAAACTATTATAAAATATAGCCATTTAAAAAACTTAGAGTATAAGCTAACAGATATGGTAGAAGAAATTCTAAAGACATATATAAAAATGGACTTATTATGAATATTGTTGGGAAGCATTGATATTTTTACCCCCTTCCATTTTAGGTATATAGTGACCACAAAAGAGAATCAAGTGAGATTTATCCCAGGGATGCAAGAATTCTTCAATATACACAAATCAATCAATGTGATACACCACATTAACAAATTAAGGAAAAAAAAAACATATGATCATCTCAATAGATCCAGAAAAAGTTTTGACAAAATTCAACACCCATTTATGATAAAAACTCTCCAAAAAATGGACATAGAGGGAACCTACCTCAACATAAAAAAGGCCATATATGACAAACCCACAGCAAACATCATACTCAGTGGTGAAAAACTGAAAGCATTTCCAGCAAGATCGGGAACAAGACAAGGATGTCCACTCTTGCCACTCTTTTTTATTTTTATTTTATTTTTTAAAGGAAATCCGTGTGGGAATGCTGTTTCTTTTTTTTTTTTTTTTAATTTATTTATTTATTTTTGGCTGTGTTGGGTCTTCGTTTCTGTGCAAGGGCTTTCTCTAGTTGCGGCGAGCGGGGGCCACTCTTCATCGCGGTGTGCGGGCCTCTCACTGTTGCAGCCTCTCTTGTTGCGGAGCACAGGCTCCAGACGCACAGGCTCAGTAGTTGTGGCTCACAGGCCCAGTTGCTCCGCGGCATGTGGGATCTTCCCAGACCAGGGCTCGAATCCGTGTCCCCTGCATTGGCAGGCGGATTCTCAACCACTGCACCACCACGGAAGCCCACTCTTGCCACTCTTATTCAAATAGTTTTGGACGTCCTAGCCATGGCAATTAGAGAAGAAAAAGAAATAAAAGGGATACAAATTGGAAAAGAAGAAGTAAAACTGTCACTGTTTGCAGATGACAAGATACTATACATAGAAAATCCTAAAGATGCCACCAGAAAACTACTAGAACCAATCAATGACTTTGGTAAGGTTGCAGGATACAAAATGAATGCACAGAAATCTCTGGCATTCCTATACACCAACGATGAAAAATTAGAAAGAGAAATAAAGGAAACAATCCCATTTACTATCGCAACAAAGAGAATAAAATACCTAAGAATAAACCTGCCTAAGGAGACGAAAGACTTGTACTCAGAAAACTATAAAACACTGGTGAAAGAAATCAAAAATGACATAAACAGATGGAGAGATATACCATGTTCTTGGATTGGAAGAATTAAAATTCTGAAAATGACTATACTACCCAAAGCAATCTACAGCTTCAGTGCAATCCCTATCAAACTACCAGTGGCATTCTTCACAGAATTAGAACAAAAGATTTTACAATTCATATGGAAACACAAAAAACCCCGAATAGCCAAAGCAATCTTGAGAAAGAAAAATGAAGCTGGAGGAATCAGACTCCCTGACTTCAAACTATACCACAAAGCAACAGTAATCAAGACAGTATGGTACTGGCACAAAAATAGAAATATAGATCAATGGTACAGGATAGAATGCCCAGAGATAAACCCATGCACATATGGTCACCTAATTTACAACAAAGGAGGCAAGAGTATACAATGGAGAAAAGACAGACTCTTTCATAAGTGGTGCTGGGAAAACTGGACAGCTACATGTAAAAGAATGAAATTAGAACACTCCCAAACACCATACACAAAAATAAACTCCAAATTTATTAGAGACCTAAATGTAAGACCAGACACCATAAAACTCTCAGAGGAAAACATAGGCAGAACACTCTATGACATAAACTGCAGCAAGATCTATTTTAACCCACCTACTAGAGTAATGGAAATAAAAATAAAAATAAACAAATGGGACTTAATTAAACCTAAAAGCTTTTGCACAACAAAGGAAACCATAAACAAGACAAAAAGACAACCCTCAGAATGGAAGAAAATGTTTGCAAATGAAACGATGGACAAAGGATTAATCTCCAAAATATACAAACAGCTCATGGAGCTCAATATCAAAAAAATAAACAATCCAATTAAAAAATGGGCAGAAGACCTAGATAGACATTTCATCAAGGAAGACATACAGATGACCAAGAGGCACATGAAAAGATGCTCAACATCACTAATTATTAGAGAAATGCAAATCAAAACTACAATGAGTTTTCACCTCACACTGGTCAGAATGGCCATTCTCAAAATCTAGAAACAATAAATGCTGGAAAGGGTGTGGTGAAAAGGGAACCCTCCTGCACTGTTGGTGGGAATGTAAATTGATACAACCACTATGGAGAACAGTATGGAGGTTCCTTAAAAAACTAAAAATAGAACTACCATATGACCCAGCAACTCCACTACTGGGCATATACCATGAGAAAACCATAATTCAAAAAGAGACATGCACCACAATGTTCATTGCAGCTCTATTTACAATAGCCAGGACATGGAACCCACCTAAATTTCCATTGACAGATGAATGGATAAAGAAGATGTGGCACATATATACAATGGAATATTACTCAGCCATAAAAAGAAACGAAATTGAGTTATTTGTAGTGAGGTGGAAGGACCTAGAGTCTGTCATACAGAGTGAAGTAAGTCAGAAAGAGAAAAACAAATACTGTATGCTAGCAAGTATATACGGAATCTAAAAAAAAAAGAAAAAATATGGTACGGATGAACCTAGTTGCAGGGCAGGAATAAAGACGTAGACATAGAGAATGGACTTGAGGACACGGGTTGGGAGAGGGAAGCTGGGGCAAAGTGAGAGTAGCATTGGCATACATGCACTACCGACTGTAAAATAGCTAGTGGGAAGAAGTAGCATGGCACAGGGAGATCAGCTCGGTGCTTTGCGATGACCTAGAGAGGTGGGATAGGGAGGGTGGGAGGGAGGCTCAAGAGGGAGGGGATAACAGAAACTAACACAGTATTGTGAATCAATTTTACTACAATAAAGATCTATTAAGAAAAAAAGAAGAAAATTCTTCCTCTCTCATTCTCTCTTGCTCCCTCACCACCACCCCACACATGTGAATAATCACACTCAAATACACAAACATACACGTTAAACTGGAGAAGACAATTCAGTATAAATGTAACAAAGCAATATTTTTCTATGAAATACAGTTTATTAGTAATACATACATATTTTAAAATAAAATTGATAATCAAATTTAATTAGATTTTTCATAGCATTATAAAGGTAATACAATATCAAAGGAAAAATTTTTCCATAAACTATGATACAATCCAATAGATAATAATGAATCAAAATGGGCATGCTGAATTTCATTTATTTATCTCAGTTTAATATAAAGTTAGTATTTCTGAAGACATTTACAAATTTCTCATGCAAAGGAAACCTGGAGATAGTGACAATAGAACAGGAAGACATAGGCAATAGCCTAAATATTCTTTAGCAGAGGCCATAGGACGAGTATCTTCCACAGCACAGTGGGCAACAGAGGCTGTAACCATAGCCACGATAACCAGAGCCGTAGCCACAGTCATAGCCACAGCCCAGGCCACCGTAGCCATAACTCAGGCACCATAATAGTTGCCATAGTAACACATGGTGTTGGGAGTGGGAGGTTCAATTGAAGAACAAGAAGTAGGTATCTTTAGTCTGAATGTCACCATCTGCCAAGTGCCTTTTATACCCACTCAGTGATGGGTGGGGAAAACCACAGGCAATGTAGCATCCTGTATCTCACTAATTTACTTCAGACAACATCATAAATGTCTTGATTTAGTGGCAAAATGAGTCTCTCATAACTGAGATGATTTGCCCCTACTCCAGGATTCCATGGTCAATTTATGGACCTTTAAAATGAAACTCTTGTTCTATTTTAAATGCTATGTCTCACTTATATTTATTTAGTTGAATAAATATGACCTGATTACATGGCATGATGTAAAACATGAAAATAAATATCCTATTTTTGTTTTGTTTTCATTCCTCCGTAAGAAGAAGCATTTTAAAATAAATCTTGTCTAGAGAAACATGCTTCCTCAATCTTGCTCCTGAAAGATAGATATAATATATATTCATAAACTCTTGTAAAACACTTCCTTCTAATTCAATATAACTAGTTATTGGTTATGTTGCTGGCAATAAGGTGACAAGTTACTATGGTATATAAACGTATTTGGCATTTATTTATGAACTTCTCCTTTAGTATGTATTACTTTGTTCTTTCCAGGAAATGTATGACTGTTTTATGGGCAGAAACTGTGTATATTTTATGCTTCCTTTTGTTATCATATACGAAGGTGCTGTAGATGTATCTGTAAAACATACCAAGGTTAAGTTTGGTGCTCCATCTTCAACTCTTATGTCTTTTCAGCTAGGGCTCATTTTTGCTTTTACAGATGCCCTAGATTTTCAGTAGTGAATGTCTTGAAAAAGTGTGTGGACAGGATCAGAGAAGTCAAGAGATTCATGCACTCATTCTTCATTCCTTCAATTTTCAGCTGATGGGTGCATTATTGATGGACATAGGAAGCCCCAATCATGGACAGAGTAAGCTAGCACACAGCAGAGACTATTTCTCTTTTTTTCCTTTTTAGTTTTAAATAGTTAATGAATTTTATTAAAATAAAATCTACTTAAAACAAATTAGATAAAAAGGAACGAAATTGAATCATATGTTGAGACGTGGATGGATCTAGAGACTGTCATACAGAGTGAAGTAAGTCAGAAAGAGAAAAACAAATATCGTATATTAATGCATGTATGTGGAACCTAGAAAAATGGTACAGATGAGCCGGTTTGCAGGGCAGAAGTTGAGACACAGATGTAGAGAATGGACATATGGACACCAAGGGGGGAAAACTGTGGTGAGGTGGGGATGGTGGTGTGCTGAATTGGGCGATTGAGATTGACATGTATACACTGATGTGTATAAAATTGATGCCTAATAAGAACCTGCAGTATAAAACAAACAAACAAACAAAAAAAAAACCAAAAAAAAAAACAAATTAGATCTATTTAAGAGTACCGTTAAATCAGTTTTGACAGAAAAAGATATTAATATAAATTATGTATCTTCAATCAAAATATAGCTATTAGGAAATTTCATATTGGGGAGAGAAGCTTCCTCTCTGATTTTATAGTTGCTGAACCCAAATTTTCTCTGACCCCACAAACACTGACAGTTATGTAGTTTGATATCTTCAAACGTTGAAAGTAGCCATGGGTGTATGGATATGATGAAAAACCCAGCTTTCCCTCATGCTTCTAGTTTAGATTATATTAAACTTCAGAGAGAAATAGGTTTGTAGCCTCTTTCAACCAGTCAGTTATTTATTTGTTAGTAACTGTGTGTCAACCATTTTTAAGACATATTATGTAACGTCTATTATTGTTCCTGTGTCTCCTTTTATCGCTAGCTTTCTCATGCATAACATAAGATGCTAGAAATGGTGCAAGGACATTAGTGAAACTTCCACTATTACAAAAGAAAAATAAAATAAGTTTCTTTTCTTTTTAAATTGGAAAATAAATCATTATTTTTCTTCACTGGGCCAAATGTATCTCTGACATTATTGAAACATTGTACATTTCTTCAAATAATTAAGATAGATATTCAGGTTTCAAAATGATGCTTGGGATCTATGTTAGTCAACTAGAATTTCTTTTTCTTTTTCCTTTCAATTAGAATTTCTTTTTTTTTTATTTTTAAAATTTTTATTGGAGTATAGTTGATTTACAATGTTGTGTTAGTTTCAGCTATACAGCAAAGTGAATCAGTTATACATCATATACATATATTCACTCTTTTTCTTTTTTTTTTAAGATTCTTTTCCCATATAGGCCATTACAGACTAATGTAGAGTTCCCTGTGCTATACAGCAGGTTACTATTAGTTATCTATTTTATATACAGTAGTGTGTATATGTCAATCACAATCTTCCAATTTATCCCTCCCCCCCATACCCTGGTATTATAAGTTTGTTTTCTACATCTGTGAATCTACTTCTGTTTTGTAAATAAGTTCATTTGTACCCTTTATTTTTAGATTCCAGATATAAGTGATATCATATGATATTTGTCTTTCTCTGGCTTACTTGACTCAGTATGACAATCTCTAGGTCCATCTATGTCACTGCAAATGGCATTATTTTGTTCTTTTTATGGCTGAGTAATATTCCATTTATATATGTACCACATCTTCTTTCAATGGTAGTACTCACTTTTCAAATATAATGATGCCTAAACAGTTTTCGGGTAAAATATAGTAATTTCTTAAAAATGTAATAGAAAGTCCAATTAATCAAAATCATCTTTTGCCTGATACCATATTTCATAAAATCCTGTTTTTTCAACAAATGCTGGAGGGGGTGTGGAGAAAAGGGAGCCCTCTTGCACTGTTAGTGGGAATGTAAATTGATACAGCCACTATGGAGAACAGTATGGAGGTTCCTGAAAAAACTGAAAATAGAACTACCATATGACCCAGCAACCCCACTCCTGGGCATATACCCAGAGAAAACCATAATTCAAAAAGACACATGCACCCCAATGTTCATTGCAGCACTATTTACAATAGCCAGCTCATGGAAACAACCTAAATGCCCATCGACAGATGAATGGATAAAAAGATGTGATACATACATACAATGGAATATTACTCAGTCATAAAAAAGAATGAAATTGGGTCATTTGTAGAGATGTGGATGGACCTAGAGACTGTCATACAGAGTGAAGTAAGTCAGAAAGGAAAAAACAAATAATGTATATTAATGCATATATGTGGAATCTAGAAAAATGCTTCAGATGAACCAGTTTGCAAGGCAGAAATAGAGACACGGATGTAGAGAATAAATGTATGGACACCAAGGGGGGAAGGAGGGGATGAATTGGGAGATTGGGATTGACATATATACACTAATACGTATAAAATAGATAACTAATAAGAACCTGCTGTATAAAAATAAATAAAGTGAAAAAAAATCCTGCTTTTTTCTTTTTTTTTTTTTTGCCATTTCCCAATTTCATTAGGCTTCTTAAGGGAAAATAGAATAAGTGGACACATTCATTTTTGGGATTTCAAAGGAAAAATATGGAATCTCAAAAATATGGAGCAGTGGTATAAGAGGGAGGCGGTGACTCAGTGCACTGAAGACTGTCCTGCTGAGGTGGTGAACAGTGGGCAGATTCTTCCTGGAGAGTCTGAACATCAACCATCAGGCAATGAGTCAGCAGCCATCAGACACAGGATGCTTTGTGAACTATTTTGTGAATGACATGCAGAGTATAAATAGAAACAAGTGAGGTCAGAGGAACAAATTATCTCTTTTCTGAGGCACAGTTTTTAGTAATTCAGCCAAAACTAAGGTATCAAGAAATAGACAAATGCACGTGTTGTTAAACACGGTGATAGAAGAAAGGACTATTTTGGTCGGCAAAGTGTCATTTAAAAATTTAGCATATGAATGTAAATCAGTAGTATGATCAGATATAGCAGTGGCCACTGAATCACATGAAAGCCCAGATTACATATAGCCTTAGACAGAAAGACTTGATATGCAGATCTTTTGACTTTTTAGCTACATCAAAACCTTAGGAGACATCCCAAGTCAATGTTGGTTCTTTATCTGTCTCTTTTCACTGTTTCTCTCTCATGTCTCTATTCTTCTCCGTCTCTGTTCCTCTTTCACATACTACACACACACATAAATTTAAAAAAGGAAAAATGATGGAGAGAAATTAATATAAATGTAATTAAGCAATATTTATATGGATAGACAGTTTAATAAACATGAACTTTATTTTCTCACATGAATTATATGAAATAAACATTGCTGAAGAAAAATAATGTTAATAAAAATAAAAGTAAAACTTTTCTATAAATTATAAGGCATTCTGTGCATTTAGGTTAATCAAAGTTGGGCATGCTGAATCTGTATTACTTTTTTTCCCACGAGTTAGGAATGAAGTTGGCATGTCTGATGTTAAATATGGAGGTTGGGTTAGGGAACATGAGAGGAGGTGTCCAATGAGTTGAACTGTTCTGAAGGGCATAGATAGAACCCATAGGACCAGAATATTATGCTGTAGGATGAGCAGCTCATAACCAGAGACCAGGCACCATTATGACTCATGGTGACAGAAATGAAAGATTCCGTCAGGCAGCAGGGAATCTGTCCTCAGATTGAATATCAGCAACTGCATGGTTCAGGGTCTTTTATTTTTATTATTTTTTAATTGAAGTATAGTTGCTGTACAATATTATATAACCTAGAGGTATACAATATAATGATTCACAATTTTTAAAGGTTAACTCCATTTATAGTTATTATAAAATATTTGATATATTCCCTGTGTTGTACAATATATCTTTGAGGCTTATTTTATACCTAATAGTTTGTAGCTCTTAATCCCCTACCTCTATGTTGCTCATTTCCCCTTCTTTCTCCCCACCGGTAACCACTAGTTTGTTTTCTATATCTGTGAGTCTGCTTCTTTTTGTTATATTCACTACTTTGTTGTGAATTAAGGAAATTAAGGAAACACTCCCATTTACCATTTCAACAAAAAGAATAAAATATCTAGGAATAAACCTACCTAGGGAGACAAAAGACCTGTATGCAGAAAACTGTAAGACATTAATGAAAGAAATTAAAGATGATACCAACAGATGGAGAGATATACCATGTTCTTGGATTGGAAGAATCAATATTGTGAAAATGACTATACTACCCAAAGCAGTTTACAGGTTCAATGCAATCCCTATGAAATTACCAATGGCATTTTTTACGGAACTAGAACAAAAAAATCTTAAAATTTGTATGGAGACACAAAAAACCCTAAATAGCCAAAGCAGTCTTGAGGGAAAAAAACGGAGCTGCAGGAATCAGACTCCTTGACTTCAGACAATACTACAAAGCTACAGTAATCAAGACAATATGGTACTGGCACAAAAACAGAAACATAGATCAATGGAACAAGATAGAAAGCCCAGAGATAAACCCATTCACCTATGGTCAACTTATCTATGACAAAGGAGGCAAGGATATACAATGGAGAAAAGACAGTCTCTTCAATAAGTGGTGCTGGGAAAACTGGATAGCTCCATGTAAAAGAATGAAATTAGAATACTCCCTAACACCATACACAAAAATAAACTCAAAATGGATTTGAGACCTAAATGTAAGACCGGACACTATAAAACTCTTAGAGGAAAACATAGGAAGAACACTCTTTGACATAAATCACAGCAAGATCTTTTTTGATCCACCTCCTAGAGTAATGGAAATAAAAACAAAAATAAACAAATGGGACCTAATGAAACTTCAAAGCTTTTGCACAGCAAAGGAAACCATAAACAAGACGAAAAGACAACCCTCAGAATGGGAGAAAATATTTGCAAATGAATCAATGGACAAAGGATTAATCTTCAAAATATATAAACAGCTCATGCAGCTCAATATTAAAAAAACAAACAACCCAATCCAAAAATGGGCAGAAGACCTAAATAGACATTTCTCCAAAGAAGACATACAGATGGCCAAGAAGCACATGAAAAGCTGCTCAACATCACTAATTATTAGAGAAATGCAAATCAAAACTACAGTGAGGTATCACCTCACACTAGTTAGAATGGGCATCATCAAAAAATCTACAGACAACAAATGCTGGAGAGGGTGTGGAGAAAAGGGAACCCTCTTGCACTGTTTGTGGGAATGTAAATTGATACAGCCACTATGGAGAAGAGTAATGAGGTTCCTTAAAAAACTAAAAATAGAATTACCATATGATCCAGCTATCCCACTACTGGTCATATACCAGAGAAAACCATAATTCAAAAAGACACATGCACCCCAATGTTCATTGTAGCACTATTTACAATTGCCAGGTCATGGAAGCAACCTAAATGCCCATCAACAGACGAATGGATAATGAAGATGTGGTACATGTATACAATGGAATATTACTCAGCCATAAAAAGGAACAAAATTGGGTCATTTGTTGAGATGTGGATGGATCTAGAGACTGTCATACAGAGTGAAGTAAGTCAGAAAGAGGAAAACAATATCGTATATTAATGCATATATGTGGAACCTAGAAAAATGGTACAGATGAACCGGTTTGCAGGGCAGAAATTGAGGCACAGATGTAGAGAACAAACATGTGGACACCAAGGGGGGGAAGCCGTGGTGGGGTGGTGGTGGTGGTGTGATGAATAGGGCAATTGGGATTGCCATGTGTACACTGATGTGTATAAAATTGATAACTAATAAGAACCTGCTGTATAAAAAAATAAATAAAATTAAATTAAAACATTAAAAAAAAAAAGATTCTAAGAGCTTTCCGAACCATACTATCAAGACTAAAGGACTTAAGGGGAAAATGTGTCCATCTTGTTAATGCTGCTTAATAAAATATTGAGTACTCTCCAAAAAAATAATAATAATAATAATGTATACAATGATCTCATTTTTATAAAGAAAAAATAGGTAATATTTGGTACTTATTGAGATGTTAATATGATATGATTGCTTTCTTCAATGGTAATGAGACATGATTCCTAGAATAAGAGGGGGAGTCAAAAAAGCTTTTTTTTTTTGTTTTTCTTTAATGCATGATTTCTCATCAATATTCAGCCTGTTTGGTCTTTACACGCAGAACTATGCATGAAGATTGGTTTTTCCAAATGTGTCTAGAGCAGTAGCAGGATGTATCCTCCACTAGTTAGGGTAGTCATCAGAAAGACTTTCCCGCTGTGCAGCAAGTTAAGTGAGTGAATATCTTAAGAAACGGGCATTCGCATTCGTCGGACCCTCCTCATTACCTTCACTTAGAACAGATGCTGTGCGCCCTTGCTGACAACAAATTTCAACACTCTTGCTTCATTTAGTATTCTAAGAGGCATTTAAAAAATTCTCTAATAGAAAAAAAAAAGTTAGTCTGCATTTTCTCCTCTCCCAAAGTCTTCTGTCTCCTGGGAGAAGGACATGCACATCTTGGAGCAGCATGCTAATCAACAACAGAAAATTGACACAGATGTTCATCTGTTTAAATGAAACAGAAAAACATAGCTCAATATGATGACAGTAGGTCTTTATTCCCAGAGGGATATTCCTTATGCCCTGAGATATAATGATGTGTTTAAATTGATTTAAAAATTATGAATTAGTTTGGAAACACTATACAGTTATTAAAATAATCTAGAAAAGATTGAATGATAAATAAATATAAATAAAAATAAATAAATATTGATAAAAAACTGTGTAATAATTTTCAAAGATGTTAAATAATTTCAAATATGTTAAAATTTAAAAAAAAATTTAAGTACAGCAAGGATATACATCATACTACCAACATTGAATATTGTAAGGTGATGTCAATGTGTAAAGGTTTTAATTCTTTTTTGTTTATTTTCCATTTTTGTAAAATAAATCTCTAGTATTTTACTAATTTTAAATTATATCATTTAAGACAAAGTACTTGTAAATCAGTCTTAAATGTTTATTTGAATTAAAATTAAAACACATACCACACCAGGAAGAACGATGGTCTCATTCACCTCAGTGAGGTCCTTCCTACTAATACCATACCAGTTTCTCAGTCTGTATAATCTGAGTTCAGCAAAATGGAGGTCAGCTTTTACTCATTTATTTATTTTTCTTATAATTATGTTCCTCGGGAATTGTAAGTTCAGAAATATTTAGATACTAAAATGTATATGTTCCATATATTCTCTTTCCCTCTCTTATTTCATAAGAAATAATAGGTGAGAAAATAAGGAATTTTATTTGATGAAGTAAAAATTAAGTTAATTATATAATTTTTTCTAATTTAATTCTTAATTCATGACATTTCTAGAAAGTCAGTTATAGCCTTTTTACCTTGTATTTCTGAAACATTGCAAAGAAGTTGATTAATATGAAAAAAAAAAGACAAAGTAATGATTTCTGCTCCATAGCCTCTTCATCTGAAGCCACAAGTTTATTTTCTGTTTTCCAAATGATTGCAAACAATAAATTGACCCAATATTTTGCACTATGTAGCACAGGTCTCCATATTTCCATCCTCCACTGACAGCTTTCCCCTTTGTCCACAACCTACACTTGAACCCAAGTTGGGTTTTTTTTAATACACTAACATACTATTTCTTGTAACAATTTCTGTTATTAGTCAGCTTTCCTGAGGTGACAATTTCAACACAGCACATTACAAAAACAAATCATAATTTCTCTCTCACCTTACAGGTTTGGGTCAGCAGCTCTGGGTCTGCTTCTTCATGTTTTCTCATTCTGGGATCTAAGCAGAAGGAAGGACACTTCTTGAGAACATCTTTGTTGCAAAGAGGAAAGAAAAACAGAATCACTGGCAAAACTTGTCTCTGAAACAGAGTGTTCACATGTGATGTAAATTACAGGGGCTCATATTCCTTGACCAAACACATCACATGGCAAACCCAACATCAGTGGAATTGGGAATGTAGAATCCTTTTACAGAGGGGGAGAGAGAGAATACATGAGAACAAAAATACAGTTTACCACACTGCAACTTTCTGGGCTGTCATTGATGCTGATCTGGTGAAAGTTTCATCCAAATACACTTGCACTGTGGTGAGGTATTTGTCTACACAGAAGCTTCACTAGTGTCCACTTACAGAGCAAATGTCCCAGTCATCTGAACCTACAGTGCTCCTCAGTCTGTTCCCTGCTTCCTCCCCTGTAATTTATTTTCCTGCTGCTGCCTTCTCTTCTAGATCATTCTACTCTGACTTTTGGTGTTCAAACACACTTCCCAATGTTAGTAATATGCAAAATTTTAGGTTAGTGAGAGGAAAAGACTTTTAGACTCCACACTCAACTTCTAATGACACAATGATGATGATGATGATGATGAATGCTATCACTTACATAAGTACTGGGCAAATCTCTACGTGATTAACATATATAGACTTATTTAATATCCTATATAACCCTATAAAGTATATTCATGTATCCTTTTCCTTTTACAGATAAGAAAAAACCAAGCACAAGTGTACAAACCGTGGCTTAGATGAAACAGATTAGTAGCCTGAGGTAGGAAAGGGAGATAGCGCATGATAATTTTATTTTCCACTTTTAGAGCCAACCTTTTTAGTTGCTTGTTAGCTGTTTGTTTGTTTGTTTGCTCCCGTACTGAATCAAGTGTAAGGAAGGGCATAGAGCAATCATATGGCTGGTTGTCTTTGTGTTTTCTGTGCTTAGCAGGTGTTCAAAGCTGGCATCTCTGGATGGGTCTCCTGGTAGGAAATAAAGACAACTCTTCTTTCACTGGGTACCATCAGACTTCCCTTCTAGGTCATTGATTCCTTAGTCTCTTGATCCAACCTCTCTCCACACTTTCTGATATCTGTTATTATACCTCCATCATAATCTCTAAATCAAAAGCTTTGAAGACTGTGACACCTGGTACTAAATTATATTCTTACATTTAGTACATTGAATTATCATGTAGACAACCACTTTAAGCATTTCTGACTCAAAATTCCTTGATCCCCTCATCCCCTCTGCTCTACTTTAGCAAACAACTCCCAGATTCACACTTGTCAATATCAGAAAGTGCTCCTTTTCTAAAAATTAAGCCCAATATCTTAACATCCCTTATTCTCCCAGTTCCTTACATGTCTATTACAGCCATGCCATTTCATCTATACAATCAAAATCAGTTTTTCCTTAAACACCCCTCTTTAAAAAAATCTATTTTATTCTTCACTTAATTTCCTATACATTCTATGGTTTATATCTATTATCCTGACATTATTATTAATAATGCCACATTAAACATTCAAGTGTACTAGTTTGGACAATAAATTATATATGGCTTACTATCTCTATTTTTTGTTTCATCCATCACACTTCTTTCAGTAAGCTCTTTTCTCCTTTCATCCATCACACTTCTTTCAGTAAGCTCTTTTCTCCTTCTATCCCTCTACCCTGTAAACTCTCATCTGTGCATTAATTCCAGTCTTCTCTACTCCAAACTCAGGCTCTTAACAGCTGCTGGAGAAAATCCCAGAACAGCATGGAGTGATGCCACCACACATTTTCAGCATCCTCATTTTGGCTGAGTCCACAGTGAAACTTTCACTTGTTCTCAGGCTTCTTTCTTTCTTACTTTCACTGCACCTGTGCCAACTGTTCACTAGTATCATGAAAGCTTCTTGTTCAGTGCTTACTTCTGCCTCTGTCCTCCTCTGTCTGTAACTCTTGCTTCTTATTTCATGGAGAAAAGAGAATCTATCAGGGGAAAACTCGATCAACTCCCTTCCCACACACTTACCTACACTTACACCTGTCTTTTAGCCTTTTATCTTAGTCTCAGAGGAAACCATGTCCTCCCTCTTGTCCAAAAAATCATCCTTCCACTTTGTTTTAAATATCATCTCTTTGGCAGGGGGTTGGTGGTGGGATAAATTGGGAGATTGGGATTGACATATATACACTAATATGTATAAAATAGATAACTAACAAGAACCTGATGTATAAAAAAATAAATAAAATAAAATTCAATAAATAAATAAATACCATATCTTTCAACACCTTGCTTGATAAATTATCCCCTCTGTCTACTATATTTTCAGCTTCTTTTTTTCCACTGACAGATTCCCTTTAGTCTTTCAACATGCTCAAGTCTTTTGATAATAAAAAGCCTACCTCAACACCAGATCATCCCTGGTTAGCTTTTTCTCAACTTCTTTTACAACTAAGATTTTAGATGGCTTTCTCTGGTGCCTCTCATTCTGTCTTCAGTCCACTCTAACCTGTCTCCTACTTTCACTCTAACCTGTCTCCCACTTTCACTATAACCTGTCTCCCACCCTTACTCAGGTTACCAACAATGTATTAGATACCCAGTATCCTTGACACGTCTCATGTTTGTTCTCTCTTCTCTACTTAATTTCAATCAGCTATTCCCTCATATACCGATAGTCATTGTATCCTGTTTTTCCTACTTATAGGTTGCTGATCATGACATGCGTTCTTAGACCTTGTCTATGGACAACTCATGCCATCTGTGATAATGCTTCTTCCATCTGTCTGCCAGCCTGTATCTAAATCAACTGTTAACTCTCAAGTTGAGCAGTGCATCATCTGAGTTTCCTTGTCTGCCCCCCACACAACCTACTTAGTCATGTCAGGCAGACCTAGATCATCTCTTCACTCCTCATCCACAGAACCCTGAACTCTCTTTATTATAGGACTTCGTATTTATTTTATAGCTATTTATTTTAGGTCTACTTCAGTAAGATTTATTAATTCTTTAATTCACATGTATTATATAAACTGGACACCTATCATAAAAAGAGAAAAAGACAAAATCACTGTCCTGAAGGAACTTGGAGTCTAGCAAATTAGACAGACAGGTGGGTCTACATTACAAGTAAGTATTCTGAGAGAGGTGGCCACACAGGGGCATCATGGGATCATAAAAGACAGACATCAGACTGATGGTAAGGTAAACCATCCAGAGGTAGGGCACATGGACTGAATTTTCTATGACAATGATGAAGTAGCCAGATAAAAACAAGATGGGAGGTCATTCCAGGTAGAGGAAATAGCATATAAACATAACATCTTATGAAAAAATACAAACAAGCTTTTTGGCCAACCCAATAAAAGGGTATAGATATAAAAAACTACATGGTGTTTCAAGAAATATATATGGTGATTATGAATTCTTTAAGTGGCTTGCCTTGCATTGTTTATTTCTATGTTGTCAGTACTTAGCAGAGTTTCTATAACAGAGATCTGGCTCTGAAATAAATGAGTTAACAAAACAAGAAAAAGTTATATACGCATTATGTATATGTGGATATATGATGATGATGATGATGATGATGATGATGATGATGATGTTGATGATGCAGAAGTACCAATGCATGGACAAAAGTTGTTTTCCACAGAGCATGCATTGTTAAGAACTGGGTTCCTCATTGTACTACAGTAATTGACATTAATTATCCCTAATCATGATAAACTTTAAATTTCACTTAGTGTTAGCAAAACCAATGCAGCTGTCCAAAACAATAGCTCCATTCTCCCTCACACACTGGCTCTTGGTCTTTGAAGCTTTTTCTATCAGCCTATGACTCTGCTACATAATTTAATGTCGAGCTTCTCCATAGCCATAATTTATATTTGCTACTTCGTATTCTTTTGGCTATTGTTCTTCAACTCATAAGAGGATTAAAAAAAAAAAATGCGATGTGTCTCATGGTTTCATAGCTGGTCAGCTTGCTTGTTTTCTCACACCTAGAGTGGTACTCCCTTACATAAAGGTGCTTTTATTGTACCTTTACATGATGACTTAGGAAAAATAACTGGCAGTTGCTCCAATTTCCATCTTCATATGTGGTTAGGAAACTTCCAGACATGTTACGATCATGTCTGGTCCAAAGAAGTGTGTTGGGGGAAAAACCTAAGTATTTCAATTCTTAATTTCTCCGGAGAGGAGGAAGTGATATCATCTGTAATAAAAATACAAAGCAAAACAAACAAAAGGAAGCAAAGTCGGAGTCATATACCTGGGCAGATGTGAATTTGAACCATCACTCTTTTATTTACTGCTTATGTGATTTCTGACCAATTAATCAATCTTTTCTGCCTCAGTTATTTGATATGCTACATTGGGATATGTCTGTCTGTTTGGATTTTGTGACATTTTAATGAGATAAGATACAAACTAGTGCCCAACAAATGTTAGTTCCCCAATAATTCTGCACATCAATAAAGGTTGTTAATAAGTTCAAAACCAGTGGAATAGTGAGATTCATTGTACCTGATGTGTCAGCTCTATCAGCATCACTTCTGTGCCAATTGATAGATCAGTTTGGATTTGATACATCACCAGTGGGAGAATACCATAGAGCTACAGTTTTGTGGGGTGTACAAAAAGCTATGCTACAGATTCTATATTTGTGAACAACATAGTGCACATATATGTCTGAGGTCTCACATGTCCTACTTCTTAAATCAAAAGATTGTTTTTCTTTTTTTGACAGAATTAGCTGCCTTGTCATTGAGGTTGCTGAAGACGATGACAGGCTGAAAGTGCTCAATGATAAATTCCAGCAAAACCTTATAGCGTGGATGCCTCTGGAGGGAAAGTTGTTTTCAGGACAGAACTATACCTAGTAAAATTTGATGATGTAAATACAGTAACTAGGTTGAAAAGAAATCTGTGCTCTGACCAGAATGTTAGAATCAGAAATATTTAGAAATATTTCTTTAAGAAGTTAACAGAAAATGACTAGAGTAAAATGATTGAACAAATATGTGATGATAATTATATTTATCTTGATCCTGGACATTTTTTTTGTCAATTATTAGTCACTTTCAAATACTAAAAAATGATTTTTATTTTTAAAGAAAATTGTCTTATTTTTATAAAAACCGTAAAACAATATTTCTCTGGTTATTTTTATGTAAATATATTTAAAGCTTACTGAAGTGTCTAAGTTGTTCAAACACTGCTACCCAAATACCTGCTTCTTGTTTTCTTCCTGGTAGTAAGATCTAGGAGCAAGAGGTAATACTTTTATCTAAATGCGTTATTATCCAGATGAAAAATTACCATAACACACTCACATCAATAACAATGATGCCTCTGACTGACATGGTATTTGTCAGCATAACTGGATTCCTAAACATAAATTATATGTATATCACTACCACATAAAAGATATTGGCCATTTTGGTCTTCGATCTATTCTTAAATGTCTGGAAAGATTAGCTCACATGGGTAGAATTCATGCCAACTAATCAATACCTGTTAAAATGTATAAGAGGGGAGATTAATCTATTGATTGTGGAACAATTTTGGTCCTGAGACAACAAAACTGTTTGTCAGATTATCCTTTGAATGTCTCCCCTTGTACCTCCAGCAAAACATGTGCTCTAAGCTGTAAACTGATTCTTAGATATTATTAACAAAGTACTCAAAATGGGGTTAGTAGTTTACATGTAATGCTGTGAAAATTGGTGATGGATTAAAATTTGGAATCTAAGTGACTATGACATTTAACCAAGGAAAATAATCTCATCATAGACATGTTATTGGACTGGCAGAATTTTACCATAGAAATTAGTTAATATGAGTTATCAAATAAAAATTCTCTTTGCCTAAAAACATTCTGAGAAATTAATAATTTGTATGAAAATTTACTCATTCATACATCCACCAATTCATTCATTCAGCAAGTATTTAAGCTACACGTAAAAAATGAAATTAGAACACTACCTAACACCATACACAAAAATAAACTCCAAATGGATTAAAGACCTAAATGTAAGACCAGACAAAATAAAACTCTTAGAGGAAAACATAGGAAAAACACTCTTTGACATAAACCACAGCAAGATCTTTTTTGACCCACCTCTGAGAGTAATGGAAATAAAAACAAAAATAAACAAATGGGACCTATAGAAACTTCAAAGCTTTTGCACAGCAAAGGAAACCATAAACAAGACAAAAAGAAAACCCTCAGAATGGGAAAAAATATTTGCAAATGAAAAAC
Source organism: Balaenoptera musculus (assembly GCF_009873245.2). NCBI lineage: Eukaryota > Metazoa > Chordata > Mammalia > Artiodactyla > Balaenopteridae > Balaenoptera > Balaenoptera musculus. Next base: position 130,735,763 of record NC_045788.1, on the reverse strand, counting down.
AGACAAAGGATTAATCTCCAAAATATACAAACAGCTCATGGAGCTCAATATCAAAAAAACAAATAATTCAATTAAAAAATGGGTGGAAGACTTAAGTAGACATTTTACCAAAGAAGATATATAGATGGCCAAGAGGCACATGAAAAGATGCTCAACATCATTAATTATTAGAGAAATGCAAATCAAAACTACAATGAGGTGTCACCACACGCTGGTCAAAATGGCTATTATCAAAAAATCTAGAAACAATAAATGCTGGAAAGGGTGTGGTGAAAAGGGAACCCTCCTGCACTGTTGGTGGGAATGTGAATTGATACAACCAATATGGAGAACAGTATAGAGGTTCCTTGAAAAACTAAAAGTGGAACTACCATATGACCCAGCCATCCCACTACTGGGCATATACCTGAGAAAACCATAATTCAAAAAGAGTCATGTACCACAATGTTCATTGCAGCTCTATTTACAACAGCCAGGACATGGAACCAACCTAAATGTCTACTGACAGATGAATGGATAAAGAAGATGTGGCACATATATACAATGGAATATTACTCAGCCATAAAAAGAAATGAAACTGAGTTATTTGTAGTCAGGTGGAAGGATCTAGAGTCGGTCATACAGAGTGAGGTTAAGTCAGAAAGAGAAAAACAAATATCGTATGCTAACACATATATCTGGAATCTTAAAAAAAAAAAAAAAACTGGTACTGATGAACCTAATGGTGGGGCAGGAATAAAGACGTAGACATAGAGAATGGACTTAAGGACATGGGGTGGGGAGGGGGAAGCTAGGGCGAAGTGAAAGTAGCATCAACATATATACACTATCGAATGTAAAATAGATAGCTAGTGGGAAGCAGCAGCATAGCAAAGGGAGATTGCTTTACGATGACCTAGAAAGGTGGAATAGGGAGGGTGGGAGGGAGGCTTACGAGGGAGGGGATATGGGGATATATGTATACATACTGATGATTCACTTTGTTGTACAACAGAAACTAACACAGTGTTAGGAAGCAATTATACTCCAATAAAGATCTATTAAAAAAAAAAGAATCTATTCATTCATCCATCCATTCATCCATAAATTCAATTAGCAAATATTTAAGTATCTACTATGTGTCAGACAACCTGTGAGACAATGGGGTAGAGGGATGGGTAATACAGGGTCTGTGCCCTGAAGTAGCTCATAGTTTCTCATGTGAGACAAGAAAATAAGTAAATAGTCATAATAGGTTATTGTCATCTTAGGATGTCAGGATGATACAATGTGGACATGCTGAACTCTTTAAAGGAAGGAAATCTAAAAAAGAGGGGATATATGTATATGTATAACTGATTCACTTTGCTGTCCAGCAGAAATGAACACAGCATTGTAAAGCAACTATACTCCTATAAAAATCAATAAAAAAAGAAAGATGTCTTGATATAAACTGTGGTGGGAAGTAAGCAAAAGCTTTGTAACCAACATAAACATTTTTCAGTAAAGGTACATAATATAAGAGCAAAGTAATCTTAATTTTAGTGAGCATGCAGACCTCATCTTGCCTAAACAAATATATTAATGATATTTCTTCCCATTCATTGTCTGTAGAATATAAAAGTGTTCTTGCTTTATATCCCCTTTATGAATGGATATAAAAGGTCTTGTGTAGGTAGTTCTTAGAGGAACCTTGTACTCTTGAAACCATGAGCTACTATAGCAACTACCATGGTGTCCTGAGCTGTGGCTATGTATGTGGATGTGACTATGGCTACAGTGGGTATAGATACAGCTGCTCTGAGTCATGCAACTTGGGAACATATTGGTCCTATGAATTCTACTTAACGTCTTATAGTGTAGCTTATACCTTTGGACTCATCACTGAACCTATGATTTTACTTTTAAGTTATTTTATACCTTCTGATTTATGTTTAGTTTAAACAATGGCAAATTTATTCTCATCTGCAACATGCAGAACTTCAGAATGTCAACTTCATCCACTAGATTGGACAAACTCAATGGATAACTTCCATTATATTTAGAATTACTCTTATGTAACCTTCATATATTGAAGTAATTTTATATTAATAGCCAATGTAGAAAATTTTTGATCTTATTTTTCATCAAATATAATCTGATTTTGACATCAAGACAAGTTTCTTTCATTGATATTTACATCTGTGGTTTTGTGATTGGGTGAAAAATGTTTTCTCTTAATAGTAAATTTTATAAATAATGAGGATAGCCTAAACAAGGAATCTGTATCTGACTTTTTTTTTTTTTTTTTTTTTTTCCTAGTACTTAGGTACTTGGTCTTTACTATAAGTTGTTCAATTGTTGTTTATTGGAGACTTTGGAGCATATAATCACTCACCTCAGAATGTCAAATATGATTACTGATTGATTGATAAATAGATGCAAGGAAGTTAATATAATAAATTCTAAGTTTATCATTGAGAAAGATGGCTTAAAGAGAAAACTAAGGATTCCTTCTTACCTTTCTTCCTTCACCAAATACTGGGGACTTTCAAAATTCTTATTCTGTACTAATTTGAAGCAATGGAAGTAGAAAGAAAAGATCATGTCAGAGCAGATATTAGTTAAGTGCTCCAAGTGCCTGAGCAGAAGCAGGTCCAAGAGGGAATTCAAGAGCCAGCACTTTCTAATTGCTATGAACCAATCAGAACAACTGTTCCTGAATCTCTTCAAACAGGGAATTAACTTCCCTTCCTTTGGGTAGTTTCTTAATCTGAGTAATCTGATATAACAAAGCACCCCACATCTCAGTAATCTCATTCATCCTAACTATGCTAAATACCGTCTTCATGCCCTTGAATTTGTTTTTTCTTCCCAGCCCAGATCTCTCACTTGAAACCCAGACTCAGACTCATATATCCAATTATCTATATAAATCTTGCATGTCTCATAGTCATCTGAACCTGAATATGTCTAAAATTAATCTTCTCATCTTCCTCTGCCTCAGAAAAAATTTGATCTACTCACAACTTTTCCCATATCAATTAATGACATACCCATATTTTCAGGGCAAACGCTTTTCAGTTCCTTGACTCCTCTCTCTCTCTCTCTCAAAGCCTGCATCCAATCTATCAAAAACTTATGTTGACTCTACTTTCAGTGCATATCAAGAATCTAACCATTTCTTGACGCTTCTCCACTATAACCTGAGTCTTTGTTTAAGTCACACATCACACATAGTAGATGCTTTTAGTGTTCCACCCTTATTACCTTGGATCTCTTTGACAATTGCCAGGCAAAAAGCCCCCTTGAATGCTTTCACCCCTCAACAGTCAACTCCTGTTTATTTGTTGGAGGCTGTTGAAATCTACGGCTCCCTACTCACATGGAGAGCTAGACCTGCCTGGGAATTTATGCACTCTTCTTAACCCCTACAGGAAGACTTCACTAATTACTGGTGATGAAAGAGATATAAATCATGCAAGATCAAGCACTCCTTGGTTCTAAATACTCAACTAGCTACTCATCTCATTCAAGGTAAAAGCCAGATTCCTCCAATGGCCTATAAAACGCCTCCATTTTTTGCCTCTCAACACCCTTCTCCCCTGTGGTATTTCTCTGAATCTTTCCCCATCGGTGCCTTAGTGCTTGCTGTGCCTTCTAACTGGAGTGCTCTTTTCTCAAATATCAGAACAGTTTGCTTCCTCACCTTCTCCGACAGTTGTCTCAAAATTTCCTCCCTGTGAGACTTCCCTGACTACTCTACTGAAAACTTCAACTTCCTTGCTGCACTCTCTAAGCCCCTTCTGTACAACTTTTTCCTTTATATAACTCATCATCATCTGGTATATTTGTTCTCACCTAGAAGAATGTATGATCCTTGAGGAGAGGGACTTTTGTCTCCTGATTTCTTTTCCATAAAATGATCCTCCAAGCTTCAAGCAAGACCTTATAGTTTATGCACAATATATAGTTGTTGAATGAATAAATGTGAGAATGAATGAATTTAAAGCTACCATAATTTACTAATTTTGTATTATTTCATGTTGGAGGGCTGACCTCAGTTCTCATTGGAAGAATTTTGACATCTTCATCTATCTACTACAACTCTTTGGTCTGTTCACATTTACATATCTGGGTAGCCCAGGACCCTGGTAGGGTCTGTCTTTTAGTTGTGTGCTCTCGATCTATTTATTTATTTTTATTTTATTTTTATGTTTTGTGATATTTATTTATTTATTTATTATTATTTTTTAAACATCTCACTAAGTTCAGACAACTATTTTATCCCACTGATTCTAGGTGAAATTTCTGGAAGAGTACCAGGAATTCAGGAATTCTATTTATGTTCTGGTTGAGTGGAAAGCCATGTGGTTCAACAGTTAGCTATGTTAACAGTAGAATTTTATGAAAGTCACTGTCACCTGTTATAGGTTTATTTTTCTTTATTTAAGAATATGAGGATTGCATTCATGATACTTCAATACTGTAGACTTTGGATCAATCTGTTTTTTGATCTTTTAGGAAAGATCTAAAGAAAAATCAAAATTGACAACTGCACCCATGTTGCCAATTCAGTTTATATTCTACTTTTATATTACTGTTTATATGAGAACCATCTCAGGCTGCCAGGATACTGACTTGGGAGAAATTGTGTTGGTTACAGTGTAAACATCTAAGTAATAGAATATAAGGATAAATTTTAAACATTTAAAATAAAAGGTGAGGTAGTCCTGACGGATAGTTTATGGGTTAAAAAATGGTAAAAAGAGACAAAATAAACTTCATCAATTAAGTGAAGACATCAGTTGCAAAGCTAAATACAACATTCACCTACTAATACATCACAGGAAAAACCTGTAATAATAGGAGCAGAAACAATCTGTAGTTACCAAGAAGATGAGGTAGTGGGCTGCCTCCATGAGGCATGCACAAGGGCCATTGCAGTAATGGATCATACATGTCTTCATGCTCATCTGCCTAGGGCAGCCCAGAATATTGCTTAATAAATTCATTAAAAATGGGCTGGGTCAAAGTTTCCGGAGTACAAGAGGTAAGGGGTCTATTCCCAGGTATATGTTAACAAAAATAATTTCATTATGTAATTGATTCTTCTTAGCTCACAGAGGACAGAGAGAAGTATCTAGACTCTCCCAAAGAAAAAAAGTCAAATCACCAGAAGTCTCCTAGGAAAGCATTAATTGTCCTGATAAATTTATCCCTCTTCAAAGTCTAGCTCTTCAGCTTATAGGCTCAATTAGATCGTTTGGCGCAGTTACTATATTGAGAATAAATCCATTTCTCAGGGGCCGACGAACATTAACAAGTTCAGGTGGGTCATCTATAAAACATATAGCCAACCCATTCATATATGAAAAGAAATAATTGTTGCTGGAAATGTAATACTTCAGTGTGCTTGATTTGAGAATTCTCCTCATACTTAACCTACATGGAAATCTGAATTATAATCTGATCATTTTATTAATTTACAGAGACGAATTACTGTTACAGGGAAATGGAAATACCAAAAGCCCATTTTATCTCCACATCACCTCTATTTTATATGGGGAATGGAATCATAATGAGAAGCCAATTTGTTAATTTACCCTGAGAAGTCACTGTTAGAATGGCCAAAAGACTTAAACCCAATATAATCAGCTTACTCTTTTCCTGTAAGGAATGGTAAGACTGAATATAATCAAAAAGCTGTGTTCTGGGTCAAGAATCAGAACACAGGGAGTTACATAAACTGAATGTTTAATGACATAAAACTAAGATAACTTAATAAATTCATTATACAGTGTATTTAATCATCCTAATGTGACTAGAAGTACTTGAAGTCCCATATTAAGGTCACCTTTGCCTTGAAGAATACTTGTGTCCCTCAATGTAACTCTGACATACCAGAGAACCTCACTAAAGCTTTGAGAGCCCCTATCAAATCATATCAAAGTGAATACTTTGACTCTGCTAGGTGAACTGTTTGCACTCTATGCCTAGGAAACTAGTCAAGACTTTCCTTTATTATTATAATAAGACTCCAGTATGAAGCTTGTCAAAAAATGAGATAAATTTCCCTTCTAATAATCATGACTTTGGTTTTCAAATGGTTGATCTACTTACCCCTTTCTGTAAGTAATTATGTAACTCAAAAAATTGACTGCTACACTATGTAGGAGAATTACTATCTTCCTTTTTTTCTGTGGGTGAAGGGAAATTGGAAATAGTAAGATTAATGTTTTTATTAGTTAAATAAATTCTTCAATATCTCAATAATTTAGAAATTTGACTGTCCCACACTAGGCTATAAGATGTGTGGCCTATGAAATCATCTAACTCAGCTTTTATTAACTTCATGTGCCTCGAGTTCGTTACTGGCTGTCTATCCATACATCTCTTGCAACTATATTTAAAATGCTGTGTTCATATACTTTTTTTTGTAACAATAATATTCACAATTTTCAGTGGTTTGGTACATTGAAGGATACATAACCTCCAGAACTTTATGACACTGTCTAAGGTATTATTACTTTATTGTTCCAAACATAGTATTTATCTAATCGGTAATATTTCTAGCAAATTTGGAGTATACTGCCACTAGGTGGCAGTAGTGATCATCTGCTTTAAACACAAAAAAGGTAACTATATATTAAAGAAAAGATAGCCAGAACTATAAAAGGCAAAACAGAATGAAAATCAAGTGCAGCAAAAGTCTTATGAAATAAAGTATAAATGAAAAGTATTACATAGTCCAAATGTATTACTACACATTGATAAGATTGCAATTGGTTATAAAGTTACAACAGCTATAGTCAACAGTGAGCCAAATAATAGAGCTTGAAATAATAGGAAGGGAAATATTAGAAATAAGCAAATTTAAGAGAAACATAACTGGTGTTAGATAATTTATCATAAAACTATAAATTTAGGAGAGATTATGTATAGAAAAATAATTGACATAAATGAAATGAAAAATACAATTTATGCTATTGAAAAATAGTAATGCTCTTAATTATAGGTTCTTTTTAACATATTTGTTGAATATTTAGAAAAACAGTAAGCATATTCTATGTTTCAGAAAAAGCTCAATAATTTACAAAAATAATAAATTGTGCTTGTATTGTCAACTCATGATGCTAGAAAACTACAGATTAACTTAACAAAAACTTTACTGAAATATGTACTTTAATTAAATAATGTGTTAAAAAAAACCGATAAGAGAATAAAACATTTAGAAAATGAGACCTGCATATGAAAATCTAAATTTGTATCTCAATATATAAAATGAAACATATGCAGAGCTTTAAATGTTCAGGATTTAGCAAGACATATTTGTATAGTTCAAAAGTTAGGAAAAGGCTAAAAAGGCAATTACAAAATATGTAAGAAGAAATAATAAAAATCAAAGCAAATGCTAAAAAATTAGAGTATAGAAGATTTGTAGGGGTAATAAATTGATCAGTAGTTTGGAAAAATCAAGAAAATAGGAAAATCAAGAAATTCATGGAAAAGACTCTGACAAGTACAGGTTTCTGGTAACTGTACTGCTGAACTGAATGAATAAGCATTTTCAGAACTCTAATGAAAAACTGATGAACTCATAAAAGTGCTAACAAAAGATCAAGTTGAAAAAAAAATTAATTACATGGGACTGAGTGAACTGATGAGGATGAGTATAATTTTTGTGACTTTCTGTTTGAATTAAAAAAAAAAAAATCCCACAAGGACTCAGAGGCAAAGAATATACAAATCAATTTTCACTGCAAAGTAAAGGAGCTGCTACAGCAGAGGATTACTGGACTGAATGTCAATATTATGACATAGTGTGAGTGTGTTTCATGTTTGGTAATTGCAATCATTGTTGCTTTTGTTGTGGTCATCCATGTACAATGCTTGATGTCAGTCTATTTATCTCTTGTAAAAATAAAATACAGTGTGTGTGTGTGAAAAAAAAAAAAGAAAATAGGAAAAAGCCTCATGATGTAAATGTTGTGTCTGTGTGTGTGTGTGTTTCTTGTGTAATGAAATTAAACATGAGCAAGAAGATATAATATAGCAACAGAAGGGATTTTTTCCCTTCAAATAATAGTACAACAGCATTCAGGTTGCATGTTAAGAAATTGAAAATATCTGAATAACAGTCATGTTTTATTCCATAAATACTTAAAAAAGGAATGGACAATTTAATTTGATCAATAATTATGAAAGCAAGTAAAAATATTCCCAATAAATCTTTCCAAAGTATTTTTTTCTAGATGTTCAAAGATCAGATAGACCAACATGAAAATGCATTTTGTAAAGTTAACGTTATTTTTGTACTTAAAAAGTATACCACAAAAGGTGACCAAAATTCAATTATATGAATAATACTTTGTATTTGTAAAATTCCTAAATAAAACACTAAGAAATAAGCATAATGATAAATTGGACTTTTTATTGTATTCTCGTAAACTATTAATTCTAATGATGTTGTTTTCTTTTCCATATTTTTATATCTACTGAAAAAGTTCTAATGTGGAAAACTATCTTCTTACTCAGATAAATATTAGATAATTTTGGAAAGTTCACTAAATATCACTCTGTGATATTGATTAGGATCCTATTATTTTTATGAATTAAAATGGAAAGATAGTGATTGTTTCTGTATTTTATCTTCTCATACAATGGATGGCATAAATCTTCATTCATTCAAGTCTTCTATATCCTTCCATAAAGTTTTTCACCAGTGTCATGCACATTTCATGAAAAATCCTTTTCTCTATTTGACATTGTCATTGAAATTGGAATAAGCTATCACCCACTTATACTTTCTAAAAGGCTGTTCATATGCATGAAAGTCTTTGAGTAATGTTTATTTTATAACTTTCCATATAATTTTTACTCCCAAAGTAGTTGATTTGATTTTCTTGTGTTTTCCAAATGTGTCCATATGATAAATTTTATAATGATATTGACATTCCAATATATCATCTCTCAGTTTATTTTCTTTTCCAGGTGCATTGACATCCTCTACATAAAGATGATCAATAACAGTGGTAATTGTGGAAATCCTTGTCTTATTCCAGTGTTCATTCACAATGTATAAACATGGTTTTAATACTGATAATGCAATTTAATAGTACATTAAATTGAAACAATCTTCTTGGACAATAAAACAGTAAAGAAGGATTAACTTTCCTTTAGCAATATGTTCATAGAGTTATTTAATAAAAAAGATATATCTTTACCTTTTTCAATTATTATCACTCTTGGAACTGTGTCAAGAAAGGATCTAGATTTTTAATATCAGATGTTTTTAAAAATATCAATCCAATGAAAATTAATGTGTTTTGCCTCTAATAATTCTGTCTCATAAAGACCCTGATCCTTTCCATGGTAAATAGTGCTTTCCTGCCATATTTATACCATTAGTCTTTATACCATCATCATTCTTTATACCATCAGCAACAACTAGATAGAAGTGGAAACATTTTATTAACAAAAATAGCACAGTAATTGGATATTTTATATGGCAATAAAGGAACAAACAAACCAAAAAAAACCCCAAAAAACTATTAGACTATTTTGCCAGGCAGGACTCAATGAGAATGTAGCATTATTTATTATTTTTATACATTTACAATCCCTTGTCTAGAACTTAAAATATCATTGACTCTTCACATTGTATTATTGACGTTTTATGTGATCTTCGCAGTATAAGGGTAAATACTTCTTAATGTGTCTTTTCCTGAACATAGGATTGACTAGGAGCTATTGAGGAAATCAGTTAAATCAGTATAAGTGATTAATTAACAAAGGAGAAGTGTATTTTAGATATCACTATACTAAAAATACCCCTCAATATACACATTTTATTCTATAGACCTCAAATAATGCATGTGTTACACTAACTATGGCACACAGAGGTGCTGTACACACACAAAAATTATATACATACTTACTTTTTACTGGAAAACATGTTGTAGATATCTCATGTTTAAGAAATGCTGATGCACGTAAAAGTGAACACCATATAACCACATAAAAACATACAAACCAGTAAGAATGACAGTGCTATATAATTAGCCTGAAAAGATTATTTACAATCAAATGTTAAAATCAATCCTGTCAAAAAAGTAAAACAAAGCAAAAGCAGTATTTATCTAAACATTTGGTTCCTCTGCCAAAACAAACGTCACGAAAATGTTGGTGATTAAATGATAGGATCTCATGGCGACCTGGAGTCTCTGTTCATCTGTGCTTCAAGTCTGCAGAGGGGTGATGTTCTTATTTCAAGGCAAGCTTAAATAATATGTCTGGCTTTCAAGCTATGCAAACTCATGATGCTTGGTTACAGAGATGAAGTATGGCAATTTTTTTTTTTTTTTTGCTAAAGGTATACGATATACCTTCAGGAATTTATAAGGCAGCAGTAAAGGAATTTCAGCATTAATGGGTGTGGGTCTCCCCTATAAATGAACACAATGTTAATGACATGGTCTTCATGCAAATTAGCTGATGAAATGCAGGGCATGATAGCTTGTGGTTTGTCACACCTGCTACAAGGGTGTATAAAGGCCCCAAGGAAGCAGAGAAGTTCATATTCTGAAAGCAAAAGCTTTGCTCTCACCTACATCTTCAACGATTGACAAGATGAGCTATTACTACGGCAACTACTATGACGGTCTGGGCTATGGCCTTGGTGGCTTGGGCTATGGCTGTGGCTCCGGTGGCTATGGATATGGCTGCTACCGCCCGTGTTACTATGGAAGATATTGCTCCTCTGGCTTTTACTGAGAAACCTTGCATTCAACCTCACACATGACTGAGAACTTTCAGCCAATTTCCTCTTCTTGATTCTACCGTCTAGACACTTCATTCCATTGGTGCCTTCTCTCAGACGAAATTATCATGAGCCAATCCTAGGTCACTTTAATAGATGTTCAGATTCCAGCATACCAGGACTGACTGATAATAATCATCTGAACTTGCAAGTCTAATTTGGGGCAGTGGGGTGGATTTACAGTTTGGGTAATAATTCTCCTTTTGGATACATACTTTGGCAGAACTCTCATTTCATATTGTTCATGTGAGATCTGTGAAAATTTACTTTCAGTAAACTTACTTTGGATAGGAGTAGATGCTGAAGAGTAAGACACGGAGGTCACCTTTCTCCCCACAGATACATCAGAAATACATCTACACGTGAACTGCTCCTATAGAACACCACTGAATGCTAGCAGAACACATAAGACCTCCCAAAAGGCAAGAAACTCCGCACGTACCTGGGTAGGGCAAAAGAAAAAAAGAAAAAACAGAGCCAAAAGAATAGGGATGGGACCTGCACCAGTGGGAGGGAGCTGTGAAGGAGGAAAGGTTTCCACACACTAGAAGCCCCTTCGTGGGCGGAGACTGTGGGTGGCGGAGGCAGGAAGCTTCAGAGTCATGGAGGAGAGCACAGCCACAGGGGTGCGGAGGGCAAAGCAAGAGATTCCTGCACAGAGGATCGGTGCTGAGCAGCACTCACCAGCCCGAGAGGCTTGTCTGCTCCCCCGCCGGGGCGGGCGGGGGCTGGGAGCTGAGGCTCGGGCTTCGGAGGTCGGAGCCAGGGAGAGGACTGGGGTTGGCTGCGTGAACACAGACTGAAGGGGGCCTAGTGCGCCACAGCTAGCCGGGAGGGAGTCCGGGAAAAGGTCTGGAGCTGCGGAACAAGCAAGAGACTTTTTCTTGCCTCTTTGTTTCCTGGTGCGCGAGGAGAGGGGATTGAGAGCGCCGCTTTAAACGAGCTCCAGAGACAGGTGCGAGCCGGCGGCGATCAGCACAGACCCCCAGAGACGGGCAGGAGCGCTAAGGATGCTGCTGCCACCACCAAAAAGTCTGTGTGCGAGCACAGGTCACTATCCCACACCGCCCCTCCCGGGAGCCTGTGCAGCCCGCCACGGCCAGGGCCCAGTGATCCAGGGACAACTTACGAGGGAGAACACACGGCGCGCCTCAGGCTGCTACAATGTCACGTTGGCCTCTGCTGCTGCAGGCTCGTCCCGCATCCGTACCCCTCCATCCCCCCGGCCTGAGTGAGCCAGAGCCCCTGAAGCAGCTGCTCTTTTAACCCTGTCCTGTCTGAGCGAAGAACAGACGCCCTCAGGGGATCTACACGCAGAGGCGGGGCCAAATCCAAAGCTGAACCCCGGGAGCTGTGCGAACAAAGAAGAGAAAGGGAAATCTCTCCCAGCAGCCTCAGGAGCAGTGGATTAAATATCCACAATCAACTTGATGTACCCTGCATCTGTGGAATACATGAATAGGCAACGAATCATCCCAAATCAGGAGGTGGACTTTGGAAGCAAGATATATTATTTATTCCCCTTTTCCTCTTTTTGTGAGTGTGTATGTGTATGCTTCTGTGTGAGATTTTGTCTGTATAGCTTTGCTTTCACCATCTGTCCTAGGGTTCTGTCTGTCCGGTTTTTTGTTTGTTTGTTTTGCTTTGTTTTTTTACTTAAAAAATTTTTTTTCTTAATAATTATTTTTTATTTTAGTAACTTTATTTTATTTTATCTTACTTTATTTTTTTTAAGGTTTCACTTTATTTATTTATTTATTTATGGCTGTTATCTTTATTTTATTTTATTTTATCCTCTTGCTTTCTTTCTACTTTTTCTCCCTTTTACTCTGAGCCATGTAGATGAAAGGCTCTTGGTGCTCCACCCAGGCATCAGGGCTGTGCCTCTGAGGTGGGAGAGCAAACTTCAGGACGCTGGTCCACAAGAGACCTCCCAGCTCCACATAATACCAAATGGCGAAAATCTCCCAGAGATCTCCATCTCAACATCAAGACCCAGCTTCACTCAACGACCAGCAAGCTACAGTGCTGGACACCCTATGGCAATCAACTAGCAAGACAGGAACACAACCTCACCCATTAGCAGAGAGGCTGCCTAAAATCATAATAAGTTCACAGACACCCCAAAACACACCACCAGACGTGGACCTACCCACCAGAAAGACAAGATCCAGCCTCATCCACCAGAACACAGGCACTAGTTCCCTCCACCAGGAAGCCTATGCAACCCACTGAACGAACCTTAGCCACTGGGGACAGACACCAAAACAATGGGAACTACGAACCTGCAGCCTGGGAAAAGCAGACTCCAAACACAGTAAGATAAGCAAAATGAGAAGACAGAAAAACACACAGCAGATGAAGGAGCAAGGTAAAAACACACGAGACCTAACAAATGAAGAGGAAATAGGCAGTCTACCTGAAAAAGAATCCAGAATAATGTTGTAAAGATGATCCAGAATGTTGGAAATAGAATAGAAAAAATGCAAGAAACATTTAACAAAGACGTAGAAGAATTAAAGAGGAAACAAGCAATGATGAAAAACACAATAAATGAAATTAAAAGTACTCTAGATGGGATCAATAGCAGAATAACTGAGGCAGAAGAACGGATAAGTGACCTGGAAGGTAAAATAGAGGAAATAACTACTGCAGAGCAGAATAAAGAAAAAAGAATGAAAAGAACTGAGGACAGTCTCAGAGACCTCTGGGACAACATTAAATGCACCAACATTCGAATTACAGGAGTCCCAGAAGAAGAAGAGAAAAAGAAAGGGACTGAGAAAATATTTGAAGAGATTATAGTTGAAAACTTCCCTAATATGGGAAAGGAAATAGTTAATCAAGTCCTGGAAGCACAGAGAGTCCCATACAGGATAAATCCAAGGAGGAACACTCATATTAATCAAACTATTAAAAATTAAATATAAAGAAAACATATTAAAAGCAGCAAGGGAAAAACAACAAATAACACACAAGGGAATCCCCATAAGGTTAACAGCTGATCTTTCAGCAGAAACTCAGCAAGCCAGAAGGAGTGGCAGGCAGGACATATTTAAAGTGATGAAGGAGAAAAACCTACAACCAAGATTACTCTACCGAGCAAGGAACTCATTCAGATTTGATGAAGAAATTAAAACCTTTACAGACAAGCAAAAGCTAAGAGAGTTCAGCACCACCAAACCAGCTTAACAACAAATGCTAAAGGAACTTCTCTAGGCAGAAACACAAGAGAAGGAAACACCTACAATAACAAACCCAAAACATTTAAGAAAATGAGAATAGGAACGTACATATCGATAATTACCTTAAATGTAAATGGATTAAATGCTCCCACCAAAAGACACAGACTGGCTGAATGGGTACAAAAACAAGACCTGTATATATGCTGCCTACAAGAGACCCACTTCAGACCTAGAGACACATATAGACTGAAAGTGAGGGGATGGAAAAAGATATTCCATGCAAATGGAAATCAAAAGAAAGCTGGAGTAGCAATTCTCATATCAGACAAAATAAACTTTAAAATAAAGACTATTACAAGAGACAAAAAGGACACTACATAATGATCAAGGGATTGATCCAAGAAGAAGATATAACAATTGTAAATATTTATGCACCCAACATAGGAGTAACTCAATACGTAAGGCAAATACTAACAGCCATAAAAGGAGAAATCGACAGTAACACAATCAACGTAGGGGATTTTAACACCCCACTTTCACCAATGGACAGATCATCCAAAATGAAAATAAATAAGGAAACACAAGCTTTAAATGATACATTAAACAAGATGGACTTAATTGATATTTATATGACATTCTATCCAAAAACATCAGAATACACATGTTTCTCAAGTGCTCATGGAACACTCTGCAGGATAGATCATATCTTGGGTCACAAATCAAGCCTTGGTAAATTTAAGGAAATTGAAATCGTATCATGTATCTTTTCTGACCACAACGCTTTGAGACTAGATATCAATTAGAGGAAAAGATCTGTAAAAAATACAAACACATGGAGGCTACACAATACACTACTTAATAACGAAGTGATCACTGAAGAAATCAAAGGGGAAATCAAAATATACCTAGGAACAAATGACAATGGAGACACGACGACCCAAAACCGATGCGATGCAGCAAAAGCAGTTCTAAGAGGGAAGTTTATAGCAATACAATCCTACCTTAAGAAACAGGAAACATCTCAAATAAGCAACCTAAAATTGCACCTAAAGCAATTAGAGAAAGAAGAACAAAAAAAACCCCCAAAGTTAGCAGAAGGAAAGAAATCATAAAGATCAGATCATAAATAAATGAAAAAGAAATGAAGGAAACGATAGCAAAGATCAATAAAACTAAAAGCTGGTTCTTTAAGAAGATAAACAAAATTGATAAACCATTAGCCAGACTCATCAAGAAAAAAGGGAGAAGACTCAAATCAATAGAATTAGAAATGAAAAAGGAGAAGTAACAAGTGACACTGCAGAAATACAAACGATCATGAGAGTTACTACAAGCAACTCTACGCCAATAAAATGGACAACCTGGAAGAAATGGACAAATTCTTAGAAATGCACAACCTGCCGTGACTGAACCAGGATGAAATAGAAAATATGAACAGACCAATCACAAGCACTGAAATTGAAACTGTGATTAAAAATCTTCCAACAAACAAAAGCCCAGGACCAGATGGCTTCACAGGAGAATTCTATCAAACATTTAGAGAAGAGCTAACACCTATCCTTCTCAAACTCTTCCAAAATATTGCAGAGGGATGAACACATCCCAACTCATTCTACGAGGCCACAATCGCCCTGACACCAAAACCAGACAAAGATGTCACAAAGAAAGAAAACTACAGGCCAATATCACTGATGAACAAAGATGCAAAAATCCTCAACAAAATACTAGCAAACAGAAACCAACAGCACATTAAAAATATCATACACCATGATCAAGTGGAGTTTATTCCAGGAATGCAAGGATTCTTCAATATACACAAATCAATCAACGTGATACACCATATTAACAAACTGAAAGAAAAAAACCATATGATCATCTCAATAGATGCAGAGAAAGCTTTCAACAAAATTCAACACCCATTTATGATAAAAGCCCTGCAGAAAGTATGCATAGAGGGAACTTTCCTCAACATAATAAAGGCCATATATGACAAACCCACAGCCAACATCATCCTCAATGGTGAAAAACTGAAACCATTTCCACTAAGATCAGGAACAAGACAAGGTTGCCCACTCTCACCACTATTATTCAACATAGTTTTGGAAGTGTCAGTCACAGCAATCAGAGAAGAAAAAGAAATAAAAGGAATCCAAATCGGAAAAGAAGAAGTAAAGCTGTCACTGTTTGCAGATGACATGATACTATACATAGAGAATCCTAAAGATGCTACCAGAAAACTACTAGAGCTAATCAATTAATTTGGTAAAGTAGCAGGATACAAAATTAATGCACAGAAATCGCTTGCATTCCTATACACTAATGATGAAAAATCTGAAAGTGAAATTAAGAAAACACTCCCATTTACCATTGCAAAAAAAAGAATAAAATATCTAGGAATAAACCTACCTAAGGAGACAACAGACCTGTATGCAGAAAATTATAAGACACTGATGAAAGAAATTAAACATGATACAAATAGATGGAGAGATATACCATGTTCTTGAATTGGAAGAATCAACATTGTGAAAATGACTCTACTACCCAAAGCAATCTACAGATTCAATGCAATCCCTATCAAACTACCACTGGCATTTTTCACACAACTAGAACAAAAAATTTCACAATTTGTATGGAAACACAAAAGACCCCGAATAGCCAAAGCAATCTTGAGAACGAAAAATGGAGCTGGGGGAATCAGGCTCCCTGACTTCAGACTATACCACAAAGCTACAGTAACCAAGACAGTATGGTACTGGCACAAAAACAGAAATATAGATCAATGGAACAGGATAGAAAGCCCAGAGATAAACCCACGCACATATGGTCACCTTATCTTTGATAAAGGAGGCAAGCATATACAGTGGAGAAAAGTTAGACTCTTCAATAAGTGGTGCTGCAAAAACTGGACAGGTACATGTAAAAGTATGAAATTAGAACACTCTCAAACACCAAACACAAAAATAAACTCAAAATGGATTAAAGAGCTAAATGTAAGGCCAGACACTCTCAATCTTAGAGGAAAACATAGGCATAAACACTCTATGACATAAATCTCAGCAAGATCCTTTTTGACCCAGCTCCTTGAGAAATGGAAATAAAAACAAAAATAAACAAATGGGACCTAATGAAACTTAAAAGCTTTGCACAGCAAAGGAAACCATAAACAAGACCAAAAGACAACCCTCAGAATGGGAGAAAATATTTGCAAATGAAGCAACTGACAAAGGATTAATCTCCAAGATTTACAAGCAGCTCATGCAGCTCAATATCAAAAAAACAAACAACCCAATCAAAAAATGGGCAGAAGACCTATATAGACATTTCTCCAAAGAAGATATACAGATTGCCAACAAACACATGAAAGAATGCTCAACATTACTAATCATTAGAGAAATTCAAATCAAAACTACCATGAGGTATCACCTCACACGGGTCAAAATGGCCATCATCAAAAAATCTAGAAACAATAAATGCTGGAGAGGGTGTGGAGAAAAGGGAACACTCTTGCACTGTTGGTGGGAATGTAAATTGATACAGCCACTATGGAGAGCAGTATGGAGGTTCCTTAAAAAACTACAAATAGAACTACCATACGACCCAGCAATCCCACTACTGGGCATATACCCTGAGAAAACCATAGGTCAAAAAGAGTCATGTACCAAAATGTTCATTGCAGCTCTATTTACAATAGCCAGGACATGGAAGCAACCTAAGTGTCCATCATCGGATGAATGGATAAAGAAGATGTGGCACATATATACAATGGAATATTACTCAGCCATAAAAAGAAATGAAATGGAGTTATTTGTAGTGAGGTGGATGGACCTAGAGTCTGTCATACAGAGTGAAGCAAGTCAGAAAGAGAAAAACAAATACAGTATGCTAACACATATATATGGAATCTAAGGAAAAAAAAAAAAGGTCATGAAAAACCTAGTGGCAAGATGGGAATAAAGACAGAGACCTACTAGAGAATGGACTTGAAGATATGGGGAAGGGGAAGGATAAGCTGTGACAAAGTGAGAGAGTGGCATGGACATATATACACTACCAAACGTAAAATAGATAGCTAGTAGGAAGCAACCGCATAGCACAGGGAGATCAGCTCGGTGCTTTGTGACCACCTAGAGGGGTGGGATGGGGAGGGTGGGAGGGAGGGAGATGCAAGAGGGAAGAAATATGGGAACATATGTATATGTATAACTGATTCACTTTTTTATAAAGCAGAAACTAACACACCATTGTAAAGCAATTATACTCCAATAAAGATGGTTAAAAAAAAAACAAACAAAAACTTACTTTGGTTGGCATTTTAAATATGTCCTAGTTCTCTGTCCTTCATAAATAGGATTTCTATACATAAGGGCATTAAGCATGAGTTTATGCGTGTGTCTGTCTGCAATCTGTGTGTGTGTTCTTCGTGAAAGCTCCGACAGTGATGTTGTACCTGTAATTCTATGTAACCATGAGGGTAGAGAGACTGTCCAGCAATTCTTTTCACATTTTGTTAAAAGTATATCAACGAAGCAGCTGCAGCTGCTCTTAACCAGCCTCATATCTTCACAGTGGGATCGTTATGCAACATTATTGCATCATTTGCCAGTGTTGTATTCTACGTCCTGCTGTCTTTAGCTGTTTCCAAGCAGGACCTTACTCTGTTGTATTGTTGGAAGCTGTATTCTTAATGGATTTCTTCTACTGAGGCTGTTTTTTCTTGCTTCGCTTAAACAATTGAAGGAGCTCAAACAACCTTCAGAATCACATAGTATTTGGTTTGCTAAGTTGCCATCCTTGCTTTCAGGTACCCAGGGCTGTAAGTTATATTTGGATACATGTCTCAGCAAGTCCTTGCATGGAGTGCCCAAAGAGACACTTGTCATACTGTAGAACTTTGCTCTTCAAAATGTCCTACCTTGATTAGGTTTACTCCCTTGATAATCAAACTAATTATACTTAGGTAATTCGGTTTGTGATTCTATTTAAAGGGCTAGAAGTCCCAGTGTATGGTGTGTGGGTGTGTTAATAATCATTTCTGTTTCTAGGCTTCCAGAACTGCTTGCATTGTCCTTGGCTGTTCTGTTTACCTATTCTTTGTATCTCCAGATGGTATCTTCACCTTTTATTCAACTTGCTTCATTGGTAATAAAACCCTGCAAAAACGGAGATTGTATGGAACTCTATTGCCTCTCTGAAGTACTTTTTTTTCCAGTTATCAGGAAGAAAGTTCTTTTAAGATGTCTTTGAATGAATGACAGCTTTTGAAAGACAACTGCATTCAAGCTATAACCACAAAATCGGTCAACCATTTACCTACTTGTATATTAATATATGACAGTGACATCCTTAGCTTTGGAGTCTATAAACCAAACCAATCAAAGACAGAATACATGAAATCCAGAAAAAAGGGGGAGAAATCCTGAAAGATGCTATATTTAATTTCTTTCAAGAACATAGGATGGTCATGACAAATGAAGCAGTGTCTCTGCTTACAAAAAAATATTGATAGTGCATGCCTTCAGCTGTTGACTCATAAAATAGTAGGAACAGACATTGGTAACAAATTTTAGACATGAGATAGAGCATGTCACATGCAGTACAAGTTCAAGGGGCCAATACCAAAGTTTTAATGAACTGTACAAAATAATTATACATTAGCCCACATTTCAAAATATTATTAGATGAACTAGTCTTGGACATCTAAGAAAAAGGCTGCTAATTGTCAACAAGAGCTTCAACTTACTAATTTTTGCTGTGCTTGGTGATGCCATGCTGGCACCTCCCATAACAGATGTAATCATGCATTTATTCAACCATCCACCCAAGAGTAATTATCATCACATTGTGCCCAATCTTTACTAAGTATAAGCGGTAGAAAGACATAAAAAAGTTTCCAGGGATATTGATGAACTTACTGGTCAGATGGAAATTCAGATAATAAATATATGATTACAATTCTCTCTATTGACTTTTAAGAAAGATTTATGTATTGGGAGCAATTGGACCCCATAGGTGGGACATTTAATCAAGCCTGTGTTGTCAGTGAAAGTTCCCCCCAAAAAGATACTGCCCGAGCTTAGTATTAAAGAAATATACCAGAAGGGAGGATTTAGAATGTGTTGGGCATAGTGTTTGTGTTAGCCTGCTTCTTTCAGCAGTTTGTTTCCCCATAATCAATAACTAGATGCAGTTTTCTCTAGTAGACATGTACTTATTCAACATTTTCAGGAGAGTTTCATTTAGAAACTAGAAATTGGAAGGTGGAGTTAGATTGCCTGGGAAGCTCTTCCAACTTCATAGGTGATAACCATCATCAAAAATAATGGTAGCAGTTATCTAGGAATTGCTGCAAGTGGGAATATGAAATCGAAGAGAGATAACTTAGAAGAATCAGTGCCCTGGTTTGTAACCATTATAAGTCTAAAGAAGATTAAAGTTCTAGAACCAATTGTATCAGAAAGGCGTTAGTTTGATGGTCATAGATTTTAATCAGGAATATACTGCTTTAGGTTTACATTGGATTCTCTTTAAGTGAAATATCACTTAAGGATATTCTTACTTAGTAAAGAATATCGTATTTTCAAAGCACTTTCCTATGTTTTCTTCAGTAATATTTACAACAGCTTTTTGATTTACACAGCCATTTTGATCCCAGTTTTCACAATAAATTTTAACAAACTATCCAATGTCACGTTAAATGACATAACCAATCCAAAAGCTAAATTGTTTAACTTTGGTTTACTGGTCTGTACAGAGGAGAGAACTTTCTTTGTGTAAAGAAGAGTGTACTCATTTGAAGTTTGACAGATGGAATGTGGCATTAAAGCAGTACTGATTTTGTAGCTATGCTAAAAGTCAGAAAGCAGGTCCTTAGAAGGTCAACCTCTAATACATTTGCTTTTGAAATTAATAATAATATGCATAATATTCCAAATTTACCATGATATTATTTTCTCAATTCTTCTTGACCCCCTTCTGAATTGTAAATGTGTGACAAAACTTAGATGATGAAGTTTAGGACTATTGCTATGACTTAATTTTCGGAATTTGAGTGTTAAAAGCATTCAGGATAGAAAGGTTAAGATACTATACTAGTTTTCTATGGCTGCTTAACAATAACCATACATTTATCAAGTTAAAACAGCATCCATTTCTTTGCTCTCACTTCTGTGGATGGGAACTTGGTCAAGGTGTCCCTGGGTTCTCTGCACAGTGTATCCTAAAGCTGAAATAAGGGGATCAACTGGGCTGAGTTCTTGTCTGGAGGCTCTGGGGAAGAGTCTATTCCCAAGCTCGTACTGGTGTGGACAGAATCCAGTTCCTATGTTTGTAGGATTGGGTCCCCATTGCTATACTGACTATCAGCTAAAGGCTACTCTGAATAAGTAGAGGTCACTTACATGCCTGGCCACATGGGCCCCTCCACCTTCAAGCCAGCAAAGACATGTCAAATCCCATGCTCTGAGCTTATGACTTCTTATTCTGCTACCAGCCAGAGCAAACTCTACTTTTATAAGGGTCTTATGATTAGGTTAGGCCCAACCAGATTATCTCCCTTTCTTAACTGTGTCGTATGAAATAGCCTGATCACAGGAGTAAAACTCATTATATTCACAGTGCTGGGAGCAGTGCAGGGCGTGCACACCAGGAGAGGGGATGGTTTGGGGAGCCAGCTTAACATGCTGCCTAACCAAGAGACATGTTCTCATCCTACCCTGAACAATCACCTCCCACCCGATTCAGAGCAAACCCAAAGCCCTGCTATGACCTCCTTAGGTATTTGTGTAAAATTATTTCTAAATGGTGCTGCTAAGAGTGCTTTCAGTACCATCTGCCTGGCATGCTCTTCCCTCAGGTAGCCCTACATGGGTCATGTTCTCACCTTTCCAGTCTTCACTTAGAAGACACTTATTTAAGATGGGCCTTCCCTAACAATCTATCTACAACTTCAGTTCCCCCATTGGTCATTGCCTATCTCCCACCTCTGCTTTATACTTTGTCCTTAACAGTTACCACTATCACTATGTAACATACTCTTTTGATTGATTGCCTGATTGCTGGGTCATTTGCCCTACTCCCCACTAGAATGTAAGCTTCTGGAATACAGGGCTCTTGTCAGCTTTGTTTACTACTGTGAAATATCTTTTCCAGTGCCTAAAAAAATATTGAGCACAAAGTAGCCATTCGGTAAATATTTGGTGAATGACTAAATTAAGTCTGTATTTGTTGATGGTCTATCTCCCCCAGTAAAATGTTAGCGTCCTGGGGATGGAAGATTTGTTTTTCTTTTTACTACTTTGTTTCCAAGATAAGTAGGTAAATGTTCTCTATTATTTGTTGAAGGAATGACAATTAATTTGAATTTGGAGGAAGCAGAAAAATAAGCTGGACTCAGGTATAAATCCAGGTTCCTGGCTTTGACAGCTGGCGATTTTTGAAGTTGTGAGTCAACATAGAAACAGTAAGGAAGAGAGAAACAAAACAAAACAAAACAAAACAAAACCATTGACCACATGGTGGGTGAAAGGGAAGATGATTGGTGTTTTTTGTCTTTACTTTAAAAAATGTTTCACATATTGAATTTGAGGTAAGTCTCAAAGAGAGTAAGTGTGCTGATGAGAGAGAAAAGGTGGGGAGTTACCAGTTACTGTCTGATGGTGACTGCTCTGGGAAATCAAGAGGTGGTGGGCAAGTGTGAGAGAATAGGAGAGTGAGAAGGTGTTCTAAAAGACAGACAGATCTTGGCATGACTGTGGGTATGAGGGAAGGTCCAATAAACATATATTTATGGGCAGAGTTGAGTATTCAGTTGGGATGAGAGGAAACATATTTGTGATGCGGCTAATCTTCAGAGTTTTACGAGGTGATGATTTTCTTTTTCAGCTATGCAGAGTAAATGCAAAGTAATTAATTTGCTAATATATTTCATTACTTATGTTTATTAATATAATTTTTTAAATTTAAATATAAGGTGAGCATGTATCTGATAAACGATATTTTTCAGCCAGTACTAAGACGTGAAACTCCCTGTACTATTATTCTAGTCATAGACATAGAAGTTCCTAAAAATACTGTGGATTGTATGAAGGGAAAAAGGATAACCAAAGAGGTGACATTTGGAAAGTTATACTACTGGTATTCTTTGAAGCAGGGGGTAAGAGGGTGCATTATTCAGTGATGTATACTCAAGGTATAGCCTGTGTCTGAACCATACTGGGCACTCAGTAAATGTTTCTAGAGGGACAATTTACAATTTCATGAGATGCAACACAAACCCGAGGAGAGAAGTGTGTTTTTAATATAAGCCCCACTGACATTTTGAAGAGAAAGATCAATAAATAGGAAAATAATGAAAACTATTAAAAATATCATATTAAAATAGAACACACAGATAAAAGAGAAAACACAGTTTTCAAGTGCAGAAGGATGAAGCAGCAGGAGAAGTTTCTGATTAACAGAAACAAATCATTTTGTTTGTGTCAAATCACTTGAAAATATCAAGAGCTAACAATGAAAAAGCAAGATGGTCTTGATGTAGAGAGGTAGAACCACAAATCTGGAATCACACAGTGCTCTGTAGACATTTAGCTAAAGGACAATAGCCCAGTCTTCCAACAAGTCAATATCCCATGATTATGTTCCAGACTATACCACAGGCAAGACAACTGCCCAGACCTCCAAAGAGAGCTCCTTGTTTATTTCATTTTCCATTCATTTTTTTTTGCACAAAGTCCACTAGTTATATAAGTCCACTTGTATATCAATGCTTTACTATCTCATCCTATGCTAGAATGTAGCCTCCATGAAGTTCATGGACTAGTTTTCCTTTTTTACCCTGAGTATATTAATGCCTGAGAAATAGTGATCATTAGGTAAATATTTGTTGAATGGATTAACCCCAAAGGGTTGCACAGGCTGCCTTCAGCAGGCTAACAACTCCCTTAGATATTTCTAAATGCCAATATTACATTAATCAATACTCATGATGGGGTTTCTATAGAATTAAGAAAAGCTAAGCTATGAGTAGCATGATTTGTTTTATTAAGTCAACTAAAGTAGATTTAGAACAAAATATTTAAAACATTTATTTTTTATTTCATTTTAAAAATGATTATATTTTTCTTAAGTAGTTTAAGTATTTCTTGTTTAAACGTTTGTTTTCTCTGAAGTTGTGCTCCTTCTGAAGGTCAAACAACTTTACCCTCACCTGACAATAGAGACAGTATCCTGTATGAACCACATAGTGAGCTCAAAAAACACAGGTTCTTGAGCCAGAAAACTGGTTTTGAAGCTTCTCTCAGCCACTGATTAGCTGTGTGACCTTGTGCAGATAATTAAGCAGGATAGTAATAGTACTACAAAGGATTGTTTTGAGTTTGAGTTCAATACATGTAAAGAACTTCAGATAGTAGGGGACTTCCCTGGCAGTCCAGTGGTTAGGACTTTGCCTTCCAATGCAGGGGGTGTGGGTTTGATCCCTGGTCAGGGAGTTAAGATCCCACATGCCTCGGGGCCAAAAAAACAAAACATAAAACAGAAACAATATTGTAACGAATTCAATAAAAAGACTTTAGAAATGGTCCACATCAAAAAAAAAATCTTTAAAAAAAAACTTCAGATAGTGCCTGGCTCTTATTAATTGCTTATTAAATATTATCTATTATCATAGTTTACTTTAAAAATGAAAGTATACATGACACACGAGGTCTAGAAGTATCCTATCTGGTTGTTTTCCAATCAATGTGTCATTTACATGTGTACTTTCCATCGAGAACCATCCAAAAAAATTCCTTTTTCTGGATCACCAAAGATCTGTGGCAATTTTTAAATTGCTTACAAGTTCTTGCACTTACTTTGCAGCTATTGGAGGTACAATGCTGGGAAAAAGAAAGCTTATGTATTATTACCTTGACAAATTGGCTGACGCCCAGAGTCTACTGAGTTGAAAGACATTTTGAGGGAATTGGATTTTCTCCTTACCCATTACACTTTGTTCAATTTTTCCACAGTTGTTTCAAAACCACAGAATAAGACTGACTTTTATATGAATATAGTTAAAAAGCATATATGGATTAAAGACAAAATAAATCACTGTTATAAGAAATAAAATGATTCCTTAACACTGATATTTGTCAAAATCTTAAGATGTGAAGGCAGTAGTATCTCACAAAAACAAAAGACTGGAAAAAGTGTCTTTCTACAGGAACCAGTGTGAGTCATAGAGTGAATGGGGGAGAGTTTGGTCCTTTCCATGCTGGGTAGGAGGCAGTGCAGGCTGAGAATGAGAAGAGGAGGCAGATAACTTGGTGTTTCATGTACAGACAAAATTTAGGGCTGGAGGTTTGCTTCTCTTTTAGGAGTTGAAGCAGAAGAACATAGGAAGTAATTCCTAGATTGAATCGCATGAGAACCTCTGTTATTGAGGATAAAGCAAAATGACTGGTCTTATCGGGTTATGACCAGGACCAAAGACAATAGTCTTTTAAAAAATTTACCTTAAATTTTATTGAAACTAAATTCTTCCAGCTAAAGTAGATTCAAATAGAGCAGTTCTTTACCACTAATTATTCCCTTCAATTTGTAGTTTGCAAAGTTCCATCAATATGGAAATATATAAACACCTAATCACACTGTACTCTTAATTAACTGGTAGGGGAAACCAGTGTAGTAAGTGTAAAGGAAGTTCAAAAATCACCAATACTCTTTTTGATATTCAATTATTTTGAGATTTTTTTTTAAAGTGGGACAAGCTGAATATACTGGTTTCAGGTCACTTGCATCTATATCTAATGATAGTGGGAACAAACAGTGGAATAAACAAAAATATAAGGCAGTTGTGCACTATGGGAAAATAAACTCCCTAACCTGCAGTGCGGAAATTTCAAACTTACCTGATGAACTAAGGTTTTAGTCCTCAACTGTCACTAAAGATCATTGTTGTATAATTGTTTGTCTGAGTTGCAGGTTTCTCACTTGTTTATAAAATAATAAAGGACACAAATAAACGGTACCCCAAGTTTCTCTGAATCCTGAAATTTTATGATCTTATGGTAATATGGAATTTAGTATCTGGAATAAGAATATAGTTGGGGGTAGGGAGCTACTTATAGTGATTAGGAGGAACTCTTTTTATGCAATCTTCAATGGTATATACCAAGCATGCTTACTGTACCTGAAATGTGATGATTGAGAAATTCCTTTGCCTTCAGTTTGTGGCTCTTTTAAAAATTAAATGACATCACTGCACTACTAAATGGGGTTCTCTGCTGACTTTAAAAGCACTTTGTTTTAAGACATACATCATAGTTGATTGTCATTTTTCATAGGGCTAGTATTTTGGAGAAAATTATGGTTCAATTTATGTGAATTCTTCGGAGAAGAAAGATAACACCCATAATTTAGAAAAGAGTCAACAGCCATGGAACAGCAAAGGGAAGGGTATAATTAGAGGGTAAATGCAATCTCATGCAATGCAATTTGAAGAATGGAAGCTTATAGAAATTTGTTTATGGAGCTTGAAACTCAGAAACCCAAACAAGTTTGGGGATTATAAACACAATAGTGTCTTATTAGCAGTGAAATAATTTTCTAGGAATTCAAATAAAACAAAATAAAATGTGTCACATAACTTTTAAATAAGGAGTCGCGAAACAAGTGGAAGGCATGGTTTGAAGTTAGGAAACAAGATAGTTGACAGTTTTCAAATAATGTGTTCTATTGGGTGATATTTAGAGGTGGGGCTTTCCACACCCACCAGCATATATAAATGCTCTTGTGCAGTCAGTCACAAAGCTGACCTACAATACCAAGTCAGACTCACCACTTCTGACACCATGAGCTACTACGGCAACTACTACCAAGGCCTGGGCTACAGCTGTGGAGGCTTTGGTGGCCTGGGCTATGGCTACGGCTACGGATGTGGCAGCTTCCGCAGGCTGGGCTATGGCTGTGGTTATGGAGGCTATGGATATGGATGCTACCATCCATGTTACTATAGAAGATACTGGTGTTCTGGCTTCTACTGAATAATTATATGAAGATTTACAGTTTGTGGACTTCATCTTCTGTAAGACTCTGATTCATCTAGAAAACTTTATTCCATAACCTGCTTGCTTCATTTATCCTGTCTTGATAATGAAACTGTTATTTGGACCACCTGGTTTCTGACATTAATGTGAAGACAACTTGATGAACTAGATGTTGGTGTTTGACTAGTGATGCTCTCAGGGATTCTCCTTCTATATAGGACAAAGAGTCATTAAACTCTAGCAAGTCTTTGTCTTTTAGCATCCGATGTCTAATAATAAACTTTTTCTGACATAGTAAATGTCTTCTAAGCTTCAATTTTTTAATCACATTAAACTTGCTGTGATGTATTAATACAATCATCAACCATGGCAACGTTTTCTTCTTATAGCTAAGAAATTTACCAATATGTCTTATTTCATAATTATCTCTTCCTCCTTCTTCTTTTTCCTTTCTTCTTCCCCTTACCTCTTCCTTCTCCTTTTCCTCATCTTTTTCTCCTTTATTTTATCATTCTCCTCCTCCTCCTCATTATCAATATCTATCTTTTTCTTTGCTGGCCAGACACAGGAATTCTATGTCTAAAGGTTGAAGAGGCTCTGTGATGATAATCAAATTTTAGTGTATTTTTTAAAATTCATTATTCCTTGGAAATTATCTTGTTAATTTCAAAACAAAATGATAAGGAAAAACTTTAGCTTGCAGTAAATTATTTTAGAACTCTTGAGAAAATAAACATGAAAGAATTATATCAAAATATTAACAATTGTTAAATAGATAATATTTTTTGTAATATTTATTCTTTCTTCTTTTTGGTATATTTAAAATATTTTATAAAATAAAAAATCTAAAATAGAAGCAAAAACCATTTATCTTGAACTCAAGTATATATTATTGTAATAAATTAAATTTATGAAAACAGACCCAAGAGGAAAAAAAACCTGAATAGTTCTCTCATATAAAAATTAAATCTATGATCCAAAATCTTCCCAAAATACTAATTTAAGGCCAGAGGTATCTGAGGCAAGTTTGTCCTTCGGTGAGTGATAGAATTTACTGACTAAAAGTGAAAATGAATCATGAGGATTTTGAATGGGTTATTCTATCCAACAGTTGACTATTCTAGGAATGCTAAAATTGTAAATGCTTTTAGCATTCCTAAAATGCTAGATATGGTTTATCTAGATTGTTCATTGTAAATGAATCTGAAATTTATGGACCACAGTTCTGTTGAAGATTGGAAATTAGTAATGTAGCCAGATGAAGGCTATGTGAATATCAAACTTTAGATGCTGATATATCTGAAACCTTCTCTTGCCTATTAGCTTTCCTCACTTGGAAATAAAAACGTGTCTTTTGTGGAAAAGTGGATTCTGAAAACCATATCTGGTAGTTTGAGGTCTGTCATATGTTGATGTAGAGAATACTGTTGCTCCTTTTTTGAGTCCTTTGCTCTCCATTAGTAATGTTGATGCTGTGCCAGACTTGTGTACCATGAGAATATGACAAGTCAAACCTTTGTGGTTGCACACCTATTAATAAATCTAACAGAAATGTGCAATTATTCTTAATAGTAAATATTAAAACATACTTATAGAAGTTAAAGAAGGTCTAAATATAAGGAAAATATATCATGACTGTGGATCAGAAGAATCATTATTATCTGCCAAATTTGATTTATAGATTCAGTGCAATTATAATAAAAATATCTGAATAGAATTATTTTTTACTACTTTTGTCTTTTAACCTTCTTACTAGCCTTATAAGTGGTTGATCTACTACATTAACATTACATCCTTATGATACTGAATCATCCATTCAACAAACAGAGAATTAAAAAAAAAAAATTACTCTAGTCTACTTTTAAATCTTTCAGGAATTAAAACACCAAATATAGGTTTTGCAATTTTTTGTTGAGAGTATTCTGAAATCTTTTATATTTTTTTTTTACTTTTGTTAATAGGTATTTCTCTATCATGATATCTTTTACTTCCTTGTGTATATGAAAACTATTCATTTTCTTTGACAATTTTATATTGTGTTATTGATGAATCATTTTAGTTTTTGAGTTAGTTTCATCATTGATTCACAAGGGTTTTTCCAGATATGCTACTGTGTTGCCTGCAAGTAGAGATAGTTTTACTTTTAAAAATCTTTTTCTAGTTCTTACTCATCTATCGATACTTTTTGCCCAACTGCATTTGTTAATATCTCCAGGACAAAGTTTAATACTAGTGATAGGGTAGGCATCTTTGCCTTTCTCCTAAATTTTGTGGAAATGCCTCTAGGGTTTCACAGTTACCTAAAATGCTAACTTTAAGTCAATTTTATTATGTTAGAAAATTAACCATCAATTCTTATTTTCTTGAATGCTTTTATAAGGAATGAGTGTTGAAAGTTGCCAAAAGTTATTCAGCATTTATGGAAATAGTAATATGATTTTCCTCCTTGAATCAATTAATGTGATGCATTATATTGTGTCCTTATATCGACATCACTTATATTCTTCAAGTAAATTCCATTTCCTTATGATGTATTGTTTTTATGATGGTATTAGATTCTATTTGCTAATATTTTATGCAGAATTTATGCATATGTAGTGAGAAGTAATATTAGTCTGTAATTTTCTTTCATGTGTGCCTTT
This sequence comes from Balaenoptera musculus, assembly GCF_009873245.2. Lineage (NCBI taxonomy): Eukaryota > Metazoa > Chordata > Mammalia > Artiodactyla > Balaenopteridae > Balaenoptera > Balaenoptera musculus. The sequence goes on along the minus strand of NC_045788.1, from coordinate 130,706,131 downwards.
TTCTTCTTTGAATTTAGATAAATGTTATATTAGATAAGTGATTCAAAAAACGTATTTGGAGACTTCATTCATTTTCAATGCTCTTGAACAATTTATGTTGCATAAGGATTATGTCTTAGAATTTTTGGTAAACTAGCCTTTGAAACTAATGGAACCTCCAGCTTTTTGTGTGTGGAGCAGTTCTTCCTTTTTCTTCTCAAAAATTAATCTTTAATATTTCTATCTCTATTGGGTTCAATTCCAGTAAAACTTTTCCGCTAGAAAATTATGTATCTTATTCAGGGTTTTCAATTTAAAAAATTTTTTTTAAATATTAAATTAATTTTTATTAGAGTACAGTTGATTTACAATGCTGTGTTAGTTTTGCAGTACAGCAAAGTGAATCAGTTATACATGTACATATATCCACTCTCTTTAGGATTCTTTTCCCATATAGGTCATTACAGAGTACTGAGGGGATTTTCAAATTTATTTGAGTAAAAGTCTACAGAGAAGATTTCTCCCCTCTTTCGCTGTCTCTCTCTCTTTCTCTATGTAATTATATATGTTTACTTACATTTATATTATATTATATATATATTAGTTCAATTTATTTATATTTTTCTTCTTCCTTTAAAAAATTAATTTAGCTGGTAGTTTTTCTATTTTTTATTTGTTTCCAATGACCATAATTTTGCGTAATTAATTATTCTATTGTTTTTCTACAAATTTCTGTGCTTTATCTGATCAATAGCTGTTTTGATCTTTATTATACCTTCTTTCTGCTTTCTTTTAGTTTACTTGTTTGTACTTTTATTGCATACTTGTATTTTACTTATATATGTGCTTAAAACTAAATTTTTTTCTGCTATCTTTGTAATGTACAACCCATATTATAATATGTAGCGTTTTCACTATCATTATCACCATTTAAAAATTCTGTGATTTGTTTGTATTTTTTTCACTCAAGACTTCATAGTTTTGTGTTTGTTTTAATTTCTGGGTTTTTATTGATTTATATTTATTAATTTCTATTTGTATTACATTATTATTAGAGAATATTTTTATAATATTTCCTTCATGGAGCTTCTTAATGCTTTCTTTGTGATATAATACATTTTTGTAATGTTTCATACGTGCTTGAGAATAATTTTTATTTTCTATTATCAAAATGTAAAGTTATATATAATTTTAAAGTCAGTCTCTATTGTTTATATTATTTTGGTCCTCCATATTATTACTTATGCTTTTCCATTTTATCTGTCTTGTTCTGGCATTGCTGTGTTCTTTTTGTCTCCACACATCTCTAGTATATTTTGCTCTATAAAGGTGGTTGCCGTGTTGTTTTTTCATATACAATCGTAGCCATTATTTCTTTATTTTAAAGTGTCTTTAACTTTATAAGATGGCTACCATTGTTGTGTTTTATCATCTGGTCAGATTCTACTTTGATAACAGAGTTACAAACAACGCTTTTTCATTCTCCTTTGACTGATATACATTTGCCTATACATTTTTAAAAAGATAATTTTGTAGAACAGTTGTAGATTTGCAGAAAACGTTATGCAGATAGCACAGAGAGTTCCCATAAATCCCACACCCAATTTGCCCTTTTATTAACATTTTACATTAGTATGGTGCACCTGTTACAACTAATAATAAATCTATATTGTTACATAATTACCAACTAAAGTCCATACTTTATTCAGAGTTCTTTGGTTTTTATTTAATGTATTTTTTTTTCTAGGATACCATCTAGGGTAACTTATTGCATTTAGTCATATTGCTCCTCTTGACGAGACATGTTCTCAGACTTTCCCTAGCCCCAATCACCCTGACAATTTTCCAGCAGAACTGGTCAAGTGTTCTGTAGAAAGTCCTTCAACTGGGATCCATTCAACGTTTTTCTCATGATTGGAGTGGAATTATGGTGTTTGCAAGGAATGTGGCAGAGGTAAATTGCTATTTTCATTCCATCATATCAGGAATGCTATCAGCATAAGTTTTCACCGTTGATGTTGATTTTGAACTCTCTTAGATAGTGTTTGTCAAGTTTCTCCACTGTCAGAAACTTACTTAGTAAAAGATTCATGTATATCTTTTCATCTTGATAACTCAATGCTTTTTATTGCTGGGTTCATTGTATGGATGTACTGTATTTGTTTACCCATTTACTTCTTGAAGGATATTGCTTCCAGTTGCTGGAAATTATAACAAATCTGACATAAATATTCACATGCAGGTTTCTGAATAGAGAAAATTTTTCAAATCATTCGGGTATATATCAGAGAGAAAGGTTGCTGGATTATATGATATTTTGCTTTTTAAAAAACTGCCAAACTGCCTCACATAGTGGCTATACCCTTTTGCCTTCTCACCAACAATGAATGAGTGTTCTTGTTGCTTTTCATTCTTGTGAGCAGTTGGTATTGTCATTTTCTGGGATTTTATCCTTTTCAATAATTGCATAGTGGTATCTCATTATTGTATTATTTTGATACTTCTATTATTAGACTTTCTTAATAAAAGCTTTAAATATTTCTCTTGAAAACAGTTGACTCTTTGTGAGTCCAAATAATATTTTAAGAGGTAAATTAAGCTAGTTCATATTTATTAAGTTGCTATTAGGTTTAGTGTCAGCTCTGAAAAACTATTTTTTTGTTATAATTACTATTGTACTGTTATATTTACTCTGTTTCTTTCTCTATATATTTTATTTTATTTACTCAATATTTTAAAAATATCTTTAGCTATTTAGAAATGTTTTGATACTTTTTTAATGGTTGTCAGTGACTAATTATGTATTTTTTGTAAAAATGTCCTTAGCTCCCCATTTTCTTTTATTAAACTTTTGCTAATTTTTCAGTTTTGAATAATGAATGTCAACTAGTATCATTTACGTAATCAAATATCAAATAACTTTTTCTACCTTTTCTCTTCCTTCTTCTTTCATTTTTAGTTGTTTTAGTTTTACTTTCTCATGTTATATAATGTTTACATTTTCTTCTACTCTCATCCTCATCTTTGGTTTAGTCTTAGATACAAAATTAAATATATTAAATTCTCAAATCAGTCCTTTGCAAAAGTTTCTCCAGTTATCTCTGTTGGATTCTCAGTTGATTGATCAAGAGACGCTTATGACTCCAATATTCTCTAGGTTCTTGCATAATTAAAAAATGTTTTTTCCCCATAACTGCCATAGTTGAAAGACAGAATAATTAGATATAAAACCTTGGTTCACATTTTATTTGCTTGAGGGTTTTGAAAATATCGCAAAATTATTGCTTTGCTTTGTATATTGCCTTGGAGAAATCTGAAAAGGGTCTAATTCTTTTGTCATTGTAAACTATTTGATCTTTTCCTGGATGCCCTGAAGGTATTTTTCTTCATCTTTAAAGTTCACTTTTTATTGTGTTAAAAAATACATAACATAAATTTACCATTTTAATCATTTTTAAGTATACATTAAGCACATTAAGTACAATCACATTGTTGTGCAACCATTGCTATTGTCTTTTAAATAGAATATATCTTGAAGTTGTTCCTTGTGGGTCAGTTTTCCCAGGTAATGAATGGCTATAAAAATATGTACATTGACCTCACCTGGAAGGGGCAAGATGGCGGAAGAGTAAGACGCAGAGATCACCTTCCTTCCCACAGATACAGTAGAAATACATCTACACGTGGAACTGCTCCTACAGAACACCCACTGAACGCTGTCAGAAGACGTCAGACCTCCCAAAAGGCAAGAAAATCCCCACATACTTGGGTAGGGCAAAAGAAAAAAGAAAAAACAGAGACAAAAGAATAGGGACAGGACCTGCACCAGTGGGAGGGAGCTGTGAAGGAGGAAAGGTGTCCACACACTAGGAAGCCCCTTCGCGGGTGGAGACTGCGGGTGGCAGAGGGGGGAAGCTTCGGAGCCACGGAGGAGAGCACAGCCACAGGGGTGCGGAGGGCAAAGCAGAGAGATTCCCGCACAGGGGATCGGTGCCGACCGGCACTCACCAGGCCGAGAGGCTTGTCTGCTCCCCCGCTGGGGCAGGCGGGGGCTGGGAGCTAAAGCTCGGGCTTCGGTGCTAGCTGGGAGGGAGTCTGGGAAAAAGTCTGCAGCTGCCAAAGAGGCAAGAGACTTTTTCTTGCCTCTTTGTTTCGCGGCGCGCAAGGAGAGGGGATTCAGAGCGCCGCCTAAACAAGCTCCAGAGACGGGCGCGAGCCATGGCTATCAGCGCGGATCCCACAGCAACAGGGGCGCAGAGGGAAAAACGGAGAGATTCCCGCACAGAGGCTCGGCGCCGAGCAGCGCTCACCAGCCCGAGAGGCTTGTCTGCTCCCCACCCGGGGCGGGTGGGGGCTGGGAGCCGAAGCTCGGGCTTCAGTCGGATCGCAGGGAGAGGACTGGGGCTGGCGGCGTGAACACAGCCTGAAGGGGTTGGCGCACCACAGCTAGCCGGGAGGGAGCCCGAGAAAAAGTCTGCAGCCGCCAAAGAGGCAAGAGACTTTTTCTTGCCTCTTTGTTTCACGGCGCACAAGGAGAGGGGATTCAGAGCACCGCCTAAATGAACTCCAGAGATGGGTGCAAGCCGCGGCTATCAGCGTGGACCCCAGAGGCGGGCGCGAGCCGCGGCTAACAGCGCGGACCCCAGAGACAGGCGCGAGCCACGGTTATCAGCGCAGACCCCAGAGACGGGCAGGAGACGTTAAGGCTGCTGCTGCCGCCACCAAGAAGCCTGTGTGTGAGCACAGGTCACTCTCCACACCACCCCTCCCGGGAGCCGGTGTAGCTCGCCACTGCCAGGGTCCCAGGATCCAGGGACAACTTCCCCAGGAGAACGCACGGCGCGCCTCAGGCTGCTGCAACGTCACGCCGGCCTCTGCCGTGCAGGCTTGCCCCACCTCCTCCGTACCCCTCCCTCCCCCCGGCCTGAGTGAGCCAGAGCCCCCGAAGCAGCTGCTCCTTTAACCCCGTCCTGTCTGAGCGAAGAACAGACGCCCTCAGGCGACCTATATGCAGAGGCGGGTCCAAATCCAAAGCTGAACCCCGGGAGCTGTACGAACAAAGAAGAGAAAGGGAAATCTCTCCCAGCAGCCTCAGAAGCAGCGGATTAAAGCTCCACAAACAACTTGATGGGCCTGTATCTGTTGAATACCTGAATAGACAACGAATCATCCCAAATTCAAGAGGTGGACTTTGGGAGCAGGATATATTAATTTTTCCCCTTTTCCTTTTTTTGTGAGTGTATATGTGTATGCTTCTGGGTGAGATTTTTGTCTGTATAGCTTTGCTTTCACCATTAGTCCTAGGGTTAGGTCCGTCCACTTCTTTTTACTTAAAAAAATTTTTTTTCCTAATAAATGGTTTCTTAATAATATTTTCCTTATTTTCTATTTTTAGAAATTAAAAACTTTTTATAAGTTTTTTTCATATTTTTTATTTTAAAAAAATTTAAAAAAAATTTTTCTTAATAAATTTTTTTAAACTTTTTTCTTATTTTTTATTATAAAAAATTAATAAATCTATTTTTAAAAATTAAAAAAATTTTTCTGAATTCATTTATTCTTAATAATTTTTTGTCTTATTTTTTATTATAATAGCTTTATTTTATTTTATTTTATCCTCTTTCTTTCTTTCTATTTTTTTCTCCCTTTTATTCTGAGCCGTGTGGATGAAAGGCTCTTGGTGCTCCAGCCAGGCATCAGGGCTGTGCCTCTGAGGTGGGAGAGCCAACTTCAGGACACTGGTCCACAAGAGACCTCCCAGCTCCACGTAATACCAAACGCCAAAATCTCTCAGAGATCTCCATCTCAACATCAAGACCCAGCTACACTCAATGACCAGCAAGCTACCCTGCTGGACACCCTATGCCAAACAACTAGCAAGACAGGAACACAGCCCCATCCATTAGCAGAGAGGCTGCCTAAAATCATAATAAGGCCACAGACACCCCAAAACACACCACCAGACGTGGACGTGCCCACCAGAAAGACAAGATCCAACCTCATCCACCAGAACACAGGCACTAGTCCCCTCCACCAGGAAACCTACACAACCCACTGAACCAACCTTAGCCACTGGGGACAGATACCAAAAACAACGGGAACTACGAACCTGCAGCCTGTGAAAAGGAGACCCCAAACACAGTAAGTTAAGCAAAATGAGAAGACAAAAAAACACACAGCAGGTGAAGGAGCAGGGTCAAAACACACCAGAGCTAACAAATGAAGAGGAAATAGGCAGTCTACCTGAAAAAGAATTCAGAATAATGATAGTAAAGATGATCCAAAATCTTGGAAATAGAATAGACAAAATACAAGAAACATTTAACAAGGACGTAGAAGAACTAAAGAGGAACGAAGCAACAATGAACAACACAATAAATGAAATTAAAAATACTCTAGACGGGATCAATAGCAGAATAACTGAGGCAGAAGAACGGATAAGTGACCTGGAAGATAAAATGGTGGAAATAACTACTACAGAGCAGGATAAAGAAAAAAAGAATGAAAAGAACTGAGGACAGTCTCAGAGACCTCTGGGACAATATTAAACGCACCAACATTCGAATTATATGGGTCCCAGAAGAAGAAGAGAAAAAGAAAGGGACTGAGAAAATATTTGAAGAGATTATAGTGGAAAACTTCCCTAATATGGGAAAGGAAATAGTTAATCAAGTCCTGGAAGCACAGAGAGTCCCATATAGGATAAATCCAAGGAGAAAAACGCCAAGACACATATTAATCAAACTATCAAAAATTAAATATAAAGAAAACATATTAAAAGCAGCAAGGGAAAAACAACAAATAACACACAAGGGAATCCCCATAAGGTTAACAGCTGATCTTTCAGCAGAAACTCTGCAAGCCAGAAGGGAGTGGTAGGATATATTTACAGTCATGAAGGAGAAAAACCTACAACCAAGGTTACTCTACCCAGCAAGGATCTCATTCAGATTTGATGGAGAAATTAAAACCTTTACAGACAAGCAAAAGCTGAGAGAATTCAGCACCACCAAACCAGCTTTACAACAAATGCTAAAGGAACTTCTCTAGGCAAGAAACACAAGAGAAGGAAAACACCTACGATAACAAACACAAAATATTTAAGAAAATGGGAATAGGAACATACATATCAATAATTACCTTAAATGTAAATGGATTAAATGCTCCCACCAAAAGACACAGACTGGCTGAATGGATACAAAAACAAGACCCTTATATATGCTGTCTACAAGAGAACCACTTCAGACCTAGAGACACATACAGACTGAAAGTGAGGGGATGGAAAAAGATATTCCATGCAAATGGAAATCAAAAGAAAGCTGGAGTAGCAATTCTCATATCAGACAAAATAGACTTTAAAATAAAGACTATTACAAGAGACAAAGAAGGACACTCTATAATGGTCAAGGGATCAATCCAAGAGGAAGGTATAACAATTGTAATTATTTATGCACCCAACATAGGAGCACCTCAAGACATAAGGCAAATACTAACAGCCATAAAAGGGGAAATCGACAGCAACACAATCATAGTAGGGGACTTTAACACCCCACTTTCACCAATGGACAGATCATCCAAAATCAAAATAAATAAGGAAACACAAGCTTTAAATGATACTTTAAATAAAATGGACTTAATTGGTATTTATAGGACATTCCACCCAAAAACAACAGAATACACATTTTTCTCAAGTGCTCATGGAACATTCTCCAGGATAGATCATATCTTGGGTCACAAATCAAGCCTTGGTAAATTTAAGAAAATTGAAATCATATCAAGTATCTTTTCCGACCACAACGCTATGATACTAGATATCAATTACAGGAAAAGATCTGTAAAAAATACAAACACATGGAGGCTACACAATACAGTACTTAATAACGAAGTGATCACTGAAGAAATTAAAGGGGAAATCAAAAAATACCTAGAAACAAATGACAATGGAGATACGACGAACCAAAACCTATGGGACACAGCAAAAGCAGTGTTAAGAGGGAAGTTTATAGCAATACAAGCCTACCTCAAGAAACAGGAAACATCTCGAATAAACAACCTAACTTTGCACCTAAAGCAATTAGAGAAAGAAGAACAAAAAAACCCCAAAGCCAGCAGAAGGAAAGAAATTATAAAGATCAGGTCAGAAATAAATGAAAAAGAAATGAAGGAAACAATAGCAAAAATCAATGAAACTAAAAGCTGGTTCTTTGAGAAGATAAACAAAATTGATAAACCATTAGCCAGACTCATCAAGAGAAAAAGGGAGAAGACTCAGATCAATAGAATTAGAAATGAAAAAGGAGAAGTAACCACTGACACTGCAGAAATACAAAAGATCATGAGAGATTACTACAAGCAACTCTATGCCAGTAAAATGGACAACCTGGAAGAAATGGACAGATTCTTAGAAATACACAAACTGCCGAGACTGAACCAGGAAGAAATAGAAAATATGAACAGACCAATCACAAGCACTGAAATTGAAACTGTGATTAAAAACCTTCCAACAAACAAAAGCCCAAGACCAGATGGCTTCACAGGTGAATTCTATCAAACATTTAGAGAAGAGCTAACACCTATCCTTCTCAAACTCTTCCAAAATATTGCAGAGGGAGGAACACTCCCCAACTCATCCTACAAGGCCACCATCACCCTGATACCAAAACCAGACAAAGATGTCACAAAGAAAGAAAACTACAGGCCAATATCACTGATGAACATAGATGCAAAAATCCTCAACAAAATACTAGCAAACAGAATCCAACAGCACACTAAAAGGATTATACACCATGATCAAGTGGGGTTTATTCCAGGAATGCAAGGATTCTTCAATATACTCAAATCAATCAACGTGATACATCATATTAACAAATTGAAGGAGAAAAACCATATGATCATCTCAATATATGCACAGAAAGCTTTTGACAAAATTCAACACCCATTTATGATAAAAGCTCTGCAGAAAGTAGGCATAGAGGGAACTTTCCTCAACATAATAAAGGCCATATATGACAAACCCACAGCCAACATTGTCCTCAATGGTGAAAGACTGAAACCATTTCCACTAAGATCAGGAACAAAACAAGGTTGCCCACTCTCACCACTATTATTCAACATAGTTTCAGAAGTGTTAGCCACAGCAATCAGAGAAGAAAAAGAAATAAAAGGAATCCAAATCAGAAAAGAAGAAGTAAAGCTGTCACTGTTTGCAGATGACATGATACTATATATAGAGAATCCTAAAATTGCCACCAGAAAACTACTAGAGCTAATCAATGAATCTGGTAAAGTAGCAGGATACAAAATTAATGCACAGAAATCTCTTGCATTCCTATACACTAATGATGAAAAATCTGAAAGTGAAATTAAGAAAACACTCCCATTTACCATTGCAAAAAAAAGAATAAAATATCTAGGAATAAACCTATCAAAGGAGACAAAAGACCTGTATGCAGAAAATTATAGGACACTGATGAAAGAAATTAAAGATGATACAAATAGATGGAGAGATATACCATGTTCTTGGATTGGAAGAATCAACATTGTGAAAATGACTCTACTACCCAAAGCAATCTACAGATTCAATGCAATCCCTATCAAACTACCACTGGCATTTTTCACAGAACTAGAACAAAACATTTCACAGTTTGTATGGAAACACAAAAGACCCCGAATAGCCAAAGCAATCTTGAGAACGAAAAATGGAGCTGGGGGAATCAGGCTCCCTGACTTCAGACTATATTACAAAGCTACAGTAATCAAGACAGTTTGGTACTGGCACAAAAACAGAAATATATATCAATGGAACAGGATAGAAAGCCCAGAGATAAACCCACACACATATGGTCACCTTATCTTTGATAAAGGAGGCAAGCATATACAGTGGAGAAAAGACAGCCTCTTCAATAAGTGGTGCTGGGAAAATTGGACAGGTACATGTAAAAGTATGAAATTAGAACACTCGCTAACACCATACACAAAAATAAACTCAAAATGGATTAAAGACCTAAGTGTAAAGCCAGACACTATCAAACTCTTCGAGGAAAACATAGGCAGAACACTGTATGACATAAATCGCAGCAAGATCCTTTTTGACCCAGCTCCTAGAGAAATGGAAATAAAAACACAAATAAACAAATGGGACCTAATGAAACTTAAAAGCTTTTGCACAGCAAAGGAAACCATAAACAGGACAAAAAGACAACCCTCAGAATGGGAGAAAATATTTGCAAATGAAGCAACTGACAAAGGATTAACCAAGATTTACAAGCAGCCCATGCAGCTTAATAACAAAAAAACGAACAACCCAATCCAAAAATGGGCAGAAGACCTAAATAGACATTTCTCCAAAGAAGATATACAGATTGCCAACAAACACATGAAAGAATGCTCAACATTCTTAATCATTAGAGAAATGCAAATCAAAACTACAATGAGATATCATCTCACACCGGTCAGAATGGCCATCATCAAAAAATCTAGAAACAATAAATGCTGGAGAGGGTGTGGAGAAAAGGGAACACTCTTGCACTGTTGGTGGGAATGTAAATTGATACAGCCACTATGGAGAACAGTATGGAGGTTCCTTAAAAAACTAAAAATAGAACTACAATACGACCCAGCAATCCCACTACTGGGCATATACCCTGAGAAAACCATAATTCAAAAAGACTCATGTACCAACATGTTCATTGCAGCTTTATTTACAATAGCCAGGACATGGAAGCAACCTAAGTGTCCATCATCAGATGAATGGATAAAGAAGATGGGGCACATATATACAATGGAATATTACTCAGCCATAAAAAGAAATGAAATGGAGGTATTTGTAATGAGGTGGATGGAGTTAGAGTCTGTCGTACAGAGTGAAGTAAGTCAGAAAGAGAAAAACAAATACAGTATGCTAACACATATATATGGAATCTAAGGAAAAAAAAAAAAAAAGGTCATGAAGAACCTAGTGGCAAGATGGGAATAAAGACACAGATCTACTAAAGAATGGAGTTGAGGATATGGGGAGAGGATGGGGTGAGATGTGACAGGGTGAGAGAGTGTCATGGACATATATACACTACCAAATGTAAAATAGATAGCTAGTGGGAAGCAGCCGCATAGCACAGGGAGATCAGCTCAGTGCTTTGTGACCACCTAGAGGGGTGGGATAGGGAAGGTGGGAGGGAGGGAGATGCAAGAGGGAAGAGATATGGGAACATATGTATATATATAACTGATTCACTTTTTTATAAAGCAGAAACTAACACACCATTGTAAAGCAATTATACTTCAATAAAGATGTTAAAAAAATATGTACATTGAGGGTTTCTTTTAATTTTGAAATTTCTACTTAGATTATAACTTTGAATAGTACTCTCTTCCATTTTTTCTTTTGTCATAAACTCTCCTTATATGTAAGTTGGGTTGCTGCCTATCTCCCATTTTATCCACTTTCTTTCCAACTCTTTTTATTTCTTTTTTAGCCACATATTCATTGTTTTTATTATTTTCCTGCTTTTCCTCAATGGAATCTTTTGTTTTCATCTAAATCCAAACTTCTTTATGCATCTTGGAACTTGGTCTTCCTTCGATATGATTTTATCTTTTTAAAAATTTCTTTCCTGTTTTTCAACTCATTTTATTTCTTCTTATCTCTTTTACATTTAATTTTTTAATATTTAATTTAATATGAAGTATTTTGTTAAAGTTTTCTTCTGCTTCTGGAGGGGCAAGCTATTAGTTGAATGCTTTGATAATCATTTTTGTTGTTTTTATTATATACTTTGTATACATGAACACTTCTTGCACCTCTGAATTTGTGGATGAGACTGTTAGAGATATTTGCTATTTGTTTTCTATGGATCTGTTCATTTAATAATTTATTCACTCAACTAACAATATATTGCCTACTCCATTCCCTTCACAAAAGTATAAAATATGATTATAATAAGTGTTCTTGCCCTGAAGGAGTAAATAATGTAATGGAAAAGGCAGTAAACAAATTGGTATACTAAAATCTGATGAAATGCAAAGACAGACTTTTATCCAGGGCATTTGGCAGCACTCTGAAGGATTTTCTAAATCAGGCAGAGGTAGAAGTAGCTTGGGATGTCCTTGGAGCAGGTGCCACTTGACCTATCTTTTGAAGGGTGGGTTGGAATAAGATGGGTAAATAAGTATAAAAGAAGATTCCAGAATGAAGGAGCAGCTCCTGTAAAGTCTCAAAAGCATGCAGTTGATTAATAATATCTTTGTTATTTATGTATGGAATAAAGGGAAATATATGGTAGATTGTTAGAGACCAGGATAGAGAAAAATGTTTGGTGATGAAGCACCTTGTTTGTGAATTTAGGAGTATAATCTTTTCCTTAATGACTTAGGTATAATGGCTGAAAAATGAAATGATCAGATTTGTGTTTCAGAATGTTCATTTGGACTCAGTATGGAGAACAGATCAGATGATGACCCTGCCTTGGGGAAGTGTGACTGGTTGGGAGGCTCTTACGTTAATCCAGGAAAAAGTGGTGGAGGACTGAATTAAGTGAAAACAATGAAGAGACATGAATATTAATGAATTATCATGTACATGGTTGAGTTGCTATGGTGCAATATACACTGAGTAGGGAAGATATTCATAAAATATGAAAGAGAATTAATTCCAAGATCATATTCTGCTATGTGATTTGAATGACTAATATACAGACAAGAGGCAGTTTTGTGAGAAAAAAATGAATTTACTACTAAACATGAAATTTGAATGCAGTTCAAATGGGACATATCCAGTAAATAGTCAAATTGATGGAGCTGATATTTAGAGAAGCCTTTTGAGAGTAATCAGTATAAGCACCGTTATTAAACACAATATTTATTGAAATTCCATGGGAAAAGTGTATACATTGAATATGGAGGAAAAGGGGCAGTTTTAGAGTTAATAAAGGAATAAGATATTGGGAAGAAGACTAATAAGAAATTGAGAGAGAAAGCTAATTGAACATTTGCCATAGAAAATAAGGGAAGAAAGCTTTAAAAGAAGAATGAATGGGTGAGGAGGGCAAATGCAAATAACTAACAAACCAAATAACTAACAAAAAACAAAATAAAAAACCAAGAAGGTTGTTTTTGGTTTTGTTTTTGTGTTTTTTAATTTGACTATCTGGAAATCACTAATGACTTTGTGACTATGCCCTGACCACCATGGGTAAAAGGTCTTGGGTTCTGGGAATGATCAGTAGCTAAGACAATGGAATAAGAGAAGCAATCTGTTATGTAATTATAGGACTACTGGAAGCTATCAACCAGATTAGACAATTTTAACTAGAACACCAGCGCAGTATGGCCTCTGAAGGGGCTATAATCATTTTTCATCTTGGAAACATTCTGTTTTTAGGAATGCAAACTCATTAAAAAATAATAATTATTACTAAAATTCCTTTAACAAAAATGTGGACCCTTTGGTAAGTAAGAAAAGAACAATTTCAAGTAATTTTAAGACTTTACATTATTCTCTTATATGGAAATAATATCACCTGTCATTGTTTACCACTTGCACTACTGAGGGTATAAAACCATTTGGGGAAGCTAGAGATGGCCACACTCAGGAAATTCCTCTTCAGCGCCAAATCAGATCTCTAATACTTGACACCATGAGCTACTATGCCAACTATTGCAAAGGCCTGGGCTTCGGCTGTGGAGGCTTTGGTGGCCTGGGCTATGGCCATGGCTGCGGATGCAGCAGCTTCTGCAGACTGGGCCATGGCTGTAGCCATGGAGGCAACAGATATGGCTGCTACTGCCCATCATGCTATGGAGGATATGGCTTTTCTGGCTTATACTAAAAACTTGTAGATCCTCAGACTCTTTCTATTCCCATGCTGTTACTCATATATTTCAGTGATGTGAACATTTTTCTTGATGTTTAGAAAGTATTAATAATTTTTTGGCTTCCTGCTCCAAAGGAACTAGTTTCTTCCTCTGGAAGAATCTGGAATCTTTCCATTGAATCAAGGGTTCATTCATTTTTATTTAGTCACTAACATCTGCTGTGACCAAGTGTAACCTGTATTTTAAATTTTTAAATGAACATATTTAACTGGCATAGGGAGCATGGCTGTATCAATTCATTTTAGAACATTTCTAACGGGTATATGGGATTTCAATCAGGATGTTACCTTCCTTTTCTCTGAATTGGTGTTTTGACTCGACAATGTTTGATTCAATAATGAATTTGATTCAACAAAGGTTCACTTCATGTCTCCATGTCCTGAGCATTGTTTTGAGTCTTGAGGATATGGGAGAATAAGATGGACTAAACTCCTGTATACTTTCATGTGTCCCATCTTTCATTTGTTTCCAGTGTATTTTGTGTGTGATTTCATTTTTATAAAATCATCTGCACACTATTATTTCTATCACTTAAAAAAATGATAACATTGCAAACTTTATTCCAATAGTCATGGTTTTTACTCTCAGGCTTATTATAGCACAGTAAATCTATGGTGATCAAGGAAAACATTTTAAAAATAAAACATTAAGCTGATACAAAATAATATTTATAGTAATATGAAAGGTACAAAGGGTGCATTAAAAACATTCCTGTATACAACAATGAATTTTCAAATTTCTAATGTTCTTTATATATAATCAGGTCAATTTTATCTTAAAAGAAATACATTTTATATTTCATATATATACATATATATATATATGTATACAAGTCTACTCTGCTTCCTTGAAAAGTTAATTGATTTAATTGGTTTTCCTGTTTCCCTACCTATAGAGTGAGGGTCTTACTTCTTAAAAGGTATTTTTTTCTCAAAAGTAAGCATTAGGACTGTCTAAATTTAAAACTCCTGGAGTGCATTTACCAGTTTAGTTTCCTGGGGTATACGCTTAGATCATTTGTTTTAATAGATTTGCTTAGATCCTCAGACTTTCTATTATCCAAAACTTTCTTGGCAAATCACTGTTTTAGATGGTATCCAAGATCTTTTCAATTTCTTATGTTATAGCAATGCTTGATATCACTTTCTACCCTCATCCTCTTCCCATGAACATTTTTGTGGTAGCTTTCAGATGCTTTGCACTCTCAAAGAGCATGTTTTCTAAAAGCTAGTACAATGACTTGGTACACTTGGAAGAAGATCTGGGGAGATCTGACATTACAATTACATTAAAAGACAAAATAATAAACTGAAGTTTCTCATCATGTTGCTCTGGGTAGTTCATGAAGTGTTTATTTCAAACAAGTTCTTCATAAAGATGGAAATAAAACTGTTCAGTTCATATTATGGTTTCTTGTTTAAGTGCCTTTTTCAACAAGATGGTTATTTGATGAGCTTTTGGAGGCATTTGTCTGAAACTTAATTTTAGCATTCATATGTTTATTGGGGAAACAGGGTTCCTGGTGAATTTGCAAATCATTTACTTTTAATTTTTTTACTAAAGTAAAATTGGAAATAAAACTGGCAAAATAATTTCTCATTATTCAACCAGACTTCATGTTACTGCTGATCATTTTCTTTCAAGTACAAAGATAAGGAAATCACCTTTAATAAAATAAACAAGCATTTTCTCTTAACGTTTAGATGCTGAAAAATGTATGCTGTTTCTTAAATTAATAGTTAAGTGTGTCAAATTGTTGTGAAATAAAACTGTACCTTTTTCATTAAGACAGTGAATTTGGATCTAAAAACAAACTATTCCATGTTTATTTCCTGGATTGGAGAAATATGGAACATTTCTGTTAGTGCCTTTCATAGTAATTGTGGATTGGTGGGATGGACAATTAGTATCTCTATTATAGTGCAGGCTTTGAGGTCAGGGTCTGTATGAACCGCTTGTATTAATATACTACCCAACACAGAGAGGTGCTTAATTAATATTTGTTAAAAAAATATATATATATAATAGAATTTTGTGATCCAAATAAGTTACTGAATAGGATCTCGAATGACAGAACTAAAGTACTAGCTGAAGAATGGGAAAGCATTGACAACTGATTTCCAACATCCTGTTTAGAAACCAAATTGTATTTTTAACTGAATATTTTGATTCTTAAAAGTTGATTTTTGATATATTCCCTTCAGATAATTTGAATCAGGAGTGAAGTGATATAAATCAAACTAAAGCCTCTTTGTTTGCTTATTTAACTTTAAGAAAACCTTAAGGCTAAGGCCTTTCATAAATGATTATGAAGTTGCAAAATCCTACTTCCAAAAGCAAAGTATATTTATAAAAAGAAGAAAATAATATTTCTCAGCAAAAATCAGAGAGTTATTGATAGGATCAGAGGAAGATATGCATGTGAAAGTGTTTTCAAATTACTAATTTTTATAAATAAATTATTTTGCAAAAGCCTTTTTGGTGTAGCTTATTCAGAAAAAATACATAGATGTTTAAAAAATTTTGTACTAAGTATATCTTTCAAATGAAATTCTGCTACCTTTAAAAACGAAAATTCTGATCTCTAGATTTCCTAGTAGGTCAAAGAGATTTGCTCTTTATCATATGTGTTTCACCTTGGGTTAATCCTGTGTCTGAGAGTTCCTGCAGGAAGTGATATAATTGGTGTCTTTTTTAGGACATGTCACATTAGAGGATCAAAAGGTCAAAGATTTGAGGGCTTACTTACAGATGTCTTAGATAGAAGAAGCTTTATAATGTTGACACGTCTACCATTTAAGGAAAAAAGGACATTCATTTCATTTGTGAAATAACTGATGCATAATTTAAATTCACATTTTGAGGGCTTCCCTGGTGGTGCAGTGGTTAAGAATCTGCCTGCCAATGCAGGGGACACGTGTTCGAGCCCTGGTCGGGGACACTCCCACATGCCACGGAGCAACTGAGTCCACACGCCACAACTACTGAGCCTGCGCTCTAGAGCCCGAGAGCCGCAACTACTGAGCCTGTGTGCCACAACTACTGAAACCCGCATGCCTAGAGTCCGTGCTCCACAACAAGAGAAGCCACCACAATGAGAAGCCCGTGCACCGCAACAAAGACCCAATGCAGCCAAAAATAAATAAAATAAATAAATTCACATTTTGTAGTTTGAATATAAAAATGTTTCCTGTTGACCCATCAGCAATAAAACTGTTGTTTTGTATTATCTTTTTGTACTAATAATTAATATCCACTAAATAATTCAAATCCTTGTCTCCTTGATGCTTGTATTATAAAATGAAATTTGGAGCTGTGATCCAATAAGTAGACAACTATCAGAGGAAACCTAATTATCCTTAATGACACTGATTTTTTTCACTGATTTGTATTTCCTTTCACACAAACATATCCAACAAGTCACAGACAAATACCACATAAAGGTAAATGGACACACAATTCCATTTACATTTTCCTAAAGTATCTAAACAAGAGTGTTGTGTTAGGACGATTTTTTCATCATGTTTCCTTTGCTGATTTTGTAAACTGAAGATCCAGTGTTAAAAAAGAAATTGTGCTGAAGATGTTTAAAAAAATAAAATAAAATAAAGTAAGAAAAAAAAAAAAAATTGTGCTGAATTCTCATATGACCCCAACAAATCAAGTAAATTGAATGGACATTCAATGCAAAATTCACTGTCAGGCCTTTGGGAAAATACTATTAAGTGTATTGTGAAAAATAATACCACAATTTCTTTTATAAAAAGAGGAGAAACTTGATTATGGCCAAACTTTTAAGCAACTCAATTTTAGTAGGAAAAAAATAAATTGTTCAAACTCTTAATGGAGTAGAGTGAAGTGGAAAAGTGGCATACTTGGGGATCTTGAACAAGCATCACCGACACTTTTTCGGTCTTAAAAACGGGAAGATTTACTATGGATTCCTATGATATTGACTTCATTCAGTGAAGAGTGTACCCATTATTTTGAATAGCAATGAGATATGATACCTGGCTAGATGTTTTTATAGACGGCAGTCATCTTATGTGTAGTCTTCGATGATACCACATTCATTGTCAACATAGACACAGAGCATTTCCTTGGAATCTGTGCCGACAGTCCTAAATTTAGAAGACAAAAGATTAATGAGATTTTTTTTCATGTCATTGAGCCATGGAATGAGAATTATGCAAGTCTGTTTTTGTTGTCACACCCTTTTCTGAGGTATATAAGAGTCTCTGGGCAGATAATAAAATTCATACCTGAAAAACAACATTCATATTACATATATATATATATATCCCCAACCCTAGCAACTACTATGGTGGCCTGAGCTATGGCTGTGCCTGTGGTAGCTTTAGAGGCTTAGGGTTTAGGATATGGCCTTGGAGACTATGATTATGGTTCTAGTTAGGGAGGCTATAGATACAGCTGTTGCCACCCCTTGTGCTATGAAGGATATCAATTTTCTCGCTTTTATTGAAAAAGAAAAAAGACTGGTGCTTTGGGACTTTAGAATCCTAATACAACCCTACTGTTTGTTCTTCTTTCAAGTCTTTCTATTTCCATCAAAATTCAGATGCTGCTCTGACCACCTGAGGTAACTCAGAGTTCAGCAAGAAGGGAGAACACTGATTTGACAAAGATTTTCCTAGACTGTTTATAATATGTGACTGTGTTTTATTTTTCTTTCTCATAAGCCATAATAGGATAACGGTGAGAGAGATTATTGGTCTTCATTTACCTGAAGATTTATATAGAATTAGTTGAAAGATGATTGAACTAAAGGAAAACCAAAGACTGAAGAGAAGCCCTTTGCAGGTGCTTTTGAGATTAAGCTGTTCTGAACCATAACATGAGCTCGATAAATATCTGTTGCATAAAAGAACTGATTAGTAAGAAAGGGGGAGGTAATTAAAATTTCTGACCTACTATGTGTGAGATATTTTGCAAGGTGTTTTATATATTTTTTATTGTTTGATTTTCATAATACTTCAAAATATAGGAAATGAAGTATAAAAAGTTTCTTTTTAAAAGTATAAAAAATCTTCAAACAACTCTAAAAAGTAGTTAGAATATTGGGGAAAATAAGGGTCTGTGAGCAAAGAGACTTGGATTTATATCCTCTCTTTACTACTAATTGTATGATATAAGGCAAGTTTCTTAACTTTTTTGATATATTTTTAATTAATCAAATCTCACGATCATTTTTATTTTAAAATACTGTTTTAAAATAAACCTACTCTACACTACACACACATTCATGCAAGCAAATTCGTATATTATGGTGCATAAGACACAGTAGGTGATTGTATTAATTTCCTAGGACTGCTGTAAAAATGTACCAGCGCTTGGGTGTCTTAAAACAAGAGAAATTTATTTTTTCACAGTTTTGGAGGCTAGAAATCCAAAATCAAGGTGCCAGCAAGACCACACTCCCTCTGAAACCTGCAGGAGAATTGTTTCTTGCCTCTTCCCAGTTTCTGGTGATGTGCTGGCAGCTGTTGGCGTCCCTTGTTTGCAGCTGTATAGCTCCAATCTCTCCCTGCATCATCACATGGTGTTCTCCCTCTGTGTTTCTACATCTTCTTCTATAAATGTCTGTCTCTGTGTCCAAATTTCCCCTTATTGGGACAACAGTCATTAAATAATAGCACTGAATTAGGGCCCACCCTAATGATCTTGACATCATCTCAAGATGGTTAAGTCTGCAAAAGACCCAATTTTCAAATAAAGTCACATCCACAGGTATGAAGGGTCTGGTTACATCTTGAATATATCTTTGGGGGGAGGCAAAGTTTAACCAAGAAGAGTGATCAATATTCCATGTTTAACATTACTTTATTTAGATCATGTAATTAATAGGTGATTGAATAGAAACAGATAATTCAACATAAGACTTTTGATTTCAGTCTTAAAATTCTTTCCACAATTCTAAGCATCTCTTCCTAAAACTGAAAGAGATTTAAGAAGAGAAAATGATGACTTTGATTTAGAATGGAGTGTGTTTAAACTGACAATTAGACAGCCATTTATAACTGCCCATTCGAGAGCTTGTGGTTTAATTTATAGCCTCTCATAAATATGTACAGTGAAACAGCTTCATCAGCAAAAGCAGAGGTATTAGTCCAAGGCAGCTTATAATTGATTTCAGAGAACGGGTTTGTGACTTTTCACTAGTTGTTCAAATTAATCATGTAAATCAAGATCTTTCCCTAAATTTTCATTGCCAAAAAGATTTCAGCTTTTTTAGATTATGTATGCTTTTCTCCACATCTTTCTTCACCTACCCTATGTAGACAACCCTATCAAACTAAATCCTTAGCTCCTAACATCATGAGCTACAACAGAAATTACTAAGGAGTTCTGGGTTATGAGTGTTGAGATGGATGTGGAAGCTTCCGTAGACTGGTATATGGATGTGCCTCTGTGTATGGCGGCTATCATACAATTTGTTGTTTGTTCTCTGGCTTCTACAGAATTACTGTCATGATTATCTGATAACTGGTTACCAGAAGCGGACTTGACAGAGTAAACTGCAAATTACAAGGTCACCATTAGCCTGATAGATTCAAATTTTGGCCCACTACTCCCTAACTCTGTGAACTTGAGCAAGTTAATCTCTATATGCTTTCATTTTTCCCCTCTGCAAATTGTGTTCAGTGCCTGTCTCATATAGCTTTGACAGTTAACTAGAAGTGGCTCCTAATCATGGAATTGTGATGTTTAACTGAGTTATTTATTTTATTTTAAATAAAAATGTGATGTTTATAAGATTTAGCAATAAATGACCATTATGTTTCATTTCTTTAATAAGAAAGACACTTAGTTTAAAAAAATTGTAAGCAAACATGGCTTTTGCTTTCATTCATTTATTTCAACAGATTGTTTTCATTTTTTTACTCCTGCCAAAATGAGCTACTAAGAGCAATTATGGTGGTCTCTTGAGCTGTGGCTGTGGATATGAAAGCTTAGAGACCCGGACCATTCCTTTGATGGCTACAGCTATAGCTCTGGGTGACTGTGACTATAACTGCTGCTGCCAACCTTGTAAGATAGACTTGTTAGATTAAAAGCTTCTATTGAAGGACTACCATATAATAAATGTGATATTTCAAGTGAGTATCAGTAACTTCAGTTAGTGTCCAAGAATCAGTCAAATGGCTCAACAAAAAATAGAGACAGATGGCTTGAAAGTGAGAATGTGGATTTTGCAAAGATTGTTTTTTTATTTTTTACTTTTTATAAATTTATTTATTTAATTTATTTATTTTTGGCTGCATTGGGTCATTGATGCTGCTCATGGGCTTTCTCTAGTTGCGGTGAGCGGGGGTTGCTCTTCATTGCGGTGTGCAGGCTTCTCATTGCGGTGGCTTCTCTTGTTGCGGAGCACGGGCTCTAGGCGTGTGGGCTTCAGTAGTTGTGGCACGTGGGCTCAGTAGTTGTGGCTCTAGAGCGCAGGTTCAGTAGTTGTGGAGCACGGGCTTAGTTGATCTGCGGCATGTGGGATCTTCCCAGACCAGAGATCGAACCTGTGTCCCCTGCATTGGCAGGTGGATTCTTAACCACTACACCACCAGGGAAGCCCCAGATTATTTATCTTGGAAGAAATATATTAGTGTCCTATGAGTCCGCTTCTGGAAGAGAAATAGGGTATTCTCTCTCCCTTACTTGAATGAGCACGATTTTAAAACCACTCGTAATGCACTATATTATTTTTCTTCAGTTATGTGCACAATAGATAAAGGTCTGACTTTTATCTGTGGACTAACTCTAATGGGTAAGAGACTCCTGATTTTAGTCTGGCTCCTCTGATAATGGGACTAAATGAAAGGAGGCTACTTTGGCATTCGGCAGTAATACTGGAAACCATCAGGAAAAGAATACATATGTAATTTACAAAATCCAAGTAAGAACTCATTGATGGAACCAACGTGGAACCATTTTTGGCTGCAGCCAAGAGTACCATTTGGCATGCAATATTAGACTCTAATGTCATATTAATAGTGGCTTTATAAATACATACTGATTTATATACTTCTGCATAAGTTTTTCCTTTGAGGTACTAAATAGATATGTAGCTAGTGTGTTTGATTTTTTTCTGTAATCATAATTTTTCTACAACTTTGGAATGCTTTCAGTGATGAAGCTATGTTTTTCTAATGAAGGTAAATTTGGTGTTTAAAAATATTTAAAAGTAACTTAGGTACACAAATATTCATAGCAGCTTTATTTTTGGTTGCCCAATGCTGTAACAACCTAAATATCCTTCAAGTGGTGAATAAACAGTGACACATACATACAATGGAATTCTACTTATAGTAAAAAGAAAAGATTCAATAAATTCAATAAATTGCACAAACCTCAAAGTCATAATTTTGGATAAGAAAAGCCAATCTTAAGAAATTGCATAGCATATTCGTCCTCTTATTTGAGATTCTCAAAAAGTAAAAGCTATAGTGATAATAAACAGAGTAGTTGTTGACAAGGAATATGGTCAGGAAGATGATGTCACTATAAAGCTATAGTACAAGGGAGTTTTGGGAGTGATGGAGCTGTTCTGTATCTTTATTGTGGTTGTGGTTATACAAATATGTACATGTATAAAAACTCAGATCTACACACCAAAACAAAACAAAATACTTTTAATATATGATAATTTAATGAAAATTAAATTAAAAATAAGTAATTTTTTAGGCTCCTGATTTTAGTTTAGAGATGTAGAAGGTTAGAAAGTGGGAAACTATGAAAACCAAAATTTTCTTGACCTATTAGAGACTAAAGTTGTAAGTCAAATGACCATCCTGAAAATTGGAGATAGGTGCCTTTGGAGAGAAACAAGCTCCAAGCATTTTCTTCCCTTGGGAAGATGGCACAAGATGCATTAAAGTCAGTAGAAGATTAAATCAGATGTTTTGACTAAGGCTGAGTGTGGGCTGGCTTGAGAGTATGAAGTTTGGGATGTCACATTCATAGGGGGTTCAAACAATGTTGCTTGTTTTTCTTTCAAGAATTTCATGATAATTACAGAGAACTATGGAGAATCCATAGAAAGGATTCTCCCTTCCCCTTCCTCCTCCCCCTCCCCCTCCCCATGGTGTTGCCTGGGGAAGGGGGAACAGCAGATGAATAAAAGGCTTAACCTGTAGGAAGAAGAACAAGGAGGTTTATACTCTGAGCACACTAGTGGAACATCATTGTAACCAGAAGAAGAACATGAAGACACCACCAAAATCCTACCCCAAAACTTTTTTTTTTAATCTCCCCTAGGTAAAAGAGAAAACCCTCAATCTGCAAGGGGATGTGCTTCAAACCCATAGCTAAAGGACATTGGTAGATAACCACTGCATGCAGGAGAAAAGAATGGAAACAATTAAAAAAAGAGAAGCTTCACATCTAAAGAAGGATAAGACTCTTCTGAAGGCCACACCCCTGAGACCCAGACTCCAAAATCTGTCAGTAATTAAAACATCAGTCTCACTCTTTTCATCACTCCCACAGCCACATTAACAAAACTTGAGTACAAATAACAGTGGAATACAGCTGAAAGAAATGAAAGAAACAGATATGCTAAGGACCAGCACAAATGTAAGACACAAGTCCAAATATTGGGACAAATAGGAGGAATTTGAAGTCTCTGGTGCCATTATCAATAACAAATTTTCACTCTGGTTACTAGAGCAACAAAAAATATGTTCAAACACAAGTTTAAACTGGCTTATATTAACACAAATCTACAAATTAAAGGCCTTAAAGGAAACAAGTTTATCTCCAAGAAAATCCTACATTTACCACAGTATCTTCAATCCTGTGCAATATGTCCAGCTTTTGATATAAAGCTACTAGACATACCAAAAGGAAAGAAAAATTATAATCTTGAAAGAGAAAGCAATCATCAGAACAAGACACAGTTATCACACAGGTGTTGAAATTATCAGAGAGGAAATATAAAGTAATGATTAATATGTAAAAGGCAGTAATGGAAAAGGCGGGCAAAATGCAAGATCAGATAGGCACTTTCAGTATGGAAATAGAAAATATAAGAATCAAATGGAAATGTTAGAAATAAAAAATATACAACAGAAATGAAGACTACCTTTGACATACTTGTTAGCAGACTCAGCACAGCTGAGGAAAGAATCAATGAGCTAGAAGAGAATGTAACCAAATCTAAAAATACTGAACTGCAAATAGAAAAAAGGTAAAAAAGAAAAAAGAATAGAGCCTCTAAGACCTGTGGGACAATATTAAATGATGTAACATGCACATAAC
Source organism: Balaenoptera musculus (assembly GCF_009873245.2). NCBI lineage: Eukaryota > Metazoa > Chordata > Mammalia > Artiodactyla > Balaenopteridae > Balaenoptera > Balaenoptera musculus. The sequence continues at coordinate 130,682,008 of NC_045788.1, read as the reverse complement.
TGGAAACCCAGAAGAAGAGACAATGAGGCAGAAGAAATATTTGATAAAATAATGGATGAGACATTTTCAAAGTTAGTGACAGACACCGAACCTCAGATCCAAGAAGCTTAGAGAATAGAATGCCAAGCAGAATAAATACTAAACCAAACTAAACCAAACAAAAACCCCAGTGTATCAAGGCATAGCATACTCAAACAGATGAAAAGTAGAGAGAGAAGGAGAGAGACAGAGACAGAGACAGAAAGAGAGACAGACTATACCTTGAAAGCACCCAGGGAGAGGGGTGGTTATCTACACAGCAATAGGATAAGAATTACAGCTTATTTCTCATCAGTAACCACACAAGCAAGAAAATTAATTGAAATATTTAAAATGTTGAAAGTAAAATAAAACTATCAACCCAGAATTCTATGTCTAGCAAAAATATACTTTAAAAATGAAGGAGAAATAAAGACATTCTAAAAATCAGACAAACTAAAACAACAACAAAAACAAACTGAGGAAAGTCAAGAATTGTTAAAAGAAGATTTCCATGCAGAAGGAATATGAGTTAGGTGAGAAACTTGGATCCACACACAAAAAAACTAACAGTGTAAAAATGTAACAAATAAAGGTAAAAAAGTATTTTAAAAATTTTTCTAATTTTTATTTTCTATTAAAGATAACTGACTAAAGCAAAGATGATAACAATGCATTGTATATTTATAGCTTTTGTTAAAGTAAGATATATGACAATGACATGAAGATGGAAGGGAGGAATTGGAAGTATCTGTTGTAGGGACTTATACATTGTATGTGAAGCAGTATATATTATTTGAATGTGGATTCAGATTACTTAAACATGAATATTGTAAACTCTAGAAAGATTAATAAGTAGACTTTTCAAAAAGCACAAATTACAAATCAATAGATGAGATAAAATGTACTCAAAAATAATACTCAATAAAAACCAGTGAGAACAGAATAAGAGGAAACAAGTAGCAAAGAAAATAAAATGCAATCACCATAAAAGAGGTAAAAAGTTGGCAGATTGAGATCAAACTATATTAAAAGTTCTTTAAATAAGAATTGTCTAATCATACCAGCTTACAAACAGAGATTGTCACAGTAGATGAAAAAAGCAAGATCTTACCATGTACTGTGAACAAAAAGCCCAATTTAAATATGGAGACTTACATAAGTTAAAAATAAAGTTGTGGAGAAAGCACAGCAAATTTATCAGAGATGAAGAAGAACATTACATAATGAAGAATGCGTCACTTCAAAATTAGAAACAGACAAATGCATAATTTTAGCTGGGGCTTCAACATTCCTGTCTCCATAATTGACAGATCACATAAGCAGAAAATCAGTAAAGATATAGAGATATCCACTACCAACCAACTTGACCTAATATTTATATAACACTATACCCAGTTTCTTCATGTGTGCATGGTATGTTCGCCAACAAAAAATGTGTTAGGACATGAAACAAACCTTAAGACATTTAAAAGAATATAAATCATGTAAAATATATTCTCAAACCCTAACAGAATCAAGTAGAAACCAATAACAAAGAAATAACTAGAAAATCAACAAATACTTTTAAATTAAACAATACACCTATAAATAATCCATGGGTTAGAGAGGAAGTCTGAAAGTAAATTAAACATATTTTGAAATAAACAAAAGTGGAAATACAATATACCAAAATTTTGGAACACAGCTATTGTAATACTTAGAGGGCATTTTTTACCATTAAATGAATATTTTAGAAATGAAGAAAGCTCTAAAATGAGTAATCAATGTTTTCACTTTAGGAAACTACAGAAAAAAGGGAAATATACCCCAAACAAGCAGAAGGAAGGAAGTGATAAAAATCTGAGCAGAAATCAGTGAAGTCGAAAACAGGAATACAATAGAGAAAATCAATGAAACCAAAATCTGGTACATTGAAAACATAAAGTAAACTGATAAATATCTAGGCCTGCTAAACAAGGGAGGAGAAAGAGGGAGAAGACACAAATACAAAAATGAGAAATGAAAGATGAGAAATCACTACTGATCTCACAGATATTAAAAGGGAAGGAGGACAGAGCACATTCCAACTCATTTTATAAGGCCAACATTTCCCTGATGTCAGAACTGAACAGAGAGTACAATACAAGAAAACTAAATAGCAATTCACCTCATGAAACTAGATGAAAAAATCCTCAACAAATTTTAGCAACCCATCAGTCTATAAAAATAATAATATCCCATGACAAATCCCAGGAATGCAAAGCTGGTTCAATATTTATAAGTTAATGAAAGCAATATTAGCAGGCAAAAGAAGGGGGGAAAACCCTCATGATCATTTTTATTGATACAGAAAATATTTTGACAAAATTCTGCATACATTAATAAGAAAGACTCAGTGAATTAGGAAGGAGACAGTTTCACCTTGAAAAATGTATCTATAAAAATCCTGATTAAAATCATACTTGATGGTGAAAGACTGAATGTTTTCTTCCTAAGATTAAGAACAAGGATAAATGTCCAGTTTCAGTACCTATATTTGATATCAAACAGGAAGACTTAGTCAGTAAAATAAGGCAGATGAAATAAAAGTCATATGTGTTAGAAAAAAGTAATAAAACTGTCCTTGTTCATATATTTCATAATTGTGTATGTTGAAAATCCTAAAGTATCTACAAAACAACTTCAGAATTAATAAGTGAGTGTAGAAAGATCACATAGATTTCAACGAGTGTAGAAAGATCATATAGATTGCAATGGTTAAACAAAAGCAAATAACTAAAGGAATCAAGTTATACTATAAATAATTTATCCTATAAATAAATTAGATATCATATTTCCCCAGATCTTTTTCATCAATTGTGCAGTACATCCAATTAAAAAGATACTAACATACAAAGAAGTGAATTTGTTAAAAAAAAAAAAACCCAAAAAACAAAAAACTACCTAGTTCATAAACTATCTTAAACTAGGAATGAGGAAAATTTTTAGAGATGTGGCCTGAGCTTATACTTTAGTGGCTCTATGAAAATGGATCCAATGTCTCACCTTTTTCTAATTGGCTAAATTTTGAAGGTGAAGTGAGGGCAATTGAAGTGTAGGGGACTAGCTACTTCACTTTCTACTATTTCCAATAGAGAAGAGTCTTGTGCCAGCATGGTACAACAGCAGCAAAATTACAAAAAGAGCAGGATATTATGTCCCAAGGTAAGAGTAAAGAATAACCCCAGATTCCCCGAAGACCTCAGAGTAATACAGGACTCTGTCCAAAAGCTCCTGGACCTCGAGGAAAACAACAAACAAAAAAACAAACAAAAACAAATTTAATTTGAAGTTCATATTACCAATGAGCTGCCATGTCAATTACCCTGGTGGCCTTGGCTATAGCCTTAATGTCTTTGGAAGCCTGTGATGTAGCTGTGGCAATGACTCTGGCTATATTGACTAAGGTAGATTCAGCTAGTGCTGCTATGGTCCCTCTTTTTATAGAATATATTTGCCCTATGGGGTCCACTAAAAAATCTTTCAATTACTAAAACATTAGAAACATTCTATCACTCTAACTGGGGAACTTCTTTTTTTTTTCTTCCTGTCTTCAAAGTCAAGCACATTTTTAACCTTATTAACTGCAAAGACTACTAATGTCACACACCATTACAGAAGGCCCTTTGAAGAAAGCAGAGCAAAAAGACTCACTCCTCTCAGAAGAATGTCATCAAAGAAATTGGATTTCCTTTCAGAACGGCTGCACTTTGGAACTGTTGCTACTTCACTGATCCCCGTGTGACAGCTCTATACCTGTTTCCCAATAAAGTTTCTTCATTGGCATTGCAATGTTGCTTTCATTTTTATTTGTTTCTGTTAAAGATTTTTATATACACACAAGTATGGGGTTTTCTTTGCAAAACCTAAGTATAATTTTCTGAAACATACATTTATATGTTAATATTTATGTCTATGGATATGATTATTTTTATTATTAATACTTCTCTAAAAGTTATACTCACAGAAGTGTTTAAAATGAACATTTATTCTATAATATCTTGCTCAGAATGATGCTCTCTATCTGATTTGACATCCAAGAGAATCAACAAACAAATATTCCTCATATCCTATGAAATTTTGCCCTCTCATCCCACAACTATAAAGTTTAATTTATCATTTCCCAGTCTTAGTATAATTATAGTATGACTATTAATCTTCATTGCTATATAAGAAAGGGGTCTTCCTTTGTGAAACATTTTCTCCTTGACTTACCTAAGTCTCCTAAAGGGAGACATCTTCTTTGTGTTCTGCGGTTTTGAGTGGTATTTGTCTTTCTAGGAGTTGAAGGTAGTTTCACCTGTTGAACCCTGCCTAAGGTCCCATTTCTATGACACTACAATAAGTAGAGAGCTATTTTGTCTTTATTGAAACTTTTTCTTATTCATACATTTGGATTCAGATGCTGAGTCAATTCTCTCCTTATTTTTTACCCCTGATATTTACCTCTCAATATACCCTTGACAGATTTCTGATATGCTCTGGTCCCTATATTCAACTTTTAATTGCTTTAGTTTTCTACTTCCCGCTTTAGGGATTTATGTAACTATCCTCATTTTTTAAACAATTCTTTTCCCCTATTACAACCATAAACTATGAACTGCATCAAATTTCTACCATACATCATCCTTGTTCTCACTTCCACTTTTAACACAAGAGTATCCACTTACCTACATCCTTATATCCCTTGCCTTACTTTCCCAGTGGTATCAGTTTTTTGAAACTCCAACCCTTGCTGAAATCCAACTCTTTGCCTACTCTGCTTGCTCATATACAGGGGATTTGGGCTAGAGAAATACAGCCTTGTTGAATTGTCATATGTTAAATTGATTATATTAAATCTTATTTAGGCATTCTGCCTTCCCCAGAAATTCTTCCCTATTTTCCTATTAAATTCACTCTCCCACTCTCTAAAATAATTATTTCATTCCTTATCTTTTTTCAAACTTCTGACACCACCTGCCTTACTCCTCATCCAATTATGGCTTGTTTCAAATGTCACAAAAAATTAGGAAAAATAGAGAATTAAACATCTACCCGTCATCATTGCATTTGTTTCTTATTTCTGCTGTAACAGATTCTCACAAATTTGGTGGTTTAAAACAATGCAAATTATTATCTTGTAGTTTCTGTAGGTCAAAAGTGCAGGTACAGAGTAGCTCAGGTGACTATCTGTATAGAGTCTTACAAGGCAGAAATGCATTCATTTCTGGAAATTCTGGGGATAAATTTGCTTCAAAACTCCTTTTGGTTGTTGGCAGAATTCAGTTCCGTGTGGTTATAGGGTTTAAATCCCCATTTCCTTTCTCAGCCTCTAGAAACTGCAGGTATTCCTTAGCACACAGATTCCATTCCTCCATCTGCAAAACTAGAAATGGCAGATCAAATCCTCTTCAGAAGTCTAATACTTGAGCTCCATTTCTGACCTGCCTCTTCTGCTTTTCTCTTTTGACATATCTCTCTGATTTCTCTGCCTTTCTCTCCTGCTTTTAAAAGTTCATGTGGCAGAGTAATATTCCATTGTATATATACAACATCTTCTTTATCCATTCATCTGTTGATAGACATTTAGGTTGCTTCCATGTCCTGGCTGTTGTAAATAGTGCTGCAATGAACATTGGGGTATTGCTTAGTCATAACAAAGAATGAAATAACACCATTTGTAGCAACATGGATGGACGTAGAGATTATCATACTAAGTGAAGTAAGCCAGACAGAGAAAAACAAATATCATATGATATCACATATGTGGAATCTAAAAAAAAATGATACAAATGAACTTATTTACAAAACGGAAACAGATTCACAGACATCAAAAACAAACTTATGGTTACCAAAGGGGAAAGAGGGTTGGCGAGGGATAAATTAGGAGGTTGGGATTAACATATACACACTACTTTATATAAAATAGATAACCAACAAAGACCCACTGTATAGCACAGGGAAATATACTCTATACTTTGTAATAACCTGTAAGGGAAAAGAATCTGAATTACTCTGCTGTAACACCTGAAACTAACACAATGTTATAAATCAACTATACTTCAGTTAAAAAAATACTTTCTCGGTGCTGAAAAAAAATTGTTTCCATAAAAAAAAAGTTCATGTGATTACATTGGGCTCACCCAGATAATCAAGCATAATATCCCTATTCTAAGGTCAGCTGATTAATAACCAATTATATCTGCAAAGGGAATTCCCTGGTGGTCCAGTAGTTAGGATTCTGCTTCCACTGCCGGGGCCAGGGTTTTACCCCTGGTCAGGGAACTAAGATCCTGCAAGCCACGGTGTGGCCAAAAAAACCCAAAAAATTATATCTGCAAAATCCTTTCACAGCAGTACCTAGATTCATCTTCAATTAAATAACCAGAAAAGAGAAAACGCTTATGGTATGTCTTTAGAATTCTGTCCACCACAGTCATTTCTCAACATAAAATCTACCTTCTACATATTACAGTGCATGGACAATCTTAACCTGTCTAAAAGCTATTCTTCCACTTGTGCAGTGGATGCCAAGGTTCCTTTGCTGGATTCTTTTTCTGTTTCCTACCTTTACATGCTGTAAGTCCCCAGGGCTGAACTCTTAACTACTCTCTCTCCAATTGTCCCATGCAGTATCATGCTGTAAATACTGTTTTAATAATTGTCTCTCCAGTTTATATCTTCTCTCCTAACCTCTTCCTTGTAGCTTGATGTTATATATCCTACTATCTATTCAACATTTTAAACACATCTCATACATGCACATCATAACTCTTGATATTTTAACATTCTGCCCCCATCTAGGCTTCCCTTTAAATATAATGTCACAGACATTCAACAAATTCTTAAGTCTCAAACCAAGAATGTTACCCTTTATTCCTTTTTTATTTCTACTCATCATCTAAATCCTACCTGCCAGCAAGCCCTTATAGAGTCTACTACTATCTCTTGCCTGAATTACTGCAACAACCTTGGAATCTTAGCTTCCACTCTTGAGCTCTTACAATTCATGCACCACACAGTAAGTAGTAAGATGTCAATTGGATCACCTTCTTCTCTTAATTAAACATCTTTGATAGCTTTCCATTACACCTAAAATTCCATTAAAAATCATTATCAAGCCCCAGGATGCCCTGGATAATCTAACCCCTGCCTAACTTTCTGACTTTATCTCCCCACACTCTCTCCTTTATTAGCTGTAATCTAGGCACAATAACTTTCTCACTGCTTCATTATGCAAAAATAATTCCCACCTTAGAACACTTAGATGGGAATTTCCTTCTGCCTAGCTTGTTCTTTGACTTATACACTTAACAAATGTATCTCCTTTACTTCATCCTTGTGTTCAAATATCTCTTCAAAGGGACTTTTCTTGATCATCTTATGTTAGTGGCATTTCCCCTTATGCTGCCACTCTGTATATAATTAATTTCTTTATACACATTATCTCTATTACATAATGTATTTTTTTGCCTTCTCCCTGGAATGTAATCCTAATGAGGACAGGCATTTTTTTTCTATTTTAAGCTTTGCCTTTGAACATAGAACATTGGCATAAAGGGAGCTCTAAATAAATAATTATTGGAAAACTGATGGAATCCAGTTGGGATCCTGTCATGTCACTAAGTTGTTAGTTCTCAACTCTTGTTACATTCTAGAATCTTCTGGGAGCTTTTAAAAATATTGATGCTTTGACCTTATTCCAATTCAATAAGAATTTCTGGATATGGGATTGGCCACTCCCACTCATGAGAGAATATAAAAAGCACCATGTAGACGGTGGAATTATGAACTTCTATAAATCTACTATGATAGCCTGAGTCCTGTCTCTCTCTGTCTCTGCCCCTAACTATGGATCGATGGCCATCGTGGATATGGCTTCGGCTTCCACTGTTCTTCTTTTTTTGAAAGATATTTTTCCTTTCTATTCTGTTGAAAAACTTATATTAAGAAGATCAGACCTTTTATATCATTAGCACAATATTATTTATTCTACTGAGTTCTTCAATCTTTTCAATGTTATTTTCATTTTGGACTTATTTAATTTTAACTACTTTATTTGGAGCCCACGTTTGGCCACAAAAGGTAAAAACTCAACAAAAAAACTCTTACCTTGGAAATAGCTTCCATATAAAGGACTGATTTCTCTCATTATTGTGGCTCATTAACATGGTACTAACTTCCTTATTTATGATAATAATCCTGATCATATTTCCTATAAGCTTATTTTGTTACCATGGCAAATTTGGTTTCTTGTCCATGCATTAAGATGAACATGTTTTATGTAAGTTTTGAAATATCTAAGCAACATATTTTCATATTGAACAATTATTTCTCCTCCAGGATTAATTTTCTTAGAAAGAATTCTTTAGAAATTGTTCTCAGAATAAGTTGGCTAAGACACTTTCTTGAAAGAGACCTTGTGCTCCTCACACCCTTGACAGGTATTCTAATTTTAGGTATGTGGCTTGGAAAATGCCCTAAAACTTGAATTTAGTTACTTTCCTTGACTTTCACTACTGTGACTTAGATCTTCATAATTTCTCCTTCCTTTCTATAAATTACACAGAACTGCAGACTCTGGTACTAACGCTAAGAAAACATTGTTATATAATTTGTTATTTTGGCCACTTTAACTAACACAGATTTTTCACTGGTCTTATCACTTCATGAAGAGTCCTGCCCTCACTATCTTGCCATATTTTTTTAAATTTTGTTGGGAATAATTGTCATCAAGTAAGGTCAAACTCATTGCAACTGTATACAACTAGAGAAAATTCATATAAATGTTGCTTTCCCCCTTAGCTTCTAATTATTGAAAATTCATTTATTTAATTAAATCATTAACAACTTAGTCTTTCAGAAAAAAAAATATTATCAACATAGAGATAAGAAAACAGAAATAGGGTAAGTATTTTCTAAAAGTCAGCTAACAAGGGTACAGCAGTAGCAAGAATTAGAAAGAATCTGGAACTGAGGAATGTCAATTATGAAAAGCATTAAATAAAATAAATTGTAATAAAATTTAAACCAAGCTTAAAGTCATAAAGCAGCTAAACATTTTTGCTCATTTTTCTTGGGAAATTAATAAAAAATAACAGGGTAATGCTGGCTACTCTTTTCAAGGTTGAATTGAAGACATCCCTCTGTAGATGGTGTCCTTTGAACTCAGAAGGTGTATCTTTTTTATTTTTTTTTAAACATCTTTATTGGAGTATAATTGCTTTACAATGGTGTGTTAGTTTCTGCTCTATAACAAAGTGAATCAGCTATACATATACATATATCCCCATATCTCCTCCCTCTTGTGTCTCCCTCCCACCCTCCCTATCCCACCCCTCTATGTTGTCACAAAGAACCAAGCTGATCTCCCTGTGCTAGGTGGCTGCTTCCCACTAGCTATCTATTTTACATTTGGTAGTGTATATATGTCCACGCCACTCTCTCACTTCGTCCCAGCTTACCCTTCCCCCTCTCCGTGTCCTCAAGTCAATTCTCTACATCTGCATCTTTATTCCTGTCCTGCCCCTAGGTTCTTCAGAACCATTTTTTTTTTTTTTTTAGATTCCATATATATGTGTTAGCATACAGTATTTGTTTTTCTCTCTCTGACTTACTTCACTTTGTATGACAGACTCTAGGTTCATCCACCTCATTGCAAATAACTCAACTTCATTTCTTTTTATGGCTAATATTCCATTGTATATATGTGCCAAATCTTCTTTATCCATTCATCTGTCGATGGACACTTAGGTTGCTTCCATGTCCTGGCTATTGTAAATAGAGCTGCAGTGAACATTGTGGTACATGACTCTTTTTGAATTATGGTTTTCTCAGGGTATATGCCCAGTAGTGGGATTGCTGGGTCATACAGTAATTCTATTTTTAGTTTTTTAAGGAACCTCCACACTGTTCTCCACAGCTCATGCAGCTCAATATCAAAAAAACAAACAACCCAATCCAAAAATGGGCAGAAGACCTAAATAGACATTTCTCCAAAGAAGATATACAGACTGCCAACAAACACATGAAAGGATGCTCAACATTACTAATCATTAGAGAAATGCAAATCAAAACTACCATGAGGTATCACCTCACAGCAGTCAGAATGGCCATCATCAAAAAATCTACAAACGATAAATGCTGGAGAGGGTGTGGAGAAAAGGGAACCCTCTTGCGCTGTTGGTGGGAATGTAAATTGATACAGAAGGTGCATCTTCATCATCAAAACTGAACTCTAGCCTCTGTGAGCTACTGTGATAAACAACTATGGCAGGCTAGACTATGATTGTTCTTGATGTATTGGTGGCCTGGATTTAAAATGGGCAGTTTACTGATTTAGGCTATGGTCACTAACTACTTTCTTTCTATAGAGCAAATAGTTTCTTTACATTGCATTCAAAATTTTGATCTCTCAGTCTTTTGGACCTTTAGTCTGTTTCTTCCTTTGTTTCTTCAGTGTCATGCAAATCATGAATAGTCTTGACCTCTTTATTGCAATTGCTCTCCTGATAGCCTACCATGGACCACTAATGAAGCAATCACACTGCAGACTGCATACTCAGGACATGTGAAATAGGAGGGCCTATTTCTCTTATTTAGAATTTTACCCCCTAGAGAGAATTTCTTGTATCATTGCCACATTATTAACATTGTTCTAACTTTCTTATTCCATGGAGAAAATATCTGTGTGTGTGTTTCTAATAAAATTGCTTTATTGACATAGCAAAAGTGGCTTAAATTTTATTTATTTCTCTGAACAGAGTTTTTTCACTTTTGCCAGTATTTTTACAGTAAACAACATGTTTCCTTTTGAATTATATTTCTTAGTAATGATTCCTTATAAAAGACTTAAATAAAACTTCCTTATAATATGTCCTTCCTTCTTAAAGTGGTACAATCTTGTCATAATTCAAATATTTCAGAACTAATTAAGTGTAGATTTTCCCCAAAATGACAAAGGTATTGCCCTTTCATTTTACAGATAAGAACTCTCACATATGTTCTTTTTCTTGTTATTTCAGTTTGATTGTGCACCTTTAAGCATCTTTGAAGGTATCTAAGAAGGGAATCTTCCATGGTTCTGTTTTTATTCCTTTGACATAATTACTTTTGTGATCTGAGAGAGGAGTAAAACACACAGGGGTTGTTACTCAATGCTTAGGGAGCTTTGCTGCAAAGGTCAAAAACAGAGATGGAAATTATTATTCTTTTTGTGAAAATTGATATTTTTAAGAGATTGAGAAATGCAAGTCCACACAATGTCTAATGGAGAGAACCAAGATTGGAACCAAAGGCCTGTGTGGCTCCACATACTGGGCTCTCAACCAATGTGTTCCAACACCTTAAAACTCATTCCAAGAAGTAAATAAAAATACATAAATTTCTGGCTTAGAAGGAGAGCTCTGGCTCTTTCTAAAGGAAGAAAATAAAAGCCAAAGACTAGAAAAATTAGATGTGATGCAAGAAAAGGGTAGATTGCACCCAGTAGTCTAGGTAGGTTATGTTAAGCACAGTCATAGGCTTTGAAGACTTGATAGTAATTGCCTTTTATTAAAAGACTCCAGTTGTAAGAAGCATAGATGAAGCAAATATGTAATTGAAATTATTCATGAGTAGCATTAAACCTTTTAAAATCAAAAGGCAAAGGTATAATTGGGCTGTTTTGCCCATTTGTGAAAACAAATAGGAATGAGAAATATCTATGGAGGGGACCACACCCACACTGAAGGAGTATAAAAATCCAGGCACAGGTGGTAATATTCATTCTCAGGAACATTGTTTAGTTGCCATGAATTTACTCAGAGCAGGTTTCCATTATCATATAACACTCATTGGAAGTAAAAAATTTAGACATTCCTAATTACATATACACTTGACATCTCCAGTATACACAGTTTTTTGTTGGTGGGCTGGAGCTGGCTCATACTAGCTCACAAGAGCCAATTTTGAGCATCTCTTTTCAAATTCATGTTTAGTGGTTTCACTTTGGTTGGTTGAAAGAGACCATGGTGAGAATACTGACACCACAGAAATCAACAAAAGTTACAAATTAGGCTTCTTCCTCTTCTTTTTCAGAAAGGCTTTCTTTTTCCTTTTCTTTCTTTTTTCCCTTCCTTCCTCCCTCCCTCCCTCCCTCTTTCTTTTTTCTTTCTTTCTTTCCCACTGGTGACATTCATTCTGAATTAGGTACTACGCTGAGTTTTTAAAAATCTCCAGTATGTAAGAAGAAAAAAAAAAAAGTTTTGTTATTTTTATGTGTGTGTTGTGCGTGTATCCCGAAGTGGTTGCTGTTATATTTCTTAGTTGTGTAAGAAAAAGGCAGCTTCTGCATCTTTCCCTGTCTTTAGAATATCTCAGTGCCCCTGTGTCTTTAGAAGTCAAAGTTGTTATACCCCTGTAGTGTCTTCTCCTACGAAAGAGGAGAAAGCCTGAGAGTTCTCCGTGCTCTCTCTTCCTCGGTTATTTCAGCACTGTAATTTATATGTTTACTTTTTGATATTTGATGCTTCATTTTCTTCACTTACAGACATGGATTTGGAATGAATTCTCTTGCTCTGGATGGCTGCTGGCATTTGTCACTCATTTAAACCTTGCTAGGAATTCTATTCTAATTCCTGTCCTTGACCTCCTGCAATCAATCCTGAGATTGATTATTGATGTCTGCCTCAACTATCAGCTTTCTCATGTCCCTATTATCACCTCTGAATTCCTCATACCTCTGTTATCACCTCTGAATACCCCTACTATCACAAGTACAAGCACTGATGGAAGTTTCTTTCAATTGGATGAGCCATACAGGTCTTTGTGGTACTCAAGTGATTCTTACATGCACTCCTAACATTGGATTTAAAGATAACCAAAAAATGGGTATTAAAGTAACAGTTTTTTATAATCACTTCTGATGATTCCATGTAATTAGGAAAGCTAAGGTAGTTCCCTCTCACTGTTTTCACCCAAAACTTAAGCTTTTCAATCAACCCTGAAGCAAGTATTTCACCACCAAATGACTTTAATGGACGGTATTTATACCTTAGTTCATATGTAAAATATATACCTAAATATTTATGGATGAAACTATATAATGCTTGAGATTTACCTCAAAATAATACAGGAGTAAGGGGTGGTAAAGGGTTTAAAGGAGACACAATAGGCCATGAGATGTCAGTTGTTTAAGACAGGACATTTAGGTACCATATACTAGTCTATTTTTTACATATATATTTTTTTCCGTAGCAAAATAGTTACACAATACAGACACAAGCAACTCTCTTTTGTGTCATTTTATATGTCTGCAGGACATAAAGAACAGGGACAATTGAACTAAAAAGAAAGAATGAAGTAATATTAAAAAATTATTATTTCATGTGGACCTTGAAAAAGGTTAGAATTTGAACTAGCAGCCTAAGGCACAATGGGTAAAAAGATCAACAGGTGTATTTCCTGGGGACAAAGAGTATACTGTAATAATGTATAGTGAAGCTTGAGGTTCAGTGTTAACTTATTAGAGTGAAAACAGCTTTTGGTAAACCTCAGACATTATGTAAAGGGATATCTTCCCTTCATATTGTGTGGATTTTTTGGAGGAAGGAGTAACAAGAACATAACTGTGTTTACAAAATAACTTTTAACCAGCAAAGTTGCTGTGCAGAGTTCAAGACATGTGGCAATCAGGTCCCACCTCATTCTCTCTGGTGAGGTTTGATGGTTGGAAGAAAAAAGAAGGTGGTTTTAAGGAGAAACAGTTCAAAATAGTTAATCAGTCTGATCATAAAAGTGATGTGAAGGAAGCATGAAGGTGCTGGGGCTCAGTGACTTTCCAGAAAGTTAATACGGCTGGTAATGAAAAGACTATTGGAAGAAGAAATACATTTACATAGAAAGAAAATAAATTCGCTTTCAGATAATTTGGATTCTTATTGTACATTAGATTGCCAAATGAAAATATTTTAAGATGATATTGTTAATGTTTCAGTCTAATTATTTTATATTTATTCATTGTAAACATTTCAGAATATATTCAGAAAGCCTCTCAAACACTGCCTCATGAGCAGCTCAGAGCTTGTGAACTTGGGGGTAATAAAGACTTTCCAAAACTGGATTTGGGGCCAACATATTTATTTACCAGTTATTTAAAGCAGTCTTTTGATGCCTTCTATTATGAAATACTATGAAATGTTAAACCCCAAACCTATTTTTCTAACTTTTTCAAATATTTTTTCCTCCAAGTGATTATGAACTGAGTAAATGTCAAATGTAATGGAGTTAAGCATATGTATTAAATTATTTTTGAAGGTCTTAAACATTTTAAACAAAATTCAAGAGAAAGCATATGGTGTGATGTTGTTTACCTATGACATATCGTAATTTTATAATGGGTAAAATATATTATATTTGGACAGCAAAGATTATACAACTAGGTGAATTTTCTTTTTCTTTTCTTTTTCTAATGTTATTTCCCCCTAATATCTGTTCTTGAATTTTTTTAGTATACTTTATGCCCATTACGTCCTGGCACTCACTTTACTACAAACCTATTCCCATCCCTTTTTATCAAATCCAGGACAATGTTATAGCCACTGAACTGATATCCTTGCTCCCAAGCTCTGCCCACATAATCTATTCTGAACACCAAAAAGTAATTCTGATATATTACTTCTGTCATGTCATTGTCTTTGAATAAAAACAGGACAAAACTAAATATAAAATCCTCAGCCTAATAATCAGTGAAGTCCCCTTCTGATGGGATCCAACGTCTTCACAGCCTTCAATTACTGTTTTTGCAAACCTTCCGCTATATCCATACTGCTCTGCACATGGAAGACACACCTTGCTTGGTCTCACTTCTGTTCACTGCATTAAGATGCTGTCTCCTCTTTTCTTCTCTTTCTGTTGAATAACTTCTGTCCCTCAAGAGCCTACCTCAAACCCACCTTTTTAAGAAATTATTTGCAGATCAATATAACGCACTCTAACATTTTACTGTTTTTGTAATAAATGTCACTCCCTCTTATTTTACTGTTGCTTAGTTGCTTTACATTATCCATATACACAAATATAAACGATGCATTTGCCGCAAAGGAACATACCCTCCCACACACAAACCATAAACACACACACACAACTATGATTTAAATTAAAAGGTACATTTCTAAGGCTAGGGATTAGATTCTTACATATCTCCAATCCATCATCTCTCTGGTCAAATGCATAGCAAAATATTTTCATATAACAGGCATTCAGTAAGAATTTGTTTAAAGAAAATGATATAAATCATCATCCCATTCCTTTGAAAAATAAAGTTTGAGGTATCCTATATGACATACCTGTTATTTTTTAATATAACATTTTAAGTTTTTAAAATAGTATTTCTAAAACAAATATATTAAAAATATATATACACATTATTTTATAAGATATTACATCACTTTAAGCCTCAGTCATACTAAATCACGGTCCATGCCTTCAAATTGTTTATAAACAAACTGGAGGACGTGGCAAACATGGAGATCGACCTCTCAAATCTTTCTTCCAGAAAGGAGTCTCTACCCAGAGTACAACAGGATGTCAGTGTTGTCAGGGTCTACCACAGCCCTTGAGCCAGAGCTGCACTATTCTTAGGGCAGCTGCCAGCCAATAACTAGGCACAGCGTTTCTGCTTAACATGGGCCTCCTCTGAAAACAATCTTTCCTGCAGAGTTCCAGCTGGGCCGTCAGAGAATTTGTAGGGTCTGTATTATGGTCTCAAGGCTCCCCTGCTCAGTCCTACTTATTTTCTTTTCCTTTCTCTTTTCCTGCTCCTCCTCGATATCATTCCTAACTCCGTCATAGAGTTTGATTCTCAAAGAACAGAAATGCTGACCACGGAGTAGGGTGAAAAATAAATTAATAAAACATAAAAATAAAGAAATCAGACCACTAGGTGGCGGTGTGGAAGGGGGAAGAACTACATAATAGTAGGCTAGTAGGATTGTGAACTAGAATGGGTGAAAATGGCATAAGAACAAGAGATACATTTTTTTTTCCAGGAGAATAAGTATTCAATACATGTGAGAAAAAGTATATGGCAAAGATGCCAACTGCCAGTTTCAAGAAACATTGGTATATCACATGTGGTCAGAAGAGATTTTCTTTGTAAGGGTACAGAAGAAAATTGTGCATTTTGTGTTAGGACATGTCACTCCTCTTACAGAATTTGGTATTTTCAAGTATAAAGGTAGTTAAAATGTTGTGACACAGAATATCCAGTAAGGAAGATAATCAAAAATTGTCCAAATTTTTCTAAATAAATGGCATCTTTTTATCTAATTGATGACAAACATATGTTTTATTTTTCATAATTAAATTTAACAATTATGTGATTCAATTATTGAATAAGTAAAGAAAACAGGTTTTTGGAAAAGATTAAAAAAATCTGAGGTAGAAAAAAGAAATAACATTTGGCAATATTAAAAATTTCAGAAAATGCCAAGAATTGTCTATCTCATAGAAGAAAGCTTGGAGATTCAATTTTAATGTAGAAATACATGAAAAAAATCAGTTTTGATGATGAACATAATAAAAACAAATATTAATTCTGAGTTATGAAAAATTATATTACATTCAAAGGAAAATGTCTTCTTGCATCTTTGGAACTATGTTTAATAAGAAAGGTATGACTTAATAGTACTATCTTTCACCAAGGATACATTTTCAAAGAGAATGACACTTGTGTGTTGTGCTTTACTACACCCACACTGAGGGGGTATAAAAGTCTGGATGCAGTTGGTGATATTCATTCTCAGGAAACTTACCTTCAACATCCAACCAAACCTTCAACCCCTGACACATTGAGCTACCATTACAGCAACTACTGGTGGCCTTGGCTATGGCCTTGGTGGTTTTGGTGGCCTGGGCTATGGCTATGGTTCTAGCTATGGCCTTGGAGGCTATTATGGTTATGGCTGTGGCTACTTCTGTCCCTCTTTCTATGGATGATACTTGTCATCTGGATTCTTCTGAAAGACCTGATCATTATTTTGGGATTCAGAATGTTTGTGTAATTTTTATTATCTGTTACTTTTCTTCAAAGACGTTATCACCCTGCACTTGGAACTTCTTGGATCAGCAGACACTCATGTTTCTGATGAATGATTTGAATGCTCTACCAAGATATAGTCAACTCTTCTGGAAAATGACCTATATTTTGCTCCTTTTCACTTCTGTGATATTTCTAGTCTTAGTTTTGAATAAATATTTTTTGGTGAACATTAAATATCAAACTTTATTTCTTTCAACCATTTCAAAACACTAGATGTTTATGTTTTCCAAAATTTTAGTAGTATTTTTGTATTGAAAAATATTTTCCCATGGAACATATTTACTTTGTATTCATGTTTCCTTAGAAATAACCCTTACTGTTAAACTAAGTATATAACTCATTTAGATGATTTACTTTGCTAAATTGATGTCTCTTTTTTAAAATATGGAATTCCATAGAACCAAATATATTCAGACATTTCTAATACTTATGAAGATATGTCCTTCATTAACAATATGTAAATATGTGAAGTTTGATGGACCATCTATTCTCTCTTTCGTTTAATGAAAAGTCAGGAGACTTTCAGCACTGTATGAAGAGGCTCTTTTTGGTGCTATACTTACCCAATAGGTATTCCTATTTTTCTGAGCTCATCAAGAAAGTAGTGTCCTTGATTTGTAGCTCACTATTCCAACTGTTTCTGTGTCAGTTTCCTCCTTGTATAATTTATTTATTTTTTTAATTAATTTATTTTTTTAAAAAAATTATTGGGGTATAGTTGGTTTACAATTTTGTGTTAGTTTCAGGTGTACAGCAAAGTGAATCTGTTATACATATACATATATCCACTCTTTTTTAGATTCTTTTCCCATATAGATCATTACAGAGTATTGAGTAGAGTTCCCTGTGCTGTATACTAGGCCCTTATTAGTTATCTATTTTATATATAGTAGTGTGCCTCCTTGTGTAATTTAAATGTGGGAAAACATGTGGCTTGATAGCCTTCATTTGCTCTATGAAAGAGAAAAACCTGAGAATTCACCATAGCATTCTTGGTTATCTCAGTATTATAGCATATACAAATCAATTTTTAAGATAAACTCTCTTTAAACTCACTTAAAACTTAAAAATTGACTCTAAATTAATGTTCTTACTCCTTTTTCCAACCTAGTTCGGGATTGGATTTTGATCAGAATTCTATTCTGATCTTGATCAGAATTCTATTCCAGAGATGGGTCATTGACTTTTGTGTGGAGTCTTGGTTTCCTTGGATACTAAGCTTCACCTTTGAGTCCTACGTAAAGATGTTCACTGGTATCACTTCCAATAAACTGGGTGAATCCCATGGGCCTTCATGAGTCTCCAGTGAGTCCCACAGATACTTCCAGCACTGTGCTTAAGAGAAAAATCTTTCTAGTGTAAACTTTGTTTTCATCTCTTTTAATGATCTTATGAAATTAAGAATGCTGAGAATGCCGAATCACACAGATTCTGAATAAAGGTTAAACTTTTCAAACAATCTCAAAATAAATCTAATTTGCAACCTTATTTGAAAAATCTATTTCAGTTCAAAAATAAGATTTAAAAAAATTACTGACAGTGCTTTTTAAAAGTCCCTATCATTTAGAAAGTCATATGACAATATTTATAGATAAAATGATATGATTCCTGGGATTTGCTTAAAAATTTCACATCTGGTAACAAGGAAAAGGACAGAAGTACAGAGGAAATTTGATTGGTCACAAGGTGATAATTTATGAAGATGAGTTATGTATATAATGATTCCTTTAACCATATTATTCTTATATTGTACTTAACTTTATATAATAAAATTCATTAGAAAATATGACCATAACTAAATGTCTATTTTGTGGCATATGAAATGTATAGCACAAGACTCAAAGAACAGGGAGAGATGAATCAGTAAAAGTAAATGTATAACAAAGGAGATTGTATTTCATCTTCACTTTTAAAAAAAGGCATCATAAACTAGTTTGGTAAAGGAATGTTGGATGAAGAGAGCAGAATGACATTGTCACGGGCATGAAGGAGAGAATATAGTATCCATGAAATAATGGAGAGATTGTCAATTAAGAAGAAGTATTGACTTATTAAAAAGAATACAGCTTATAGGGAGCTTTAACTGACTGACAAAGAGATTTGACTTCTTCATATTTTGTAGACTTTGAGCAAAAGATAGCAAAGAAAAACTAATTTAGAAAATCACATTGTTATCCAGACATATTGCTTCTCCAGTAAAAAAGAAAAAAAGAGAGAGACAGAGACAGAGAGGAGAGAAAGAAAGAAAGAAAGAAAGAAAGAAAGAAAGAAAGAAAGAAAGAAAGAAAGAAAGAAAGAAAGAAAGAAAGAAAAAGAAAGAAAGAAAGAAAGGAGGAAAGAGATAGAGGAAAAGAAAGCAAGAGAGAAAGAAGGAAGGAAGGAAAGAAAGAAAGAAAGGGAGGAAGGAAGAAAGGAAGAAAAGAAAGAGGGAGGGAGGAAGAAAGAGAGAGAAAGAAAGTCTGTTAGTAACATGGCTCAGTTAGAGTAGTGTGTATATATATGTGTGTGTGAGTGTGTGTGTGTTTCAAATTCGAAACAATGAAACATTGCAAAACTATACAAGATAATATTTTTGTTTGGTAAAAGCAAATTTTTTACAGGTATTTTATTTTTGTTTAAATTCACTGATTAGTTAATGGACAATAATTTATAAAATTTACAGATGTATTTCAATAAAACAATATTTGTCATTGTGTGTTTTGTTTCTGGCCATTATAACTGTTTATTTTATGATTATTACTGAATATAATTTTGTTATATTGAGGAATGATCTGATGCTACTATCAAATATGCTAGTTATACCACTCAAATTTCAAAGGTAAGATGTCATGTAGGAAAATATTATTTGCTTTATGGTTTATAATTATTACCTTAATATTCATTTTGTTCACTAGCAAACATCTCAAATTTTCCCTTCATAATTTGAGGAGAGTATTGGTAATTGGAGTCATGGTAAAGTTCCAAAAATTGACTTGAGGTGAAATATTTATTTATCTCTAAATAACTGAACTTTTAAAGTTGCCTTTTGGTGACTTCCACTGTGAAATATAGATTGTTATCAAAAACATGTTTTTTTTTTTTTTTTATTGCTCTCAAATGCTTTTATCTCAAAAATTATGGGCTACTGAATAAATAAAATGCAGTGGACTTCTGCATATGTATTAAAACACACATGAAGTATTTCACTCATTTTATTAAAAAGCAAACATTGGTCATAATGCTCTTTACTTTGGACAGGAAATCCATTTTTATCAGCTTATATTCATTTAAAAGTTAAACATAAAATGATATAAAGAATACAAACCTGTAGCTTGGTAATGTTTCTATTTTTAGTCAATGAAGGATATGTGTGCTACTCCTTTAACATTTTGCATCTTATAGCCATCCTTTCCCAGCTATCCCTGCTACAAAAACCTTAATTCCAGCTCTTACTATACTATACCATAATTATTGATGTATTATCTAGCTCATCTCATTACTTTCCACATCTCCCCACACCACCCAGCTTGCACCAAAAACCAAGTATTTCTAAAATTGCACTTTTCTTATAGTACTTCCCTGGCCCAAAATTAGAAGATTACTCCATAAATGACAAATTTTCAATCCCAAGTCCCAAGCCTTTCTTCTCTTTTTATTTGACTTAAACTTTTTCCAGCTTTATTGAGATATGATCAAAATAGAATGTATACGTTTAAGGAATACAACATACAACATGATGATTTAATGCACATATATACTGTGAAATGATTACCACAAAAGGGTTAGTTTAACACTTCCATAACCTCATATAATTATCACTTTTGTGCGTGGTGAGACCATTTAAGATTTACCCTTATAGCAACTCTCAAGTATGTGACAATATTGTTAACTATAGCCACGTTGTACATTAGATCCCCAGAACTTATTCATCTTATAAGTGGAGGCTTGTACCCTTTGAACAACATTTCCCCATTTTTTTCCAGCCCCCAGTCTCTGGTAACCACCATTCTACTCTGTTTCTATGAATTCTGCTCTTTTAGATTCCACATATAAGTGAGATCATACAGTATTTATCTTTCTCTGCCCAGACACTTCTTGCTCTGTAATCTGTGTACCTCCCAAATTTAATTAGTCTGTATATAAACTCTGCTCCAGATACACTGATCTACATGTGCACATCGAGGATACATGTGGTTAAGTCTTGCCTCAGAGCATTAGCTAAAGTCATTGCCTCCTTCTAGTTTCTGCCTCTCTCTTTGATGTTTAATGAATCTTACACATCCTTCACATCCACTGTGTCCCACCTTTTCCAGAATTCTTTGATGAATGAACCTAGCCCATGGAAATCTTAAGCTCTTTTAAGCTGCTTTTGAAATAGGAGTCACTACCTTTCATTTTACATTTCTCTATACTCCTTCATGTGGCTCAATCTATTCCCCACCCTCAGCCCTGCCTCCACGCTACAATACCCAGAAAATCATAGACACACCAGACAAGATATTTTTAGACCACAGCTAAAGGGCAGGCTTTCTAAGACCATGAGTGGCCATTTATATCTTTCCATTTTATCATATACTTTGTTCCAAGCAAAGTGAAATAACTTTAATATTCCAGATATTCAATCAAACTTATCGTTTGATTGAATGAATCTTCATTTCACCTGTACTCCTTTCTGTGTGCAACCTAAACTTTAAAGTCTTCCAGTCTTTAAATAACTAAATAACTGCTCTATTTTCTATTAAATAAAAATTTAGGACTTCTCATTTTAGCTCTGACATGGCAAGAGCTTGGAAATTGTCACTCTGGTCTTTACAACAAGATAAAGCTGCACAAACTAAAGATCAATGACTTTTCTAGAATCTAGCAGAGAACTGAGTTTTCAGGACAAACCATTCCTAAAATCTGGAGAAATGGGGGAATCTGTAGTCACAGCTGAGATCTGCTTACCAACAGAAGAAGCCTCTGGAGTCAAACTGTTACAAATACTCAAACTCTCATTGTGACAAGTTACTAGAGGCTGAGTATGGATTCGTGCAAAAGTGAGAAACTCTAAGGGGCTTTGGTCTTAGAGGGGCCCACACTTTTATGGGCTTTATCTACAGGAACTCTACCAGGTTCACACCGTGAAAATTTGAAAAAGATCCCTTCTTTGCTCTGGCAGTGGGAGAGGAAGAGCAAGATTTGTGAAAGATACCCAGAGTCTTTCCCATAACTGGAAAGGTCTCAACTCAAGGGGAATGAGCAGAGCCTTGTCTCTGAGCCCTGGGAAAAGGGCATTCCTCTCACTCAACTCCGCTGCAGTTTTCCTGTCTCGCAAAAGGGAGGGCTGAGAGATTAAGCTTTAGTTTAATTTCCTGTCTTCCAAATCTCATGCAAAATGTTTCTTTCCACCCTAACTAACCTATAACTATATAGGAAGGTGATTTTCTGAAAACTCATCTCAATTTAGCTTAATTTTCAAAATACAATCTGACAAAGATGTATGTTTCATCGAAAAGGCAGTGTTAAGGAGCTGAATTATGTCTCCTAAAAAGAAATCATAAAGTTCTAACCTGTGAATGTGAGCTTATTTGGAAAGAGGGTCTTCACAGATGTAATCAGGTTAAGATGAGTTTATACTGGATTAGGATGGGCTTCAGATCTAATTTCTGGTGTTCTTATAAGAAGACAGAGATTTAGATACACACACACACATGCACACACACACACAAGACGGGATAAAGGCCCTGTGATGATTGAGGCAGAGATTGGAATGATGTAGCAGCAAGACAAGAGATGCTAAGAATTACCAGGGACCACCAGAAGCTAGGAAGAAGCAAAGAATAAAATTTCCTCAGAGCCTTCATAGGGAGTATGGCCCTGTAAATATCTTGATTTTAGACTTCTAGCTTTTAGAACTATGAGAACTTAAATTTCTCCTGTTTTGAGAAAAAAATTACCAATGAGTGGTTAATTTTTACAGCAGTCCTAGGAAACTAATACAAAAGTATTATCTCTAGTGTGACTTGAATATCCTTCTATGGAGTCTGTCTTTACAAATTAGAGTCACTGAAATGTAGTTTTTATTCTGAATAATTTGTCTTCGATTTTTGGATTAGTTTCAATCATTCATGGTTACTTAATACTTGGTACCCTGATTTATTGAAAGCCAAAGAGAAAAAGCGATAGAAAACATGATATTTAAAATAGACAAAAATTGAGTGTAACAAAACACGAAGAAGATATTGTCTGTTAATGACAAAGATCTCAGGAAATACCAGAAATGATCTATCCATTATGAAGGAGGCTGATATTTTAACTGTAGGAATATATGTAATTTAAGTTATGACAAAAGGAAAATAAAAATTGAAATGTTTTCAAAGGAAAAATAAAACATTTCATGCATCTTTGAAACTCCCCTTCATAAGAAAGTTATGACTTAATAGTACTGTTTTTCACCAAAGATGGATTTTCAAAGAGAATGACACTTGTGTGTTGTGGTTGACCACACCCACATGGAGGGAGTACAAAAGTCTGGGAGCAGCAGGTGATATTTATTCTCAAGAAAGTCATCTTCAACATCCAACCTAATCCTCAAGCCCTGTCACAATGAGCTACTACTACGGCAACTAGTATGGTGGCCTTGGCTATGGCCTTGGTGGTTTTGGTGGCCTGGGTTATGGCTATGGTTCCAGCTATGGTCGTGGAGGCTATGGTGGCTATGGCGGTGTCTACTTCCATCCCTCTTTCTATGGAAGATACTGATCATCTGGATTTTACTGAAAGCATTCTACATCTACAATGATCTGTTTCCCCCATCCAGAATCTATCACCCAGGCTGCCTATCTTCACTCCTGCTATGTTACTGACATGAAGCTTCCTCCTTTATCCCTCCTGCGATATTTCTGGAAGTATTTTCCAATAAAATTTGTCAACATTCAGAACCTGGTTTCATTATTTTTGCCTACCTAAATGCACTTTTTATTCATAAGTTTTGCATATTTGCTTAATATATTTGGTTGAAACTTATTTTTTCCATATAATTATTTACTTCCTTAGAACTGATCTTATCAACTTTTAGCCTGCAACTTCTACATCTCATGTGATAACTTGCTCAGATATTGTTCTCTTTTTGATTTGACATCCTATAAAAACAAAATATTTAGGCATAAACTAATTCTTATGAATATAATAACACTTCCTTTGTAAAGTTATTAGTTTAATATAATAACTCCTTTACCCTCAGTATATCAGGGAAAGAATATTTTTAAACCAATTTACTCTTTAGAAACTGTTAGTTTATGAGCTTGTAAGGAAGAGCTGTCTGTACCTTTTTGCTCGGTCTTTGTTCAATGTGCCCTGTACCAGGTACCTCCTTAGAAAACAATGACAGGGATACATGTTGTTTGAATCTTTTCCCCCTCCCCATCCCCTGCTGCCAAACACATACACACTGCCCACTCCAGCAGCTTCAATCTTTTTTTTTTTTTAAGGATGGCTTGTGGTTTTATTATTTTTTTTAATATATATTTATTTATTTATTTTTGGCTACATTGGGTCTTCGTTGCTGCACGCGGGCTTTCTCTAGTTGCAGCAAGTGGGGCTACTCTTGGTTGCTGCGCGCAGGCTTCTCATTGCGGTGGCTTCTCTTGTTGCGGAGCACGGGCTCTAGGCGCGCGGGCTTCAGTAGTTGTGGCACATGGGCTCAGTAGTTGTGGCTCCCGGGCTCTAGAGCGCAGGCTCAGTAGTTGTGGCACACAGGCTTCGTTGCTCCGCAGCATGTGGGATCGTCCCTGACCAGGGCTCGAACCCGTGTCCCCTGACTTGGCAGGCGGATTCTTAACTACTGTGCCACCAAGGAAGTCCCAGCAGCTTCAATTTTTATAAAAGAAATAGAGAGCCTGGGTTTTCTTTTTCTATGTTCAGACTTTCCTTATTATTTTAACATTTTAATATGTAACTTTTCAGGTCTTACCCTGTTTTTTTCAGAAGTTAAAAAATATTTGAGGCTTCAATCAATTTTTCTATAATTTTGCCAACTCAGGTTGAGTAGTATTTGTTCCTCATTTAAGTCTTGAGAGGGATTTTATTGCAGGCTTTTTTTTTGGGGGGGTGCTTCCTTCAAACCTGAGACTGTTATGGATTTTTATCTCATATTCTCATAATTAGGGTCTTAAGATCCCTAACCTTCATCTTTAAATTATACATGATGTGACTCCCAATATAACTCTCATTTAATTAGGTAAGTTACACAAGTTTTCATGGCTCTCCAGTGATTCTTACTAATACTTCAGTAATGTGTTAATAAACTAATAGTTGTGCTGACTTTTTTGTGATTTAGTGAATGGAGAAATGATTTGGAGGATGAGTTTCATTGAGTCAAGCTAGAAATCAGAATCTTCAATTCAGTTATTAGCAGTTACTTACATAGCGCTAAATCCAACCTGACAGGACATTTTAAATAATGGAGCTTAAATTCCAGGAAATAAATAATAATTTAAAAATCACACACCCAATACCTTTTTTTAAAGCAAGAATCTTTGTATCTACCAGCTATATACTGAAATATTTATGGACCCAAAAAGCAGGGCATCTCAAAATGATGCAACAGTGAAGGAAGCATGTGAGGCTATGTTTGAAATACAATTGACCTTGACTTGGTAATTCATTAAAATGAATGAATGATTGGTGGGAGTTGTTTGGTATTGTACTACTATATTTCTGTATTTAATTTTTTTTTCCATAACCATATTTTCAGAAACAATTAAATGTTTTATTTTGTGAGAAGGACTCTAGGACTTAAGGAACATGGAGAGATGTATTGAATAGAACCGTACTTCATGTACCCCCTGACAAAATGGTATTTTAAACAAATTAGAGAAGGGCACAGTTGAAGAAGAGAACAGCACGTGCATTGTCACGGGGAGGGAGAAGAAAAATATTTTCAGTCTAGTCAGTTGACTGACTAGAATTCCAAGGAAATGGATTTTGTCATAATTATTTGGTACTGAGAAATTTAGGGCCTGATACTGTTTATTTAATTTTTAATAAAGTTAACTTAAAGGAGGATAGCACATTACATTTAAACAAGGAAAAATAATAACTATGCCTTGTAAGTTCCATATTTGTCTCTAAAATCTGCACAAATACTACTGATATTTAATAATATACCTTACGTTCATCCTTTCTAGTCCATTTTTCTTATGCCATACTATGACGGTATATTGTAAGAACTTCTCAAGTGGTCCTCTTGCTTTCAAGAATTCACCATACAATCCACATTTCAGAGAAAATATATATTCCTAAAACATCACTTCTCTGAGCCCATAGCCCAAAACAAAACTATAGAATATAATGTACGGCCCACCCTGCAGGTAAGTTAAAATGCTTCCCAACCATCAATTATTCTTTATTTAAACTCTGTGCTCCAACCACAATGCTTTGCTCATTGAGGACATACCTTGCTTACCTTTGTATCTGATCATAAGCTAAAACCAGTTTCCATGTTGGAAACTCCTCTTCTCTTCTCTTCTCACTTTGTAAAATTCTTATACGCATCCTCTAGATGCAGCTCATTTTACATTTCTACAGAATTCTTACTTGCAAGACACTGCTCCCACCATAATAGTTAATTCCTCTAAATTACTCTTGAAATCAGTGTAACCACCCATCATTTTATTCCTCCATATACTGCTTTATGATATTTATAAGAAAAAAACACATATGTCTTCATTCACATACACCAAATAACACACACATACATACAACATAAAGAGACAAGCACACAAGCACACACACAATTGAGAATACAATTAAGTTGTGGGATTTAAAGTCAATGGAGTCATCATTTATATATTTATCATCTATCATCTCCCTTCCCAAAGGCTTATCATTGTTTCTTTCTCATAATATAATGTAAATATGAATACTTTATTGAGTATATTTGTTTTAATTGAATTTTTTACAATTTGAAGTATATAAATATAAATATTTATATCCCTTCATGTAAATACTTCTCTATTTACAAAAAACTCATACAATATGAATTTGCATTTCAGGCAAAAAGAAATTTAAAAAATCAGCAAATACGTATGTTGTTTCCTTTTACAAGGTATTGTGTTAGGTGTCAGCTTCATGCCTTCGAAGTGCTTTTAAACCAGTTCCAGTAACCAGTCAAAAAATGAAAAAATTTTTAAGAGGCAGTGTCGACTTAAAACAGTAGATGTATGTTTGTAGGTTTTTGTGGACTAGAATTGTTGAAGAAAGCTATGAGGAGAGGGAGTTATTTTAGAGTGAGAAAGGATGCCTGATAAAAAGCTTAGAGTGAGAAAGGCAATTGAAGTTTCAAGAAATAATTGGAGAGGGCTCACCTAGGTAGAATGGAGGTTTATTGCCACTTGTAGTGGCAAGAAACTGGAGGAAGTAGGCTTAGATTATTTTATGACAAGACTTGAATGTTATCTTTACATGTATGAAGGTGCTTAGAAGGTTATCATACAAATATACAACAAGAAAGAAAAGCCACATACTTGTGCATATTTCCTTTCAAAAAATATGTGTTCTCAATCATTTATGGATTATTTAATAATTTTACCCTAGTTTATTTCATCATAAATAATAAGGAAAAATCATCATTGAAGAGAACCCTATCTGAGGCAAAATGGAGATATCATTGACAAAGATCAAAGTCTCAAATTATCTAAAATAAGGGAGCCTGATTATTATGATGTAGGTATAGAAATATGTAAAAACATTAACTTTGCAGACATGAAAATAATTATTAACACAAAGCCCGTTTCTGAAGAATGAAAATTCAATTCAATTCAAAGAAAAAACATATTTGTGCATCTCTGGAACTACCCTTCGTAGAGAAAGGTATGGCTTAATAGTACTGTGTTTCACCAAAGATGGATTTTCAAAGAGAATGACACTTGTGTGTTGTGGGTTACCACACCCACACGGAGGGAGTATAAAAGGCAGGGTGCAGCTGGTGATATTCATTCTCAGGAAAGTCACCTTCAACATCCAACCAAAGCTTCAACCCCTGACACAATGAGCTACCACTGCATCAACTACTATGGTGGCCTTGGCTATGGCCTTGGTGGTTTTGGAGGCCTAGGCTATTATGGTCTTGGAGGATATGGTGGTTATGGCTGTGGCTACTTCGATCCTACTTCCTATAGAAGATACTGGTCCTCTGGAATTTTCTGAATTTTTTTTTTCTGTTACTCATTATTTTTAAATGATTTTAAAATAAATTAGTTGTTTTGTTTCCTTCAAAGCAAGCAGTGAAATTTTTGAGAGGCCATTGAAGATATTGCAATAAAGATTGACACTTTGAATCAATGGAGACATATGAATCTAAACCAGAGTTTCATTACTTATGCTGGACGTTCTCATTCCTGCAACATTACTGACATGTAGCTTCTTTCTTAATCTATTCTGTGATAATTCTGGGCATAGTTTCTAATAAATATTTTTCACAAGCATAAAAACTTGGGTTTATTTTCTTTCATTCATTTTGACATAATTGATTTTCAAGCTTTGTAATAATAATGTTTTTGCATCAAATTTTTTTTTCCAAGTGGAATTATTTACTTCCTACTATGTTCCCTTATACATGACACTCACTGATGTTTAAGATTATAACTCCTTCCAGTGATACACGTTTTGCTTAGTTCATGTTTCCATTTGATTGGAAATCCCACAGAATCAAATAGTTTTAGACCTTTTGAGTTCAAATGAAGATACTTTTCCTGTACAAAATTCAACAGTCCATGGAACACCTGTTTTATTTTCAGTATCATTATATGCATTACTAACAATCTTCAGTGCTGTAACATGTGGGATGCCTTTCTTGGTGACATCAGATTTTGTTGAATTACTAAGCGGTGCAAAAAACAGGTAGCTGTGAACAATTGCTGTGTCTTCACGATACTTTGATGCAATGTGCCTTCTTAGAAGCCAAAGGCATTATGATGTATTGATTAACCCCCATCACCTCTAAGTCAAATTAATTCTCTTAGTGACTTTCAGCTGTTCAATTACTATTTTCTCCTTATTTAAAACTTGACAGGAATTACTTCCGACATCTTGTCCTTGGTTTTTGGCTTCATCCGTGAGAGGGGCCGTGAACTTCTGCTTCATGTTTGGCTTCCTCAGATCTCTCTTCTTATCCCTCGATCTCACACAATGTTCCTCCTGACCTACCATTCACTCGATTTGTGAGCCTATTGTGTTTTCACACGTCATAATCTATTCTCACAATAATTCAGCAATGAATTCAAGAAAGAAGAGTGTCAGTAGTGATTCCTTTTCATAACTTAGAGAAGTTATACATGATTACAGGAATGATACTCACCAATTCCACAGAGAATTGAAGTTTTTCACCCAATTCAATAGCAAGTATTTATGCAGCACTACAGCAGAATCTAAAAAGTGACCCTACTAATGAAAGCCTGTTTTACCAGGAAATAAGAAAGATCAAAGTACAACTATAATTGGTTCCATTATTTTTAATTTGTCCTTATGTTCTGTATATTATGTTTCCATGTTCCATATATACTGTATACACACATACCTTTAGATAAAATGGTATGATGTCTGGATTTTTTTCAGAATTATAAAAACAGGGAGTTAGTATAGGTATAAATGAAAGATAATTGGCAATGAATTGATTATAGCTGAGGATGAATGACATTCATCTATGGGTTTATTACATAATCCATGTTTGTACTTTTCTATGAAAAGTATACGAAAACTGTACCCCAATTAAAATTTCTATCATGGAAAAATATGCACTACAGGACTTAACCTGGATAGATAGATCACACTGAACTAAGTAATCAGAGGAGAATATAGTTTACCTGAACCTTACAAAATTGTTGAGACATGAACTAGTTGATCAAAGGCATAATAAATGACACAGCAGCTGCTGTTTTCTGAATATGAAATGGATATATTATAGTTGAAAAATTTTAAATTTAAAATTAAAAAAACTAAGTTTCAACATTTGATATTAGATAATTAGGCTGAATATAGCATTTGGAAAGCTTCAACTTGATAAGTAAGTTTTCCCTAACTAGGTATATTTGAAGATTTCTAGAAGTGTAGTTTAGTAACTGAAATACAAAGAAATGGGTTTTAATGATACAAAAATTATTTAAGAATAAATTTAACCAAGAAGGTGAAAGACATATACTGAAAACTACAAAACATTGATGAAAGAAATTAAAGGAGACACAAACAAATGGGTTGATATCTCATGTTAATGGATTGGAAAAAGTAATATTGTTAAAATATCCATACTACCCAACGTGATCTACAGATTAAATGCAATGCTTATCGAAAACCAATGTCGTTTTTACAGAAATAGAAAACAAACAAACAAACAAAAAAAAACACTTGTACAATTCATGTGGAAGCACAAAAGACCACACAAATATCTAAATTATTCTGGGCTTTACAAGCAATTAATCCTGACATCAAATAATTATTCCTAAAAAGTCATATCTTTGTGGCAGTACCCTGGATAAAATCATAGAATGATTAACTCTCCATAAACAACAGAGAATATGAAAAGGTCCTCATGGATCTGGAAACAACGTACTTCTTAATCTTCAGTTATTCTTCACAGAAGTTTTCTGTCCTGTCTACATGCACATCTTGTTTAGTCTTCCTCCTCAGCATTTGTTAAAACCATGGCCTCTTGAGAAAGTCTCCTCTTCTCTTCCCTATTGAATTCTTAAAATTTATTTTGGATTCAGCCTAATTTAAACCTTCTCCAGAATTTCTTTTACAGGACAATCCAGCCCATTATAGATTTTCTTCCTCTAAAAAAACTTAAATAATTTTAACTTCCTTTAATTTTCTACTTCCATATATTTAGCTTTGTACCTGCATACAACACATACACATGTAGAATACACACACACACATACACACACACACACACAAGTACCCTTTGGGTCTATAATGAAAGGGTAAACTTTCTAGGATCATGAAATAATCATTTATTTTTTTCTCACTTATCATCTTCCTGTCTAAAAGTATGATAAATTACCTTTTATATGATAGGGACTCAGTAATACAAAAACAGAGCAATTCAATAGATGACTGTGGTCTGGAATATTAAAAGAGACTAAGAGACTATAAGGAGAATATATTCCACAGGTGTAGGAAGTGTAGGAACATTTAGTTGAAAGGTGTAAGAACAAGCTTTGACTATAGATACAAATTGCAGTTTTAGAAACAATAGGATAATCCTTCTATATAGGATGGATACTACATGAAAGGTAGTAGTGAGAAGAAATTTAGGCTTGAATATAATCTAATAGAATTTGACCAACACAATATGCAGGAAGTTAGAATGTTGTTTTTCAGAAAAGGCAAACAGAAGGATGGTCAAATATTTGTTGTAGTCTCTGAATAAATTCTCTCTCCTTCTTTAAAATTATATAATTATGCATGGTAATTTTATAATTGTTATGCTAGTTTATTCAATTTTAAAAAGAAAGAAAACATGACATTTGGTACCAATTGAAACTCTATTGTAGGCAAAGTGAAGGAAATATCTTTTGACAAATCCAAGCTCTCAGACAACGACAGGAACAAGCTGCCCGATGCAAGGAATTTGATGATTACATTTTAAATGTAGAAATAGGTGTAGTCATTAGCTTTGAACATAAAACCTGTTTTTCCATATAAAGACTGGTTCTTAGACACAACATTTAAATAAATTCAAAGGAAAAATTGACTTCATCCATGTTTGAAACTACCCTTAGTAATAAAGTTATGTCCAATTGGTGTTATTTTTTAATTAGATATTCATTTTCAAAGACAACGAAGCTTGTGTTGTGGTTTGCCACACGTTTCACTGAGAATGCCAAAATGAACTGGTTTATTTGCAGTCTTCATTCTCAGGACATTTATTTCACCATCAAACCAAATCTTCAACCCCTGATATGATGAGTTACTATGGAAACACCTACAGTGGCCTTATTTAGTGTTGGTGGCCTGTTTTATGTCTCTGGCTCCAGCAATGGATTTGGAGGCTATAGTGGTTCTGGCTGTACTACTACTATTACCTTTCCTCTATTGATGGAAATTACTTGTCCTTTGGGTTCTACTTTTCCAGTAGAACTTGCTGATCTCTTAGTCCCTTAGAAGCTACACACAGTCATGTATTACCTCTACTTGCATGTTCTTCTGCATCATAACCTCATATTTGATTTATCTTCTTTGGCTTGTAGCTATTTATTTGGCATCCAGTGGAAAACAAAACAAAACAAAAAATAAACAGAACAAAACAAAACAAAAAATAAAACCAAAGCTAGGCACTGATTAAAGGTAGTAAGAAAGATTTTATTCAGTACTACTGGGGTAGGGGAAACAGTTTCATAGAACCGAGCTGAATTCCAATCTATGCAGAAATGACAGTGTGCTTTAGAGAGAGAATGAGGGAATAGGGTGTAGGAACAAACATGGCCTTGAGCAGAGTTAGAGCAGTTGAAAATTACAAAAAAACAGGAAGAGAGGGTTCACTAATGTGATTAGGCCATCTGGGTTTGTTCATTGGGCTATCTGAAGGAAAAACAACTTTTCAAATCTTCAAGGCAAAAGGTAGTTTTGCAAATTGTGTCAGGGCACCCAGTGAAGTTAAGCCCTTACCCTCCTAGAGGACTAGAGGCAATGGAAAACCTTGGAGGTTTCCATTTCAAAGAGATGACTCCCAGGTCCAAGAGGAGACAGTCCTGGGTTGTAGAAGATACATCTAAAAGGGACAGAGAAGGATTTACAGTCACAACTTGTTAAAGTAAATGCTTCTAAGAAAAGGGTGGTCAGGGGCCTGTGGTCAGCTTTTGGCTGGAACAACCAACTTCTTTGGGCACTGCTGAGTTTAGGAAGGCTGAGAGTTGCAGTTCTTATAAGTCAAGTCTAAGGCTTAGCTCTGAAGGGAGCTCAGAGGAACCTGGATAAATTATGGTCAAGAAAAGAATTTTTGTCACAGGCAAGCCTAATGATGAAGAATGTGTGCTTTTGTATAAATGCTAGTACAAATTGTGTTAGCAGGATCTCATACCTCGAACACCCTCATGAATTGTGCTATTGGGAAAATGTTCTACCATGCCATCATTGTCAAACTGTTTTTAAACAGGGGTCTCCTGTGTGAATTTTCTGCTGATTAATAAAAAAATGTCCTTAGCTCACATAGCAAAAAAAATGCTTCATTTTTATTAGTCTTCCAGGAAAAATTCTTGCATATAATAATTTTTCAATTACAACACCATTTAAAAAGTTTTTATTATTTGATTCCTATTTTATATAGTTTTTTTTATTATTATTGACCTTTAGAACTACTTGGTCCAAATAATTAAAGTTAAAATTTAGTGGAAAAATGTATTTTGTCTTACATATACATTCCTTGAGTGTCTCAGTACTTTCTTTATTACTATCTTCTTTCTTTTAAATGACTTTTCTTCTTCTCAGTGTCTATACTTCTCAAAACACAGGTCAACGTCTGCTCCCTCAATGGACTCTAATTAAGTATTTTCTTTATTATAAGTTATATCTTACTCTACACTTGAGTATATTTTTATCTATGCTTGTATCATTAAACATATACATGCTGACATCTATTAAAATAAATTGTATTCTTCATTTATCTCTCCATTTGGAATGAAACATGTTGAGCCAGGACCATATTTCTGTTATTTTTGTATTCCATTCAATTTAGTAGACACTTTTACTTTTTTTCTACTGCATTCTAAAAGCAATGGTAACTACTGGGACTACTAAGATGAACAAGCTAAAATCCATTATTTCAAGAAAGATTAAATATTATGCAATTTTTGAGGAGAGAAAATACATAACAGAAAAGTCTGTTTTAAAATAATAATTTTTAACCTTAATGTTGGATGAAAACTCTTCACATATGTATAACTGAATCACTGTGCTGTACACCTGAAACTAACACAATATTGTAAATCAACTATACTTCAATAAAAAAAAAGAAGATATCTGCATTTAAAAAAAAGAAGATGTGAGGCCTCAGTTAAGTACTGAAAGATTTATTTCATCTTTGGCAAATAAGAAGGTTGAAAGAAACAAGATGTGCTTATTAGCATGAGGAATGGTGTCCAGACAGGCATAAGCCATGCAAATTATTATGTATAATTATGGTATAGTACAACTTTCTTCATCAACAAGTATACCATAAAATTAGTAATCCTTTGGATCATATTATAAAGCCTTCCACAATCTGACACCAAGACACCATCAAAGCATAGGTTCTATAAAGGTTAAAGACTGTAATTTTTATAAAAAGAGACAGTAAGCATGCACAAAATTTCCCTTTATGCATTAATCAGAGAACCAACAGAATGGCAAAACTGTTTCAAAAGAATATGTGAAAAACCAAGATATTCATTGTTAGTGAACACAAGAAATACTGAGATAGCTAAGTTAGACCAAAAAATGATTAATTTGCAAGTGGGCAATAAACAGTAATCTTTGTAGTTTTCTACGCTCATGAAAACAGCCTCATCACACTTCCTCAGTTTCATAGTTGGAAGATGCTGGGCCCTAATCCATTGTTCAAATAAAGTTTTATTCCACTAAAGAGTCAGATGACCTTCAGGTGAGTTATTTGGAAAATATTCTGTGATATACAGGACACCTAGTTTCAGTTCTGTCATGTAAAGAGCTTGGAAGTCTTCAGACAAACTGAGACTCAATTAATTTTCTTAGATTCTTCAGAGGACTAAAGTTACTGGGAAAACTACCACCCCAAAACTAGAAAGACGTGTCCCTTCAGAAAAACACAGCTACCAAAATCTGCTTACCTGGAGCAGAAGTTGAGCAAGTCATAAACTGATGGGAACAGTTAAATGGTGATATTTTTGTGAATTTCTATACAAATATAAATGAGAAACTGCTGGGGGAACAGTGTGTGGAAGTCCTCATACTTTTTTTGGGTTTCCCTCCAAGAACCTTGCCAGGTTTTCACTGTGCAAATGGGAAAGATCTCTTCTTGATTCTGGAAGGGAGAGGGAAGAGTAACCATAGTAAAATATGCCCAGAGTCTTCTGGATAAAAAACGCCTAATCTCCAGGAGAAAAATAAACAAAAACTCAAAACCAAAAACTTTGCCAGAGTGCAATTCTGAAACTTTACCCCAGATGAGGGAAAGAAACTCTCATGACTAAAGCTTCCTCCAGCCTTCTTGTCTTACCTAAAGTAGACTGAGGAGAATAAATAACAAGAAATAGATGAAGAAAATAGATCTAATTCCAAGGAAATAGATGGAGAATGCAGCAATCAAGAAAGAGAGTAGGGAGAAGTGGGAAGGAAACTATATACCTGAAGAAAAATTTAAGAAGGTCATACCACTAAGACCAGTCCCTGTAAAACAAATTGATATTTAATCAGACGATTGTAGAAAAATTTGATATTTAATCAGAAGATTGTAGAATGATCCTTTTCCCCATGTCTTATCACCAAACTATTATTGGGTTGACCAAAAGGTTTGTTCAGGTTTTTCTGTAAGATGTTAGAGAAAACAAACAAAACTTTTGGCCAACACAATACATTGAAGGGTTTCAGTGTAATAAATTAAAATGGATTCAAACTGAAAGGGGTGTAATACAAAGATTCTCTCTGAGGAGGGGTACATAGGGAAAACCAAGGTCTAGAGGGATGACATCACTTTTAATGTGAATGATATAAATGCACCAATGAAAAGACGAAGATTGTCAACACAGATTAAAAGCAAACAAATAAATAAAAAACACCACCTAAGACTCAACTACATGTTATCTGCAAAGAAAAACCCACTTTCAGTATCAATACTCAGATATAGTAAAAGTATGGAGAAAATACACTATGGAAACACAAATCTAAAGAATATTGGGGTTCCTGTATTAATTTCAGGCAAAAATACTTCAGAACAAAAAGATGATCAAGAACAAAGAAGGCATAATTCTAAACTGTATGCAGTTAACAAAAGAATGTGAAAATATATGAGGCAAAAACCAATAAAACTTAAAAGGGAAATAGACAAATCCAGTAATGTAGCTGAGAACTTAACACCTTTCTGTCAATAACTGATAGATAAATCAAACAAAAAAAAATCAATAAGGATATAGATGACATGTGTTCATATCTTTTCATAATCAGTTTGATACAATTCATATTCACAAAATATTCTATCCATTAAAAGCAGAATACATATTCTTTTAAAGCTTGCTAGGCGCATTCATCAAGATAGACCATATTCTGGGCCATTAAACACACTTTAATAAATTTAAAAGAATAGAAATCATAAAAAATTATGTTCTTAGACCACAAAGGAATTAAACTAAAAATCAATAACAGAAAGATAGCTGGAAGATCCCACATGTTTGGAAAGTAAACAGCATACTTCTAAATACACATAAATTAAAAATATGTCTCAAGAGAAGTTGAAAAGGTATTTTAAACTTAATGAAAATGAAAATGCAACTTATTAAAAGGTGCAAAATCAGCAAAAGCAGTACTTAGAGGGAAATTTATAGCATTAAATGTATATGACAGAGGGGAAAAAAGGTCTAAATCAATAACCTTACTTCTACCTTAGGAAACTAGGGAAAGAAGAGCAATTTAAGGCCAAAGTAAGCAAAAGAAAATATAGAATAACATTAGAGAAGAAATCAATAAACTTGAAAATGGAGATCAACAAATCCAAAAGCTAATTTTTTGAAAAGTTCAATAATTAATAGATTTCTAGCCAAGACAAAAAAAGATAAGACACACATTACTAACGTTAGAAATGAAATAGGGGTCATGATCACAGATCCAATGGATATTAAAATGATAATAAGGGTTCTACAAACAATTCTACACCCATAAATTTAGATAAAATGGGCAAGTTACTTTAAGATACCAACTATCAAAACTCACACAAGGAGAAATAGATAATTAAATAGCCTTATATCTATTAAATTAATTAAAACAATAATTAAAAACCTTCCAAAAGAGAAAACACCTGGCCCAGTGCTTTTCCAGTTTCACTAGGGTATTCTAACAAACACGTAAGGAAAAAATATTACAAATTCTCCACAATCACTTCCAGAAAATAGTATCTGAGAAAACATTTACAAACTCATTCTGCTGGGACATTATCCTAATATCAAAATCAGACAAGAATATTAGCAGAAAAGGAAATCATAAAACAATGTCTCTCATGGAATTTGTTGCAAGAATCCTCAAGCATATCTAATCTAACAATTTATTTTTAAAAAATGAATGAGGTAGAATTCATTCTAAGTATGTAAGGCTGGTTTAACATTTGAAAATCGGTTTATGTAGTCCACCATATCAATGAACTGTTAACCAAAATTTCAGAAAAAAGACTTGATTGAAATAAAGAGACATTTATTTGGGGTTGGTTAAGACTGCAGTCCGGTAACACTGGTTCAAGAAGCGCTTGAATTGTGGTTCACTGGACTACAAAATAGAGGAAGCTTATAAGGACAAAGAATGCAAGGCTCCAGTTACATGTTATTTGTCCAGAATTATGATTGGAGAGGCAAGAAGTAAGAGTGTTTGTTAAGCAGGGATTAGTTGGGGTCTGAAATGGTTGCATATTTGCAACAAGG
This sequence comes from Balaenoptera musculus, assembly GCF_009873245.2. Lineage (NCBI taxonomy): Eukaryota > Metazoa > Chordata > Mammalia > Artiodactyla > Balaenopteridae > Balaenoptera > Balaenoptera musculus. The sequence goes on along the minus strand of NC_045788.1, from coordinate 130,644,313 downwards.
TTATAGCTAATAGATGTTGTACTAAAAATGGTTGTTGGTTGCCTTGGGTTTGGTACAGTTCAGAAACTTCAAGTGCTCAGTGTTGCAGAAACGTATCTGAGACCAGAAACTCAGTGGCTGTCCGACTCCATTTTGTATGCCTGAACTATGATTATCCCATTATGACTTCAATCTGTCATCAAGGCTGAAACAAACAAAGAAGCAAAACCATATGGTCATGTAAATGGATGTGGGGCATGCAATTCTCTATTATTTTTAAAAACTCTCCTCCAACTAAGAACAGAATAGAACTTCTTCAACTAGATAAATAACAGGTAAGAAAAAAAACCTCTATTGCTAACTTAATCATTAGAAACTAGAGACTGTCAACTAAAAAATTATTCACAACCTAAAAACTGAGTTATGCTTTATTCAGCTGGAATTTTTAAGGCTTCAAGCCCGAGGGGCAGCATGTCAAGTAACCCTGAGAGAACTGCTCTGAGTAGGCGAAGGGGAAAGCCAGGATATATAGGAGTTTTGCAACAAAGGGCAGGTAGTCTAAACATCAAAATATTATCGTTAATTAAAGAAAACCAGATATGTCAAGTTAAGAAATTCAGCACTTTATATGGAAAGATGCAAGAGTCTGGGCTCACTGAAATCATTCCTTTGATATGTACCTCAGCTATCTGAGACCAGTATCCTGTGTTTTCACATCCTGAGTTCCCTCAGGGCTCACCAGCTCACCTTCGGCTGGTGGCTACAATCTCTAATGACTGTGACATCCTTTGTTTACTGATATTGAAATGGTTAGGTGTCACTTCCAGAGGCTCCGAGGAGCTCGGTCCTTTATGCTTCAGTGCAGAAAGAATTCAGCGAGTGGCAAAGTGATAGATAAGTGATTTATTAGAATAGGATGCTTGTGAGTCTTACAAGTGGGCGGGCGAGAAGGTGCTACCCCGGGGGGAACTTAGTGGGCTACAATTTTATAATCAAAGGAAGAGAGGGAAGGGGGCAAAGACCATATTCTTCTTCATTCTTGAGTAGACAACATGCTTTCATCATTAGCTCCCCTCCAGATTGGGTTTCTTGGTCCTACATGGTCAGGCCAGGACTGTCATGGCACTATGGAAATTATTATTTTTTATGTGTGCAGAGAGCATGTCCTAGGGGTCATTAAATTACTAAGCTTCCTGGGCAGGATGTGGGTCTCATGCAACCATTGTTTCATTGTTTGGGAGCATGTCTCATGTCTCTGTCGCATGGTTTTTGTTGCTAAGCAAGCCTTCTTTGTTTTGTGGTTAAGTAAACCTGTTTTCTTGAGTAATCATCAATTACAGGGGTCTCCTACACTTTTTTCTTTACTTACAATCCCCTAGTGGGATTAACTATTTAAATACCTACTTTGTTCCTTTACTCTGTACCTATCATATGGCAGGCAATATTCCATTTCTCAATATATTAACTCTAAGATTGGGTTATTTTATACAGGTTGGCTCAGTTGTTTTCCCTTTAGGAGATCAAATGGATCCCACATTAGGTATGAATATTCATATGCTTTTTTCCTACAGCAATTAACTTTGATAAAAGTTTTGAGGTACTTTCAAAATTGCCTTTGTTCAAATGAGTTATCCTCATTCATGTTGGTTCTAAATTACAGACTTGGAGTATGTTATTAAACTACTGCTATTTCCCCTAAGCTTAAACAAACAAACAGACTTTGTTAAATTTCTTGTGATATCTCAAAGAGACATATTCCCCCATCCCCCACCAATTCTGATCTTACTTTCATTCATTTCACAGGAGTATGGAATAAGTTACAAAATGGAATAGTAGTTTAGAGAGAATAAGTTATTACTAGGATGACTCTCACTTCAAGGATTAAAAGGATAAATAACCCATATTCTCCTTAAATATCTCACTGGGATTTAACCTCCTGGTGTATTGGCAGTATCTTTACGTAAATACAAAGATTGGGTACAGCTGATCACATCCCTTCTTCTTGGATACCTCTGTGGGCTTTCCCATATCTACAGCAGGAATCAATGACAAAATTTTTCTGTAAAGGGCCAGACGGTAAATATTTTAGGCTTTCTGGTCAAATATTCTCTAACACAGCTACTCAATTCTGTTGTTGTAGTAGGAAAGTAGTCACAGAAAATATACAAATGAAGAGGGTACTTGTTCGATAAAACTTTATTTACAATTGTAACACTGGCAAGATTTAGCCCATGGACTATAGTTTTTATATTATCAGACCTAAAAGATAAAATACAAATACTTTAATGGGCACTTAAGGTTTTTAGGAATAAAGGTTTTCTTTTTTTACCTTATACCAAAACCTCCCCACCCCCTGGCGCTTTTTATTCCAACATCAATAAAGTTTATTCTACACACAAATTATGAAGTATTGTGGTTCTATAGCATGCTACTTAAAGTTTCTTCAGTATAGAAGGTCATTTTTCCTTTTTTCTTCTACCTGTTAAATTCTTAGTTTCTCTTTCTGAAAAAACTTATACATATGCAATCATGTTTATAGGAGGTTTGCTGGTTTGAGCTTCTTAAGATATGAATTACTTCTGGGGTGACCAACCATCCTAATTTACTTGGGACTGAGGGTTTTCAGTGCCCAAACTGGCACAGTCCCAGGAAAACCAGGACAATTGGTCACCGCAGCTGTTTCTACGTTCTGCTCTCTTAAATATTTAAATTTAATATTCATTACATTTAAGAGATTTTATATTCTACCACAACTATGACAATATTGAATTATAAAACATATATTTCATTTTCTATTTATTTTCCATTATAGTGAATTCTATAACTACAGTAAAAACTAGGTACTATTCATTATTTATTGTCCAAAAATATCATATAGTTCTTAAATATTGCATGACTGTATATATATATATATATATATATATATATATATATATATATATATATATATAAATTAGAATGAGGTTAATAGAAAGAGTGGAAAGAAGAAAAGAGGAAGGAAAAAGAAAAAAGGAAGGAAGGAAGGGATAGCTCTGTGTAAATAAAGTATACATAAAATGTAATTTTTTCTTTAATAACCAAGAAACCACAATACAATTATAAAATTATTTAGCCTTACAAATGTAAAGAAAGATTTTGGTAGAAATCTTTAATTACTTGTAACTACTTGGAATTAAGGATTACAAATAATCTTTAATTACTTGTTATTACTTTTTGATATAAGAAATTGAAGTAGTATTGACAGAAGAATATGAAAATATACTATTTCTTGCTATTACCGGAACATAACTGTAAATATTAAATGCTGGTCTTGTTGATTGCCTACTAAAATGCCAAGATCAAAATTCTCACCCATGAAATACTTTTGTGTTACCAAAAGATTAAAACATGATGCAGAAAATAAATGGTAAAATGTAGCATCAGATAGTTTACAAAATTTGAATGAAATAAATGTTAAAAAAACATATATATTACTAAATAATTGCCCTCTTGTCATGTTAAATTAATTATAATTTTATTAGCATTGCAACTTCAGTGACTAACAGGTCTAAGAGATGTCTTGACCATTGAAGAGATAGAAATCATTTGCATCATTTAATATGATGAAAAATTAGTGGCCAATAAAATAGATTGGGCTGTGGCCTCTGTGGCCAGAGGTGTTGCTAATCTGTGGATGTGGCAGCTTTTGAGAATAGGTGGTGGTAGATATGAATGCTGCCATCCAGCTTGCTATGGAAGACACCTCTGGTTTCTACTAAGTTTTAGGACCTCAGATTCTTGGGAGAATGATCCAACAACAAAATCAAACTTTTCAAGTGTTTCATCCTATCAATTCTATTTCCAGCTTGTAACAAGCAGAGAAGATGAATTGCAAGCTTACAAACTTGTTGGCATAAGATTTAAGAGCTGTCTGTATATGTACAGCTGTTCAATAGCAATTTGGACTTATTCTATAAATATTGGATATTTTACCACAGCAGTTATCTCTCCTTGCACTCTCAAGATAATGATTTTTTATCTGAAATTTCTTTTGTGTATTTTACACTGGGAGAGATCTCTATAATCACTTTTCAATACATGTGTTTAAGATGGCATTATAGTATGGTTTTAACTTTAGTCATTTATCTTAATAAGTTTCCTTTGTTTTATGGTATTTGAAATGAAGGCAACTGTTTCTCTTCCTGAAGACACCATTTATTCCTATTATTAAATCAGTGGAAAACAAATAGCACAAATTAAGTTTGAGAGGGAGAGATTGCTGATCTTTCCTGGTTTGCTTTTTTTCTTCTCTATTCTGTTTGTGAGTGAGAATCCAGACTTCCAGTCCTAAGTAGTGTCATCAGTCATCACTGAAGTACTTATTAGACAGTAAATATGGCCTCAATGGCTTTTTGAATTTTTAATTAAAATTTATATTGGTGTTAACTGCAATTTATGACAATGATCTTGTGTGGTAAAATCCCTGGGTTGAGATCCTGGTTATAAACATTCTTGATTTTAATTTCTTTAGCCACCTAGACTCTGGTTATATCCACAGATAGCATTCTGAATCACCAAAGGGAAATTGATATCAACGAGCTGTGTGAGAGCTTTATACTGAACCACTGAATCAAAGAGTCTACCCATCCTATCACACAGACCCTGTTATTTGTCTTTTAATTAGTTGACTCACGACTTATTTATAGGGTGAGGACTACTTAAGCCGCTCATCAGCCAGAAGTTTTGATTGATTTTCTCTCTCCAAATCTTTGCTATTTCCACCTTTTAAAAGCATGTTCACAGAGTCTTTTTGGTACTCCGCACCAAAACCTTAATTGGGAAATTAATTGAAAGTCACACTAATTTAAATTAGAAACATTTAAAAATTAACCTGATAGGAAATTTTCTGTAAATCACAATTAATCTAAATCATAGTCCATTGAGTAAAAAAAATAACTTTTTTTCATTTTAGCACTTCTGGTGGATGAGTATATAATTGTGGTTTTAATTTGCATTTTCCTCATAACTCTGATAGTTAATGATGTCAAACATTTCATTTACTTATTGGACGTTTGTATGTCTTTGTTTCAGTGTGCCTAGGTTTTTAGTGATGTTTTATCTTTGGACATTCGAGTTGTAGGAGATCTTATGATGAATATATCGATCTCTATCTGTATCTCTATTCCCTGTGTCTAATCTGTATCTATAGCTATATCATTTGTGTTTATATGTATATCTATCTATATCTATATTTATACTTTATTTCTTCCAGGCTGTGGGTTGCTGTTGATGACATCGATTTCACAATTTTTATTTTATAGTCAGTGCTTTCTGCGTCTAAAACAAAACAAAACAAAAACGTCTAGAGGCTTTAGAATTTTAGCTCTTATGTTCGGGTCTATAATACATTTTGAATTAATTTTTATGTATACTATGAATAAATTAAGCTATTTTTTTCTGTTTTCGTATGAGTATTTCATTGTTTCAGTACTATTTAATGAAAAGTCTTTTGTTTGTTCTGGAATCTCTGTAGAAGAAAAAGTCGAATTCTAGACTTCTTAATATTTTCCATTCTTTTATTTGTGTATCCTCACTTGAATATCACACTTTCTTGATTATACTATTTTAATGTCTTAAAATCAGTTAAGGCAATTTTTTTTAAGATTGTATTGGATATTCTAGGTCCCTTGGATTTCCTTATACGTTTTAGAATACCTTGTAAATATATATTTTGTACAGGTTTTTTGATTAAGATTTTATTTAATATATAATTTTGAGGTATTCAATCTATTGTCAATACAAAAACATTATATATAAACATATATATATTTATTAACTTATTCCAGCATTAATATGTAACTATCAAGGACTAGGTCTTGCACATCTCTCTTTAAAATAATCTCTAAGTATTTTATGTGTTCTGATAATATTGTAAATGATATTTTTGCATTTTATTTTCTAATTTTTAATGTATAATTTCATCCTGGATTTGTAGATTGAGTTTATTTTTTCAAAGATATTTTTACATTTTATTTTCCAATTTTTCATGTATAATTGTATTATTAATTTGTATATAATTAAACTTGGGCTTATTTTATAAAAGAATTAGTGTAAAATTAATATTATTTATTGCACTAATTAGAATTATTTAGATAGCTGCTAACATTCATCATTAAAGCAATATGGGCTTAGTGTTTTCTTTATTAGAAGTCTATTTTTTTTTTCTACAAATTTATTTTCTTAAGAAATATAATCTTTAAAGTCTTTATTTTCTCTTGTGTCAGTTTTAGGAAACTTTTTATTTTGAAGAATTTGTTAACTTCTTCCAGGCAGTATGCAGTTTAGAAATCAATACAGAGCACTTGATTTTTATCTTATTTGGTATTAAGAAAGGCTTTGGAGGACTTCCCTCATGGCACAGTGGTTAAGAATCTGCCTGCCAATGCAGGGAACATGGGTTCAAACCCTGGTCTAGGAAGATCCCACATGCAACTAAGCCCATGAGTCACAACTACAGAACTTGTGCTCTAGAGCCCATGAGCCACAACTACTGAGCCCGTGTGCCACAACTACTGAAGCCCGTGCGCCTAAAGCCCATGCTCTGCAACAAGAGAAGTCACCACAACGAGAAGCCCACACACTGCAACGAAGAATAGCCCTGCTCGCCGCGACTAGAGAAAGCCCGTGCACAGCAATGAAGAACCAACACAGTCAAAAATAAATAAATAAATAAATAAATTTTAAAAAAAAAGAAAGCCTTTGGAAAATCAGGTTAGTTTGTTTTCTATTGTATTAGTTGTGTCCTGGGTGGAACCAGTACTAATACTAATGTTTTGAGCAATTGGTCATTATATATATAATCATAATATTGATATAGTTCAATAAAATCCAAAATTGAGACAGTAGAATAAAGCAATGGCATGAAGTATTTTATGACTTTTTAAGTCACCATAATTATCTTGAAGCTCGGTGGTAATCTCACCTCAGAGAACTTCAAATATGTTTCTAGCCGTTTAGTAGCAGGTTCTCAAAAATGAATCACATGGATATCAGGCAGTGGAATATCAAATATCCCATTAACATTATGTGTAAACCCTTAACAAATATTTCCTTCATTTGCTCATCCTTCGATGGTGATGAATTTTAAAAATGTGTCCAAATTTTAAAAAAAGTCCGTAATATTAAAGATATCCATAATTAATCTCTGAAAGAAATCACTATTGCAGGCTTACATTGTCTACAACTTTGTTCCTCTTTCCAGTTTCTGCACAAGAAGATCAATAGAGCCATTTATTTATTTTCAGCATGGTATCATAATCCTGGATTCCAGAAAGCAGTCCTAAATTTCCAGAATGCCCTCTTGAGTTTTTTGAGGTTATTATTGCAAATGATTGTCAACATTTATTTAACTGGGGCACCGTCAGTTTTGACTAGGCTTAAATATAGGGGAGAAGGAACATTTATCTGTTTTGTTTTCTCTCTCTTCTTTCTATCTCTTCTCAGGTTTGGAAATGCCTTCTTTAAGGAGGCATCAAGGTTTTAAATATTGTCCGTTAAAAATTAAGAAATAGGTCTATGCTGGACACTTTAAACAAGATTGGTTCTAAGTTGGTTTCAAACTGCACACAATCAAGTAGGACTTGTTTGTATATCAGTATTTTTAGATATTTGACATCTAAGTGATTTTAATTTCAAATGAGACATGGATTTAGGAGTATAATTAGTGCCTTGATTACCTCAAATGATAAGAAATAGTCATTATTATGGAAAAATAAAGACAGAAAGCCTTCACAGCAAAGGAGTATCATCTTCACGGTGTTGTCAGCCACTAAACTGGACTGGAGAGATTCTCAGAAGCCTAAATGAGGTGGAGGTTATGCCAGCCCTTATGTTAGAACAGTCTTGAAGTTGCAAATAATAGTTCTTATTATAGACACAATTTAATCAGAGGAATCCTAATTGACATAAAGAGTTAATTTAAAAGTTTTACTATGATGGGAGCTGACTCCATGCATATTAAACAAAACAAATAACCAATAACATTTGTTTCATAAAATTTCTTCTGAGGAATGAAAATGAGGTAGTTCTGAATGATTTACTACACCTGTAACTTAGGGTATAAAACTTTAGTGCAGGTGTTGAGATCTATAAACAGGAAACACACCTTCAATGGCAAACCAAGACTTCAGGCCCTGACACCATGAGCTACTACTGCAACTACTACAGAGGCCTGGGCTATGGCTATGGCTATGGTTGTGGATGTGGCAGCTTCCGCAGACTGGGCTATGGCTTCAGAGGCTATGGATATGACTCTGGTTATGGAAGCTTCAGATATGGCTGCCATCACTACCCATTTTTCTGTGGAACATATGGATTCTCTAGCTTCTATTAAAATTCTTCTTTATGAACCTAATATCTGGCTCCATAAGTAGACTTGCTTAATCTGATTTCAATCATTGGGCCAATCAAGATTATGCTGGGTCCATTTGTTCAATATAATTAGTGCCTAAGACTTTTAGTATATTTATAATTACATCAGGTCTCCTCAATTTCCTTAATAAAGTCTCTTAATTTGAAACAGCAAATATAGCTTTGTTTAATTCATTTCTCAATCATATATATATATAACTCAGTATAAATACTAGTCAACATTGAAGGAATATTTTAATATACTTTCTTGAATTTTTATTTCCTTGATTTTAATCAGATAATACTTAGAGTTTATTTCAACAACAATAAAAAATTCAACTTTAACAATTTTGAGTAACATATTTATGGTAACAAATAAAAATTATTTATATGTTTTACATTTGATGCAATTTTATTTATCAGTGCAGTCCAAAATACATAAGTAATCCATCCCTTCTTTCAAAATGTGTCCTTTTGTGGTAATTAAAGAACAGTGGTAGACTCCAAACTTCTAGGAAAGAAAAATATTTGTTAAATGAATTTCTTGATTATATATATCATCTTTCTCTATTTCCTGTTATTTCACTTGGTATTCTCATGAAAATAGTTATTTTATAATCCTACTAAAAGTGTTACAAGCTAGTTAGTTAAAATATATGTAGTATTAAAACTATAAATTGGTTTAGATTTTTATTGTTACTGTTCTTCTGTGGCATGCAACGATATTCTTTTTCACTATCATCATCATCATCATGACATTAAATTCTTTTGCAACTGTAAATGGAATGCAAACACCTAGTTATAACAAATAAATATATTACTCTGAAGCTTTACTTGATGAGAATCATCAAAAGAGTTTTTTGGTTTTTTTTTTAAAGTGGAATTTCAACCAATTAACACACACCAAAAAGCAAACATTTTATTACTGGTGTTTCACATAATTGGGTATATAAATGATACAATATAAATATATTGTTTCAAATTTGAATGGCATGTTCAGGTAATATGAATAATATGAATAATTCATATACAGTGAAGTTTGTTGTTGTTTAAGTTGGTGAAATCTAATAAGGACAACAACAGAAGTAGGAGCTGGACCTAGCATTAAGATTGTATAGTGCTGCCCCCTATAGTATAACTAGGGAAACTGCAAATGGTTTAATGGCTTGCCTAGAGTCACAAACCCAAGTGTCAGAACCAAGATCAGAAAACAGTTCACCTGAATTCTGGTGTTCTGCTCCATCATGCTGATTCTTTTTCATTGTATATTTAAAAAATTTGAATACCATCTGGAAAGTTCTCATCATATATATAACTTTATAGCTAAATTTATGGGGATTAATTTCCTCGTAGATTAACTACCACTTACTGTGTTTCCTTTTACATTTTTATTGTTACAATTTTATTTTATTGTATGTAATCTCCTACTTCTCAATTTCTAATTTAGTTTTGCTTCGAGGCAAATGAATAATGAATAATTTTAAAGCTCAATTCTCAAGATCATGACTTTTTATTAGATTTAGATTTGTTTAAACTATATGAAGATAGAAAAAAATAAAACTCGGCCGGTTCTGGTCACTTGTCCAATCATATGTTATGTTTTCATAGGAGAGGTTATGCTAGTTAAATTTTGGTCATTCCATTAAAGGAACTTTGACTCATATAACCAAATTTCATTTGAAACTATTCTATTCTCACACAGGTCAGTATCTTCACAGCCTGAGGAAGTTGTTGCAAAGTTGCAAAGAAAAATAATTATAAAAAAATTAGAATGAGAAATATGCATGTGGGCACTCCTAGTATAATATAATATTTTTGTAACCTACATTTTCATATTTTATTGATTTGTGTCTGAATTTTAAGAAAATCTATGGAATGTATAACAAAAGATTCTATTACATATAAGTAAAGACCATTACTTACCCCAAAAGAAAACACATTTTCCTCTTCTCCATCCATTATCATAGAATTGTTTAACATAAATTTCAAAGGAAACTTCCTAAAAGTGAAATGAAGGAAAAAAAAAAAAGATCATCATTCAGTCTATTTAGGGTCTAACAACGAAGCATAAAAGCAATATTTCTCTAAAGAAATATATATCGCTCATTTTCCAATGGATACTTTCATTTTGATCATTTTTTTCACTTAGGAAAAAAACGAGGCAAATATTTGTTCTGTAGAGTCTATAATATTTTAGTGTTGATATTTTATTGCCAATGATCATGAATCGAATTGGTTTTGTGCAAAACTCTCACATTTTATTCCTTGAAACTATTTTGATTTTTATTTGACTGTTGAAGTTTTCCATTTATGTTTTGTTTAGTGTTCTATCTCAGGACGATGAATCCTTTTTATTCCAAACAAACAAGACTCTCCATTAATGTTACATGGGCAAAATGTGATATCCTTAACTCAGTCTGAATTAGTTGTGATTCTATGTCTTCAAAAGGACTCATTGAGAATGAAAATTGAGCTTATCAACTCTTTCTAGTTCAGAATGAGAAGTCATGAAACAGTATTTGGATAAAAGACACGGCACATGGATTATGGCATACTGAGTCATATTGTGGCTTCAAAAGGTAGCTTGCTAAGGTGCAGTCAGAGAGTTGCACAGATTGTGGTAGCCATGATAGTAAATGTGATTTACTTATACTTTATTTATTAGTTCTATAAACAGTTTTTAATTCCCTACTCTGTTGTTTAGAATTGAAAACATCCATTTGAAGAAATTCATCTTTGATAAAATACTTGGAAATCTTACAAAAGTTCAACTACATATTCAAGACCGTGTAAATTAAATAACTTTTTACTGACCCAAGTCAAGAGTCAGGTGCTACATGGAGATTAATCAAGTGTAGGGTCAACCTTGGACCTCATTGACTAACTCAGTGAAATTAGCAGAGGAACTCCATGAAGTCCAAGCCGAAAGTCCTCACATATATTTCTTGGTTCTGTGTTATTTCGACATTGTGTTCTCATTTTCAAAAATTTGAAGATATTTTCAATATTAAGATACTATTTTAACATTCAGAAGGCCCTAGGAGTTTGTTGTATGTTTTAAAAGATAAGACCTTAATGAACAATTAACGTATTAGTAGTGAGTGGTAAGAAATCGCCTGAAGATGAATGGGTACAGGACACACATGTAAACAAAGGGAAAGATATTACGGTAAATATAAAGAAGAGGTAGAAAGAAAGACATTTATTGGAATAGCAAGTGGAAGACTGGGGTAGGGGGAAATATTGTCAACTTTAAAAATTTACCTGGTTGTTCCTTGTGAGTATTGAGAGGAAAGGAAGAAGAATGAGAGCTAAAGTGAGAATGAAAATAGAGATCATATATGGATAACTGAAGAAGGGTAAAGAAAGGGAGAAATAGGCTGGCTTGTGCAAAACATAGATGCAGATGCAATCTGCAAATTTAGTAGGACTTTGAATAGAACCAATTATGGAGGAAGGTTTTAGGATTTGAAATGAAAATTGAACTGCTACTCCAATAAGCCAGCTTTTGAGATGGATCTTGTGCCCTCAATTTCCGAAATTAATTGTTCCATGTTTTGCAACCAAAAGGTTTTGAAGATGGTGTGTAAAGCCAAAAATTATAAAGGTTATTATGAGTTAAATGCTAAAAATCAACATATGGCTTCTTTTTTAAAAATTTAAAATGTTTTCATATATTCTAAATAGAGGCACTTTCTTCAGTCCTCACCCCATAAGTTTGCTTTCTAAAAAATATAGATTTAACATCTGTAAATTGAACAAATATCTGTGAATTTAGTTGGAAATGGAGTTATTCATTCAGGAGATGACAGAACAGAGGAAATGTTTAATTATAAAAAGAATGTCATCAAATTTAAATGGTGTAATATACCTGATAATAAACAATTCAACTTAGAGTTTGGAATGCACAAATTTTGAAGAGTTGGACATTTCTTCCCATAAAATCAAAGCAACAGGCTCAAGGACATCTTAAATAAGAAGCTAAGTAACCTGAAATATTTTAATGAGAATGAGGACCTCTCTCTGTATCAGGAGACAGCAGATTAATGAGTTATAACATTACAGGTAATATGCAGAAAGGCACATAGGAAGGCTATACAGGTAATATGCAGAATGATACATGATTTATCACATGCTCTGACCAGGGTATATAAGCCTCCCTCTATACATGCTGAGATCCACACTCAGGATCTTGTCGTGAACAGCAAACCAAACTCACCACCCCTCACACCATGAGCTACTTACAACAACTACTACGGAGGCCTGAGCTATGGCTATGGCGGCTTTGGTGGACTGGGGTATGGCTATGGTTGTGGATGTGGCAGCTTCTGCAGACTGGGCTATGGCTGTGGCTTCAGAGGCTATGGATATGACTCTGGTTATGGAAGCTTTGGATATGGCTGCCATCGCTACCCATTCTTCTGTGGAAGATATGGATTTTCTAGCTTCTGTTGAAATCCTACCCCAGGAGCCCAATATTTGAGGTCATAAAAGAATTATCTAAGTCTGACTACAATAACTATACCAAACAAGATCACCCAGGACCAAGCCAAGATCAAAAGTATTTAGTGTCTAAGATTTTAGGAATATTTATCATTTCATAATTGTCTGCTTCATGTTTCTTGTTGTCTCTTATTCATGCTTTCTTAACTGTGGGATTTCTCTAATCCTTTTGCAATAAATTTTCCTAAGTTAAAACAGCACACATGGCTGTTATTTTTTTATTTAACTCACAATATCAAAGTGATTGTTTGTAATTGCACCTAATTGACAATGAAAAAAATAAACTACTCCATGAAGAGCTAAGGTAATAGGAGATCTTACACTCACCCATATGGCTAGATAGATACATGTAAACCATAACCTTCAGTTGAAATAAAAATTTTTTTCTCTGAACGCTAAACCAGATCTTATTCAATGCTTTTATTTAGATAACATTGGTATTTAAAACTAGCACTGAAATATCAAGTTTATATATTTTCATATTTAAAGTGAAGCTAACATGAAGAATAAATGTTTTTCTGTTGTGTTCAAAATTGATATTTATTTAGCTCTTTCAGTGATAAGAAAACATGATGATAGAATAACACATCTCTCTAAATATACACTGAAAAATGAACTTCTTTTTGTGAATCTCTATCATGTTTTCCTCATGGTCTGCCATGGTGTGACATGACATTGTTCTTCAGTATTATCAGCACATTGAAATATTTTGCAGTTCATCAGGGAAATTTAAAAATTTCTGTCATTCCTTGGGAAATTTAAAAATTTCTGTCATTCCTTGGGAAGTAATCTGTATTGGGGCTATGGCTGATCTGAATCTTTATACATTCTAGCAAGTGTCTTATAATGCTGACCTTCAAAAAGTGGGCCATTTCTTCTTAGTATTTCACATAAATATTTGACCGTGAAAAACACATAACAAAATATCAGCATTTTTGCCAAAAAAATGCTATATATTTTAGTAGTGAAACAAAAGTGAATATCTTTTGTTTGAGTTATTAAATTCAATAAAACCAAGGCAGTAATATAATGACAGAATTGAGAAGCTGGCTGGGGTACTGTAAAACTTAGCAAAACAGCATCTTAGATGGGAAAGTACCTCCAAAAAGTAAAATGACTTGCTAAGGATCAAAAATGGCATGAGCAGTACAGCCTAAGACGAGAACCAGTTTTACTGAATACTAGATAGTCTGCTATCCCATTCCTTGAGCACTTCCCTTTTAAGTGCTGTCAAATAAAACGTCTTGAAAGTTCTGGCCTTGTGTCTTTTTTTTTTTTTTTAAATTAATAGCTACTTTATTTATTTAATTAATTTATTTATTTATGGCTGTGTTGGGTCTTCGTTTCTGTGCGAGGGCTTTCCCCAGTTGTGGCAAGCGGGGGCCACTCCTCATCGCGGCGCGTGGGCCCTTCACTATCGCGGCCCCTCCCGTTGCAGGGCACAGGCTCCAGACGCGCAGGCTCAGCAGCCGTGACTCACAGGCCCAGTCGCTCCACGGCATGTGGGATCTTCCCAGACCAGGGCTTGAACCCGTGTTCCCCGCACCAGCAGGCAGATTCTCAACCACTGCGCCACCAGGGAAGCCCCTGGCCTTGTGTCTTTAAAGAGCTAAATTATCACAGCTGGTTGACCACCTCTATTTATTTTGATTTGCAAATATTCCAACACAGAATCTTGAACTATCAATTTCTTTCTTTTTTTTAACATCTTTATTGGAGTATAATTGCTTTACAATGGTGTGTTAGTTTCTGCTTTACAACAAAGTGAATCACTTATACATATACATATGTCCCCATAGCTCTTCCCTCTTGCATCTCCCTCCCTCCCACGCTCCCTATCCCAACCCTCTAGGTGGTCACAAAGCATGGAGCTGATCTCCCTGTGCTATGCGGATGCTTCCCACTAGCTATCTATTTTACATTTGGTAGTGTATATATGTCCATGCCACTCTCTCACTTTGTCCCAGCTTACCTTCCGCCTCTCCGTATCCTCAAGTCCATTCTCTAGTAGGTCTGCATCTTTATTACCGTCTTGCCAATAGGTTCTTTATGACTTTTTTTTTTTTTTAGATTCCATATATATGTGTTAGCATACGGTATTTGTTTTTCTCTTTCTGACTTACTTCACTCTGAATGACAGTCTCTAGCTCCAAACACCTCGCTACAAATAACTCAGTTTCATTTATTTTTATGGCCGAGTAATATTCCACTGTATATATGTGCCACATCTTCTTTATCCATTCATCTGTTGATGGACACTTAGGTTGCTTCCATGTCCTGACTATTGTAAATAGAGCTGCAATGAACATTTTGGTACATGACTTTTTGAATTATGGTTTTCTCAGGGTATATGCCCAGTAGTGGGATTGCTGGGTCATATGGTAGCTCTATTTTTAGTTTTTTAAGGAACCTCCATACTGTTCTCCATAGTGGCTGTATCAATTTACATTCCCACCAACAGTGCAAGAGTGTTCCCTTTCCTCCACACCCTCTCCAGCATTTACTGTTTGTAGAATTTTTGATGATGGCCATTCTGAGTGGTGTGAGATGATATCTCATTGTAGTTTTGATTTGCAATTCTCTAATGATTAATGATGTTGAGCATTCTTTCACGCGTCTGTTGGCAATCTGTATATCTTCTTTGGAAAAATGTCTATTTAGGTCTTCTGCCCATTTTTGGATTGGGTTGTTTGTTTTTTTAATATTGAGCTGCATGAGCTGCTTGTAAATTTTGGAGATTAATCCTTTGTCAGTTGCTCCATTTGCAAATATTTTCTCCCATTCTGAGGGTTGATTTTCGTCTTGTTTATGGTTTCCTTTGCTGTGCAAAAGCTTTTAAGTTATTAGGTGCCATTTGTTTATTTTTTGTTTTTCTTTCCATTTCTCTAGGAGGTGGCTCAAAAAGGATCTTGCTGTGATTTATGTCATAGAGTGTTCTGCCTATGTTTTCCTCTAAGAGTTTGATGGTGTCTGGCCTTACATTTAGGTCTTTAATCCATTTTGAGTTTATTTTTGTGTATTGTGTTAGGGAGTGTTCTAATTTCATTCTTTTACATGTAGCTGTCCAGTTTTCCCAGCACCACTTATTGAAGAGGCTGTCTTTTCTGCACTTTATATTCTGGCCTCCTTTATCAAAGATAACGTGACCATATGTGCGTGGGTTTATCTCTGGGCTTTCTATCCTGTTCCATTGATCTATATTTCTGTTTTTGTGCCAGTACCATACTGTCTTGATTACTGTAGCTTTGTAATATAGTCTGAAGTCAGGGAGCCTGACTCCTCCAGCTCCGTTTTTCTTTCTTAAGATTGCTTTGGCTGTTCAGGATCTTCTGTGTTTCCATACAAATTGTGAAATTTTTTGTTCTAGTTCTGTGAAAAATGCCAGTGGTAGCTTGATAGGGATTTCATTGGGTAGCAGAGTCATTTTCACAATGTTGATTCTTCCAATCCAAGAACATGGTATATCTCTCCATCTATTTGTATCATCTTTAATTTCTATCATCAGTGTCTTATAATTTTCTACATACAAGTCTTTTGTCTCCTTAGGTACGTTTATTCCTAGATATTTTATTCTTTTTGTTGCAATGATAAATGGGAGTGTTTTCTTAGTTTCACTTTCAGATTTTTCATCATTAGTGTATACGAATGTAAGAGATTTCTATGCATTAATTTTGTATCCTGCTACTTTATCAAATTCACTGATTAGCTCTAGTAGTTTTCTGGTAGCATCTTTAGGATTCTCTATGTATAGTATCATGTCATCTGCAAACAGGGACAGCTTTACTTCTTCTTTTCCAATTTGGATTCCTTTTATTTCTTTTTCTTCTCTGATTGCCATGGCTAGGACTTCCAAAACTATGTTGAATATAGCGGTGAGAGTGGGCAACCTTGTCTTTTTCCTGATCTTAGTAGAAATGGTTTCAGTTTTTCACCATTGAGGACGATGTTGGCTGTGGGTTTGTCATATATAGACTTTATTATGTTGAGGAAAGTTCCCTCTATGCCTACTTTCTGGAGAGTTTTTATCATAAAAGGGTGTTGAATTTTGTCGAAAGCTTTCTCTGCATCTATTGAGATGATCATATGGTTTTTCTCCTTCAAATTGTTAATATGGTGTATCACATTGATTGATTTGCATATATTGAGGAATCCTTGCATTCCTGGGATAAACCCCACTTGATCATAGTGTATGATCCTTTTAATGTGCTGTTGGATTCTGTTTGCTAGTATTTTGTTGAGGATTTTTGCATCTATACTCATCAGTGATATTGGCCTGTAGCTTTCTTTTTTTGTGACATCTTTGTCTGGTTTTGGTATCAGAGTGATGGTGGCCTCATAGAATGAGTTTGGGAGTGCTCCTCCCTCTGCTATATTTTGGAAGAGTTTGAGAAGGATAGCTGTTAGCTCCTCTCTAAATGTTTGATAGAATTCACCTGTGAGGCCATCTGGTCCTAGGCTTTCGTTGTTGGAAGATTTTAAATCACAGTTTCAATTTCAGTGCTTGTGATTGGTCGGTTCATATTTTCTATTTCTTCCTGGTTCAGTCTCGGAAGGTTGTGCATTTCTAACAATTTGTCCATTTCTTCCAGGTTGTCCATTTTTTTGGCATACAGTTGCTTGTAGTAATCTCTCATGATCCTTTGTATTTCTGCAGTGTCCGTTGTTACTCTCCTTTTTCATTTCCAATTCTACTGATTTGAGTCTTTTCCCTTTTTTTCTTGATAAGTCTGGCTAACGGTTTATCAATTTTGTTTATCTTCTCAAAGAACCAGCTTTTAATTTTATTGATATTTGCTATTGTCTCCTTCATTTCTTTTTCATTTATTTCTGATCTGATCTTTATGATTTCTTTCCTTCTGCTAACTTTGGGGTCCTTTTGTTCTTCTTTCTCTAATTGCTTTCGGTGTAAGGTTAGGTTGTTTATTTGAGATGTTTCTTGTTTCTTAAGGTAGGATTGTATTGCTGTAAGCTTCCCTCTTAGAACTGCTTTTCCTGCATCCCATAGGTTTTGGGACATCGTGTTTTCATTGTCATTTGTTTTTAGTTATTTTTTCATTTCCTCTTTGATTTATTCAGTGATCTCTTGGTTATTAAGTAGTGTGTTGTTTAACCTCCATGTGTTTGTATTTCTTACAGATTTTTTACTGTAATTGATATCTAGTCTCATAGCATTGTGGTGGGAAAAGATATTTGATATGATTTCACTTTTCTTAAATTTCCCAAGGCTTGATTTGTGACCCAAGATATGATCTATCCTGGAGAATGTTCCATGAGCACTTGAGAAGAATGTGTATTCTGTTGTTTTTGGATGGAATGTCCTATAAATATCAATTAAGTCCATCTCGTTTAATGTATCATTTAAAGCTTGCATTTCCTTATTTATTTTCATTTTGGATGATCTGTCCATTGGTGAAAGTGGGGTATTAAAGTCCCCTACTATGATTGTGTTGCTGTCGATTTCCCCTTTTATGGCTGTTAGCATTTGCCTTATGTATTGAGGTGCTCCTATGTTGGGTGCATAAATATTTACAATTGTTATATCTTCTTCTTGGATTGATCCCTTGATTATTATGTAGTGTCCTTCTTTGTCTCTTGTAATAGTTTTTGTTTTAAAGTCTATTTTGTCTGATATGAGAATCGCTACTCCAGCTTTCTTTTGATTTCCATTTGCATGGAATATCTTTTTCCATCCTCACTTTCCGTCTGTATGTGTCCCTAGGTCTGAAGTGGGTCTCTTGTAGACAGCATATATACAGGTCTTGTTTTTGTATCCATTCAAGCAGTCTATGTGTTTTGGTGGGAGTGTTTAATCCATTTTCATCTAAGGTAATTATCGATATGTATGTTCCTATTACCATTTTCTTAATTGTTTTGGGTTTAGTATTGTAGGTCTTTCCCTTTTCTTGTGTTTCCTGCCTAGAGAAGTTCCTTTAACATTTGTTGTAAAGCTGATTTGGTGGTGCTGAATTCTCTTAGCTTTTGCTTGTCTGTAAAGCTTTTAATTTCTCCATCAAATCTGAATGAGATCCTTGCTGGGTAGAGTAATCTTTGTTGTAGGTTTTTCTCCTTCATCACTTTAAATATGTCCTGCTACTCCCTTCTGGCTTGCAGAGTTTCTGCTGAAAGATCAGCTGTTAACCTTATGGGGATTCCTTTATCTGTTATTTGTTGTTTTTGCCTTGTTGCTTTTAATATTTGTTCTTTGTATTTCATTTTTTTTTTTTTTTTTTAAAGCCAAATTTTTGCCAGGAAATGATACAATCTGATCAGAATTTTTTTTTTTTTTATTTTACTCCACACGTTTGCTTTTTTTTTTTTTTTAAATGTTATTTATTTATTTATTTATTTATGGCTGTGTTGGGTCTTCGTTTCTGTGCGAGGGCTTTCTCCAGTTGCGGCGAGCAGGGGCCACTCTTCATCGCGGTGCGCGGGCCTCTCACTATCGCGGCCTCTCTTGTTGCGGAGCACAGGCTCCAGACGCGCAGGCTCAGTAACTGTGGCTCACGGGCCCAGTTGCTCCGCGGCACGTGGGATCTTCCCAGACCAGGTCTCGAACCTGTGTCCCCTGCATTGGCAGGCAGACTCTCAACCATTGCGCCACCAGGGAAGCCCTGTATTTCATTTTTGATAGTTTGATTAATATGTGTCTTGGTGTGTTTCTCCTTGGATTTATCATGTATGGGATTCTCTGTGCTTCCTGAACTGGAGTAACTATTTCCTTTCCCATATTAGGGAAGTTTTCCACTATAATGTCTTCAAATATTTTCTCAGTCCCCTTCTTTTTCTCTTCTTCTTCTGGGACCCATATAATTCGAATGTTGGTGCATTTAATGTTGTCCCAGAGGTCTCTGAGACTGTCCTCAGTTCTTTTCATTCTTTTTTCTTTATTCTGCTCTGTGTTAGTTATTTCCACTATTTATCTTCCAGGTCACTTATCCATTCTTCTGCCTCAGTTATTCTGCTATTGATCCCGTCTAGAGTATTTTTAATTTCATTTATTGTGTTGTTCATCATTGCTTAGTTCCTCTTTAGTTCTTCTACGTCCTTGTTAAATGTTTCTTGCATTTTGTCTATTCTATTTCCAAGATTTTGGATCATCCTTACTATCATTATTCTGAATTCTTTTTCAGGTAGACTGCCTATTTCCTCTTCATTTGTTAGGTCTGGTGTGTTATTACCTTGCTCCTTCATCTGCTGTGTGTTTCTCTGTCTTCTCATTTTGCTTAACTTACTGTGTTTGGGGTCTCCTTTTCACAGGCTGCAGGTTCGTAGTTCCCATTGTTTTTGGTGTCTGTCCCCAGTGGCTAAGGTTGGTTCAGTGAGTTTTGTAGGCTTCCTGGTGGAGGGAACTAGTGCCTGAGCTCTGGTGGATGAGGCTGGATCTTGTCTTTCTGGTGGGCAGGTCCACGTCTGGTGGTGTGTTTTGGGATGTCTGTGGCCTTATTGTGATTTTAGGCAGCCTCTGTGCTAATGGATGGGGTTGTGTTCCTGTCTTGCTAGTTGTTTGGCATATGGTGTCCAGCACTGTAACTTGCTGGTGGTTGAGTGGAGTTGGGTCTTGGCATTGAGATGGAGTTCTCTGGGAGATTTTCACTGTTTGATATTACATGGATCTGGGAGGTCTCCTGTTGACCAGTTTTCTCAATTTGGCTCTCCCACCTCAGTGGCACAGCCCTGATGCCTGGCTGGAGCACCAAGAGCCTCTCCTCCACGTGGATCAAAATAAAAGGGAGGAATAAAAGAAAGAACGAAAGAAGAAGATAAAATAAATAAAATAAAAAAGTAAAATAAAATAAAAATAAAAATAAAATAAAATAAATTTATTAAAATAAAAAATAATTATTAAGAAAAAAAATTTTTAGTAATAAAAAAGAAAAGCAAACAAAGGAAAATGGACAGACAGAACCCTAGGACAAATGGTAAAAGTAAAGCTATACAAACAAAATCACACAGAGATGCATACACATACACAGTCACAAAAAGAGAAAAAGGGAAAAAAATATATATATATATCGTTGCTCCCCAAGTCTACCTCCTCAATTTGGGATGATTCATTGTCTCTTCAGGTATTCCACAGATGCAGGGTACATTAGGTTGATTGTGGAGATTTAATCCGCTGCTTCTGAGGCTGCTGGGATAGATTTCCCTTTCTCTTCTTTGTTCGCACAGCTCCTGGGGTTCAGCTTTGGATTTGGACCTGCCTCTGCATGTAAGTCGCCTGAGGGCGTCTGTTCTTCTCTCAGACAGGACGGGGTTAAAGGAGCAGCTGATTCGGGGGCTCTGGCTCACTCAGACCGTGGGGAGGGAGGGGTACGGATGCAGGGCGAGTCTGTGGCGGCAGAGGCCGGCGGGATGTTGCACCAGCCTGAGGCGCGCCATGCGTTCTCCCAGGGAAGTTGTCCCTGGATCACCCGACCCTGGTGGTGCTGGGCTGCACAGGCTCCCGGGAGGGGCGGTGTGGATAGTGACCTGTGCTCGCACACAGGCTTCTTGGTGGCATCAGCAGCAGCCTTAGCGTCTCATGCCCATCTCTGGAGCTCCTTTAAGCGGCGCTCTGAATCCCCTCTCCTTGCGCACCAGGAATCAAAGAGGCAAGAAAAAGTCTCTTGCCTCTTCGGCAGCTGCAGACTTTTTCCCGGACTCCCTCCCGGCTAGCTGTGGTGCGTTAACCCCTTCAGGCTGTGTTCACGCCACCAACCCTAGTCCTCTCCCTGCGATCCAACCGAAGCCCGAGCCTCAGCTCCCAGCCCCGCCCGCCCCGGCGGGGGAGAAGACAAGCCTCTCGGACTGGTGAGTGCTGGTCGGCGCCGAGCCTCCGTGCGGGAATCTCTCTGCTTTGCCCTCCGCACCCCTGTGGCTGCGCTCTCCTCCGTGGCTCCGAAGCTTCCACCCTCCACCACCCGCAGTCTCTGCCCATGAAGGGGCTTCTAGTGTGTGGAAACCTTTCCTCCTTCACAGCTCCCTCCCACTGGTGCAGGAGCCATCCCTATTCTTTTGTCTCTGTTTTTTCTTTTTTCTTTTGCCCTACCCAAGTACGTGGGGAGTTTCTTGCCTTTTGGGAGGTCTGAGGTCTTCTGCCAGCGTTCAGTAGGTGTTCTGTAGAAGTTGTTCCACGTATAGATGTATTTCTGATGTATTTGTGAGGAGGAAGGTGATCTCCGCGTCTTACTCTTCTGCCATCTTGAAGCTCCTCCTCCGAACTATCAATTTCTAATTGAGCTTCTTTGTAATAGTAGTTCTAGTAAATAGTGCTAAATCCAACTCTACTTTTAAAAAATTATTATAATGCATTTGAAAAGCTTAGACTTGTTTACTGAACATATGGATGGATTTACTCAACCAGATCATATCCTTTTAATCAACTCAGGAGGGGAATCGTAGCTTCATAGTAAATAGGTAAGGGTAGATATATTTCAGTGTCACCATTGGAGGATGATAATCTTCAGTTTGACTAAATAAAACATAATTTCATATGAAAATATTTTACCCCCTAACTGGACAATAGAATCATAGTCTAAAGAAAGACTTTATGTAGCTAAAGAAAAACTATAATCAGTATAACCATTTGGAGAAGCTACTTAGCATTCTTAGTATAATGAAGCTTTATTATTATACCTCTTATTGGTAAATTATATTGATATGCGTTGGAATTAACAGAAGAGCTCCAAAATGTTCTTTTAGGGAAAAGCTGTTACTGGTCCAGAGAAAATGCATCACAGGATCATCGGCACCACAACTGAGGGAAGGTATGACAGAATTAAATGGTCAGTGTGTGACATCATTAAACCTGGTTGATTTATTTCTGATTTTATGGCTTCCTGTTGACTTAATGAGAATGAAATACTGAAATTAACAACTGTCTTTTAGTCTAGGATGAACAATAAAAAAAGGAACAAGTTCTGAAGAGAGAAGACAAAGGAATTAAAAAATAAGAGGTGAGGTAGCCAAGAGTTTCTTAAGTAAGACAAAAAAGCATTAAACATAAAATTAAAAAATTAATAAACTGGACTCATTCTATTAAGAAATTCTGTTCATACATAGACATCACTTTAAAGTGCAAAAACGAGCCACATACAGAGAGAAAATACTTTTAAAAGAGATTTGACAAAATACTTGTACCCAAGTACTCTACAAATCAATACTAAAATATTACAAACTCAATTAAAAATGAAAAAAATAGTTGAACAGCCACTTCCAAAAGGTTATCTAGCTGATCAATAAATGTATATAATGGTCCCTAGTATTATTACTCATCAAGTAAAAGCCAAATTAAAACAATACTCAGCTACTACTACTTTCCCACAAGAATGATCAAAATTAAATAGTCTGAAAATAGCAAGTGTTGTCAAAGATTTAGAGCAAGTGGAACTCTCTTACATTGCTGGTGGGACTGTAAACGTGAAAATCATTTTGGAAAACTATTGACAAGATCTACAAAAACTGCTGTCAAAGTCTAGAAGAATGGTTATCTCTAGAGAGTGAGGACAAAAAAAAAAAAAAAGAGCAGTAGAGACACTTTAGGTGTTAGGGCATGCTTAGTATGGGTAGTGTATGTCTATTTATAAGAATTCATCAAATTTTACACTGAAATTTATATATAATATATAATTCATTATTATGCTTAAAAAAAACCCAGTGCAAATGAAATGATGGTTATATGTTCCTCTAAATTCAGAAAGCCATTTGATCTTATTCCTCCTTTAAATCTTTATTGTTTAGATGCCATCACAGAGTTACCCATGCCTGTCAGAAGTGTGATGCTTAATTTTAAATACCTTAGAATTCATTCATCCTTTCAACACATATTTGTTGTGTTCTTATTACATGGTAGCTATTAAGAGAGACAAATAAATCCAGTTGGGAGAATGCATCACTTGAAAATTACTTAAAAGACTAAAAGAACCTGAACAATACATTTGAGGTTATATAAAGTTCACACGAACTTAAGGACTAGAGCCGAAGGTTAAATGCAAAACTAGATAAATTTAACCAGGTTTGGGATCAGCTTCAGCTATAAGTGACTAACTTCTTAGAGTCAGCTGAGGGACTTTTGCTCTCAATTGTCTTTTTCCACCCCTTATCTTCTAACATAACATCTACAATTTGGAGATACTGAAGACATTTCCAATGTTAATGGTATCTTACTGAATTTGATAGAGGCCTTGGATTTGTATTATCTTTTTAACATCAGAAACCTTAACAAACACTTAATATCTTAGTGAGACTAGTATGGTATTTCCGGAGAATAAGGGAAGCAAAATAAATAAATAAATAAATAAATAAAGCACAGAAAAAGCAAAGGGAATAAAAGGGAAAACTGTTTTCATAAAAGTAAAGATACGAGAAGAAGGAAAAGGAAGAGATTAACTAATAACTATAGACTGAGTAAAAATTGATGGGTGCCAAAGAGAAATTTTATGTACATCACAATTTTACCTAGCCACCATAGCCTAATGGCTAATTGGAGGACAGAGACTAGATGGTACGTAAAAAGAGATTGTAACATATATGTTAGAATGGCTAAAATTTAAAGCACTAAAAACAATTAATGCTGGCTTGATTGTGGAGCAACAGAAACTATCATTCATTGCTGATGGGAATAAAAAATGGTATAGCAACTCTGGAAGACAGTCTGGCAGTTTTTCACAAAGCTAAATATGGTCTTATGGAAAAGATTCAGTAATCATTTTCCCTGGTATTTACCCAAATGGCTTGAAAATTTATGTCCACACAAAAACCTGAACAGAGACGTTTATAGAAGTTTTATTCCTATTTGCCAAAACTTGGAAGCAATCAAGATGTCCTTCAAAAGGTGAATGGATAAATAAACTGTGGTACATCCAGACAATGGAATATTATTCAGGGATAAAAAGAAATGAGCTATCAAGCCACAGAAGGATAAGGAGGAATCATAAAGGCTTATTGCTAAGTGAAAGAAGTCAATGTGAAAAGGCAAAATACTGTATGATTCCACTGTGACATTCTGGAAAAGAAAAAACTATGGAGACAGTCAGAAGATTAGTGTTTGCAGGAGTTTGGAAGGAGGGAGGGAAGAATAGAGAGGGCAAAGGGGATTTTTAGGGCAGTGAAACTATTCTGTATGGTACTGTAATAGAGGTTAATGACATTATGCATTTGTCAAAACCCACAGAACAGTACAACACAGAGTGAACACTAAACTACAGATTTTAATTATTAATGTATTAATATTGGTG
This sequence comes from Balaenoptera musculus, assembly GCF_009873245.2. NCBI lineage: Eukaryota > Metazoa > Chordata > Mammalia > Artiodactyla > Balaenopteridae > Balaenoptera > Balaenoptera musculus. Next base: position 130,619,228 of record NC_045788.1, on the reverse strand, counting down.
TGTATGTGTGTGTATGGGGGGTGGCATATAGGAATTCTGTATTTCCTGCTCAATTAATCTGAAAACTTAAAACTATTCTTCAAATAAAGTTTATTAATTAAAAAAAAGGATATTGTATAAGATAGATATATGGATGAATAAACAGGGGGAAATGGCGAATGTAAAGACGGGGAGGAAGATGTATACTTTGGAGGCAACTTGGATAGATGACATGCCAGAGAATAGGTTCAGGATTTGAGAAGATAACTTTTAATATGCTTTTAAAGCTATTTATGAAATAAATTTTTGATTACTGTGATTTGCCATCAGTTTCTGAACAATTTTATCCAATGGTTGTCAAAGCCCATAGAAGGGTACAACACGAAGAATGAAGAGTAAACTATGGATTTTAATTAATAATTATATGTCATTATTGGCTCAGCAATGTAAAAAGCAAAAATGTTTTTTTATTTTTTAAAGTAGCATGAAAAGTAAAAAGTATGTCAGTTATGATGGTCAATGTTCCAAAAATAAATAAAAAGTAGATTTATTTTTCTAAAATTCCTTACTAGTGTTCACAACAGTCAAGCTGGTTCTTTCCAGCTCTCAAATGTTTCTGTTTTCTTATTTCTGAAAGAAATAAGTAATTCAGTTTGGGGACAGAGGAAAATATGCTTTAAAAGGATATTATCGATTACAGAACTTGGACCAATTTCTTTGGTTTAATTTTCTTAAGTGAAGCATCTAAAGAAAACCAGAGATGATGAAATATTTAACTGAAAACCACAACACGATCAAACCTGATTGGTATGCCTGGCTATGAAGAACAGTATTTGGGGTCTGATATGTCTAGACTTTGAAGATACAGCATTCCTTCTTATAAAGTGATGCAATAACTTTTTCCACCTGCTTTCTTGAAGTATAATTGACAAATATAATTGTGTATATTTAAAGTGTGCCAAGTGATGATTTAATAAAGTGATGCAATAACTTTTTTTTAATTAATTAGTTTATTTATTTAATTTTGGCTGCGTTGGGTCTTCGTTTCTGTACGAGGGCTTTCTCTAGTTGCAGCAAGCGGGGGTCACTCTTCATTGCGGTGCGCGGGCCTCTCACTATCGCGTCCTCTCTTGTTGCGGAGCACAGGCTCCAGACGCGCAGGCTCAGTAGTTGTGGTTCACGGGCCTAGTTGCTCCGTGTCGTGTGGGATCTTCCCAGACCAGGGCTCGAATCCGTGTCCCCAGCATTGGCAGGCAGATTCTCAACCACTGCACCACCAGGGAAGCCTCGATGCAATAACTTTTAAGAGACACCCTAACTAGGTAACAAAGTGATCCCAAATATTTTAATGAGTGTGAGACATTCTCCCTGTGTCAGGGGACAAAGAATTAATGAGTTGTTCCAAGTATGTATAATGTGAACATGACATAAAAGGAGGGTATACACGTGATTTATCACATGCTCTGACCAGGGTATATAAGCATCCTTCTACACATGCTGACATCCACAGTCAGGTTCTTGCTTTGAATAACAAACCAAACTCACCACCCCTGACACCAAGAGCCATTACAGCAACTATTACGGAGGCTTGGGCTATGGCTATGGAGGCTTTGGTGGTCTGGGCTATGGCTACGGTTGTGGATGTGGCAGCTTCCGCAGACTGGGCTATGGCTGTGGCTTCAGAGGCTATGGATATGACTCTGGTTATGGAAGCTTTGGATATGGCTGCCATCACTACCCATCGTTCTGTGGAAGATAGATATGGATTTTCTAGCTTCCACTGAAATCTTACCCTGGGAGCCCAATATCTGAAATTACAGGGGACTTTCCAAATCTGATCTCAAAAATTGGACCACAAAGATCATACTGGAGTTATTTGCACAGAAGTATCTAGCTTCTCAGAATTTTAGACAAGTTTTCAATACACTCCTATACCTCCATCATAATCCTAAAATCCCCTAATTTTTCTTTTAAAACTAACTGGATTATCTGTTTACCTTTCAGTAAAACATTAAATTTGAAAACAAAATATGTTTTTTGTCTTGTTCATGAAACTCAATTATATGGAAGTGATGATGGTTCCATTCTACTCAGTCGTTAGTAAAGGATGGTATCTCCTTGGCTTAGAATCGTTTTTTTTTTCATATACCTCACAAATATCCATACAGATAGAAAGACTGATAAAAAGACTAATTCTAGACTAAAATGAAAAGATTTTTTCAAAACTGTTAGTGATTTAACATTTTTACATCTCTTGCTTTTGTTTAGATAATATTCAGATTTAAGTCAACAAAAAGCAATGCCGATTTAAAATATCTATATATTTATTTATCAACCACATGTGTTTTATTTAACTTAATTCACATTTCTCAATTAAGTCCAAATGCATAATGAATCCTTCCTTTATTCAAAATCTATTTGACTTTTTATTGTAAATGCAATTAAATGGTAATAGATCAAACCATCACTGGGCTAATTATGAAACTAAACCACCTTTCCAAATTTTTTATATTTAGTATAATCCACCCTGTGTATCATAGTCTTCTACACATTTTCTTTGATATTTTCATCAAGCAGCTGATCTATAAGTAAATAATGAATTAGGGTAACGTTTTTCATATGAGGTCATTTAACTCAAAACGTTTTAACTAAGACTTTTCTGTTAGCTTTCCTATATTCTTACTGAATCTTCATGACTTGACATGGTATTCTTCTTTACTACCATCATTATATTGGCCATTTTTTCAACCTAAGAAGGGAAAGAAACAACAAGACTTAATCGTGAACTAATTTATTTTTTAGCTTAAACTGATAACAAGCACAGCTACATCCAAAGAGCTTTCCTATAAATCTGAATTTCAGTTAAATCTGAATTTCCCATTATAAAAATGGACAAGAGGGGACATTTCATTGGTGAAATAAGAAAAATATGTAAGCGAATACCAGTTTTTTCCTAAAATCAAATGATATATTCAGGTAATAATATAAAATTAAGATTTTTTAATTGAGGTATACTTGACATATAACATTCTATCGGTTTCAGGTATACAACATAATGATTCAATATTTGTATACATTGCAAAATATTCACCACAATAAGTCTAGTTAGCATCCATCACCACACACAGTTTCATTTTTTTCCTGTGATAAGAACTTTTAACATTACTCTCTTAGCAACTTTCAAATATGCGATATAGTATTATTAACTATAGTGACCACGCTGTACATTACATCACCATGATTTACTTAGTTTGTAACTAAAAATGTGCAGCTTTTGACCTCCTTCACTCATTTTGCCCACTCCCAACCCCCTCACTTCTGGCAGCCACCAATCTATTCTCTGTATCTATGAGGGGATATTTTGTTTAAACTGGTCAAAATTGGTCAAATATATTTGATTCAGTCAGATAGCAGTATCATAAACAAACATTAAATGTCAGCAGTGCTTTGTACCTCATTCTCAGCTTAAAAAAATCTCAGAAAAGTAATTGGCTTCTATAGAATTATCTTAGCTCTAGTGATAGCATCAGGACCAAGGCCAAGATCTTCTGAATCTAGGTGCCAGAATGCAGCCGCCTTCTTCAGTGTATTTTCCCCATTCATACAAGCAAACGGAGTATCTTGAAAGCTTTGCTCAGCTTCCATGAACTTAGCTGAATTTATGGGGGATGTGAAAGAGGATTCACCTTCTTAAATAGAATTACCATTTTTATAACATTTTTTCTTATAGAACATATAAAAAATAAAACTCAATTTCAATGTTAGCTTTATCTAGATTTCACCTATATCTATATCTATTATATTCATACATGTATATCTATATTTATATAAGATCAAAGTCTTCATTTGAAAGGTACAGACTTAACCTACATAAAGAGAAATTTGCTCAGGCATCAGTTATCACCTACCCTTTCAGTCAATTCAGCCTGGGTGTTACAGAGTCTCAGTGTACAGAGCAGGTGAGATAGAGTTGTGTGGCTCCATTTTGCACACTTAATGAGGTAATAGTTCCATAGTCTATGGACATGCCCTATAGGTCTAAAAATAAAAATAGCCATCAATGTCATTAGACTGTGAAACAATCTAGTGTGCATGATACTCCTAGTGAAATACATTATCATATTTTATTACATCCTATTTTATGATTTAACTAATTATGTCTAAGAAACACATTTTGAATTCATGGTAGAAGTGCCCTTAGTTTCCTAATAAAAGCTACAATTTGACCAGTGGAAGAATATATTTTCATCATTTAGCACATCAACACAGGATCTGAGCTTCACAATCAACTGATTATCTTCTTTTAGAAAGCTCCCAAAAAGATTAACAAAGAATTGTGCAAGTCTTTGAGTCCACTGAATTAACAACAACAACAACAAAAACACAAAAAACTCTCAAAAGAAATAAACATTTCTCAGTTTTCAAAGATAATTAGTATCCAAAAGATATTACAATTGTTCTATTTTTTTTTTAATTAATTAATTTATTTATTTTTGGCTGTGTTGGGTCTTCGTTTCTGTGCGAGGGCTTTCTCTAGTCGCGGCGAGTGGGGGCCACTCTTCATCGCGGTGCGCAGTCCTCTCACTGTCGCGGCCTCTCTTGTTGCGGAGCACAGGCTCCAGACGCGCAGGCTCAGCAGTTGTGGCTCACGGGCCCAGCTGCTCCGCGGCATGTGGGATCTTCCCAGACCAGGGCTCGAACCCGTGTCCCCTGCATTGGCAGGTGTATTCTCAACCACTGCGCCACCAGGGAAGCCCAATTGTTCTATTTTTTAACCCAGAACAAAATCAATAAAAAAAATTTGGTTCATATATTTCACAGCATTGTTTCACAATTTTTTGTTCTTAATTATATATTTACATAATATTATTTTCTTTGAAAATACACAAATAAATCATGACATATTTCATTATTGAGTTTCTTTAAAAATTTGTAAAATCTATTGGATTTTATCTCATGTGAGCATAGCTATTTTCATTGGAAATAAGAACATAAATTAGCCCTCATCACAGACAATCTAGCAAATTTACTTAATCATTCATGGGATTCTTAAACTTGTTAGATTTATTTGTGATCATTTGACTTCAAAATGACTCATTGAGGAAAAAAGATAGTTTTTGCCAACTATTTTCTTTTTCAGAATAAAAAATAAAGATGGAATAACGTTTGCTAAAGGAAAAAACAGGATTTAAGAGTAGGATTAATTATTCCTTTGAGTTAAATATTCCTTTAAAACCTGAAAGCCATTTGAGTCCATAATTCAACTTAGAGAATTATTACAAGTTGTGTGTCATGCAGAATTTATTTTTTCGTTAATTCAACAAATATTTTTTGTTTGGAAAAACAGTAAACAAATCCAGTTAGAGAAATGCATTACCAAAAATGTTATAAAAACATTAACTCTAAAAGATATTTGTGGGGAGTTCCCTGGTGGGCTAGTGGTTAGGATTCTGTGCTTTCACTGCTGGGGCCCGGGTTCAACCTTTAGTCGGGGAACTGAGATCCTGCAAGCTGTGACGTGGGACAAAAAAAAAAAGACATTTGCACTCCCATGTTCACTGCAGCATTATTTACAATAGCCCAGGTATGGAATCAACCTAAGAGGCAAGTGATGGATAAATGGATAAAGAAAATATGTTACATATATATATGTGTCCAAGATATGCTCACATCCAGTGGGGCTTAAACTTGGAATGGGTTTACTATCTTCACAGAGTGAACTGAGAAACAGCAGAAGACTGGCCCACTACTTCATATACCTGATTCCTGTCTCAGTCATTTCATCACTGCACATTCATTTTTGGAGATTTTCAAGGCAACAGGATTTTAAGAAGCCCTGTTAAAAAATATTGTATGATTTTAAGAGCATACAAACATATACATATATATATATATATCTTAAATTTAAAACCTTAATGAATAAGTAATTATGAAAAAATATTTGCTGATTACCTGAGAAAAAGTAAGGGTCTGGTACACACAGAATTGGAAAAGAAAAATTTAAGAGCAAAAATATTATGATAAAATTAGAGATGTGAGTAGAGGGATAAAATATTGATTGGAAAAAGTGAAAAAAAAAAAAAAAAGGCCATGAAGAACCTAGTGGCAAGACGGGAATAAAGACACAGACCTACTAGAGAATGGACTTGAAGGTATGGGGAGGGGGTGGGGTGAGATGTGACAGGGTGAGAGAGTGTCATGGACATATATACACTACCAAATGTAAAATAGATAGCTAGTGGGAAGCAGCCGCATAGCACAGGGAGATCAGCTCGGTGCTTTGTGACCACCTAGAGGGGTGGGATGGGGAGGGTGGGAGGGAGGGAGATGCAAGAGGGAAGAGATATGGGAACATATTGTATATGTATAACTGATTCACTTTGTTATAAAGCAGAAGCTAACCCACCATTGTAAGGCAATTATACTTCAATAAAGATGTTTAAAAAAAAAAAAATGTGAATAAGACCAAAAGACCTAGCTGGTGCAAGCATGTATTGGGAATGAACGTAGAATGAGATTTAAAGAGATGTTTAATAAGAGAATGATATATGGATTATGAAGAAGTGTAGAGAAGAGAAGAAAAATGGTAACTGTGTAGCATAGAGCCAAGATCATCTGCATTTTTAGATCATATTTTCGGTATTGTCCATTCTGGAAAAGTGGGTAATTGTGTAAAGGGAATATTTTTTAATGGTTTTCAGACTGGTTATGAAAGTGAGTTTGTCTTGTGTGTGTATATATATATTATATATATGTATATGTATATATATTTTATATATATATACAAATGGGAAATAAATTTGATATTTATTTGGAGAATTTTATAGATTTAACAACTTTAATCTTGATCAGTGTATTTAAATCTAGGTGGAATTAATACACAGCAATCCAAAGAATGCTATGAAAATGAGAAATGAGAAAATATTTAATGAGAAAACTCCATCAAATATGAATGATGTAATATGCTTAGTAATGAAGAATTCTATTCAGGGATTTTTATTTTGTAACTTTGAAGACAGATTTTTTTTTTCTCATTAAAAAAGAATGTAATGAGTTCAAGGGCCTTTTGACCAGGCAGCTAAGCAAGCTCAAAATTTTTAATAAGTGTGTGCCTCTCCTTGTGTCAGCAAACTGATTAACAACTTGCCTCAAGTAAATGAATAATCTGGAATGATACAAAAGAATGGCCACACGTCTTACCACATGTTCTGACCAGGGTATATAAGCATCCCTCTACACATGCTGATATCCACACTTAGGTTCTTGCTTTGAAAGGAAACCAAACTCACCACCCCTGACAGCAACTACTGTGGAGGCCTGGGCTGTGGCTATGGAGCCTTCGGTGGCCTGGGCTATGGCTTTGGCTGTGGATGTGGTGGCTTCTGCAGGTTGGGCTATGGCTGTGGCTTCGGAGACTACAGACATGGCTCTGGTTATGGAAGTTTCAGACATGGCTGCCATTACCACCCATTGCACTATGGAGGTTATGGATTCTCTAGCTTCTACTAAACTACAGCCCTAGTAACCCAATATCTGCTACCATGAGTGGATTTGACACAACATTATTCAGTCAATGAATTGAGATTACCCTAGACCTATTTAACAAGAGAAACTTAAGAATTTCAGAAAATTTATTATTTATAAGTATGTCTGCCTTATGTCTTCTGGCATCTGTTAGCTTGGGCACTAACAGATAATGTATGTTGACTACCAATAAATGACCTAATTTGAAATAGAAAATATGGCTCTTTGGGTTTCATTTAACTCAGTTATGTGTACATACCTATATGTATTTTTGCTATTTGTCAATTATAAATACAAGGATTATCTCCTTTAATTTTTTTTATAAAAACAAATCATGTTAGACACACCTATTTATAGTTACTAGCCATCCATATTATTAAAACTATAGTCAGAGCATACTTGCATGTCACAAATATTATAATCCATATTTCTAAATTTTTAGAGAAAGTAAGCGCTGTTTTTCTGTGAATCTTTGAATCATATATTATCTTCCTTTTTTCATAATCTTCTGCTTTCATCTAGTTTGTTATGCATGTAAGATAAGACTGACTTAAATTACTTAAAAGTCATTGACAAATTGGATAATAAAAATGTGAACTTTGGACATTCAACTCATCTCATTTATCCTTTTATGGGAACACTGTCCTTCATCTTCATCATCATTACTACACTGAAGTATCTGTAATCCAGTAAGAACAATAAATGAACGGAAATATCATCAAGGAGCAAAACATTGTTTATCTTCAACTGACCAAAATTACCATTCAATAATTTTTTAAAAATTTATATAAAGAGGAATTTCAGTCAAACATTATCTCCTCAAAAACAATCATTTTATTGCAACATAAGAAATAAGGAACAGAATAGGTAAAATACAAGATTTCCTAACTTGTTTTCCTAAAACTGAATGATGTCTTCAGGTAAAGATATAAACAAATAATATTTGGTGTAAACTGGGCAAATATAATTTTTAAAAAGGACTAAAATTAAATCATAGAGTTAAAAAACCAAAAGGGATGTTAGAACTCTGTAATGCTGCCTCATAATCTTGCAAGCAGGGTACCTCAGAATAAATGATTTTCCCTTGAAAATTAGTGGTAAGACTAGGGTCAGAACGCTGTTGTCCTGAGTCCCAGGACAACTATATTATGTTGACTCTCTCTTTATGTATTTTCTCTTTGAAGGTTGTCAAATAGACCATTTAAAATGTTCTGTTCATGGTTACAAGAAGAGCTAAATTATGACAACTGATTTTTGAAGATTGGTCCCTTTACCTTGATTAACACCTGTGCTTCTTTAACATTTTTATTGTTCTGAGATAGAGATTGTACTTATAATTTTCTAGTCTATCTGCTGCTGAATGTAACTAAACAATGAGCAATGTTAAAACTCAAGTCTAAGTGAAAACAAGACACAACAAAACAAAAAACCCATGACTTCTTCTTTTAGTCATTGCTACCTAAGAGTTGTATGTAGCTTCACAGTGGGCTGAGCAGGAGAAATAAAGGCAAGTTACTCTATTGAAGGATCAGACTATGTACTTTGACCCAGGAGGACAAAATTTCTATTTTCCTTTCATTTGGTTAATAACTCTAGAGACAGTATCCATGGGGCTGACAAGGAGTAAATAATCAATACAATCAAACAATATTATTATTGTTGTTGATATTCTTAGTATAATCAATATTATCATAATTCTGTGCTAAGATTGCATTGATCTATGTCTTAGGTGAGGGAAAATATTTTGAATTTATAACAAAAGACTTCTTTACTTCCAGGGAAAATGTGAGAACATCTTTCACTCCATGAACAGAAACTTAAGTCATGAGTTAAAACTTTAAAAAATATAATGACAATCCAAATCTGCTTTTGATCCACTGATTGGACAGAAAAATAATAACTCCCCAAAGAAATTTCCAACATGACTTTTTCTCTTGTGCATGTGGAGGAAAAAAACCCAGATTTGTTCCATATTTTTCAAACTGTTTTTTCTTGCTTTTGTAACTAATGGACATTTATGAAATACACATACCTTTGTCACATGTTTTCTTTTTTGAAAACACATTTAGCATTATTGTTATTGAAGATTTTCATTTATAGCCCATATTCTTTCCATATATAAAGTAGAGACAGTCTTATACATTAAAAGAAATAGATCTTAATCATGGTCGCATGCTCTGACAGAGTTACTCAAGAAGAATGTGAAATCCTTAATGTTATGTAATTTACTCATATTTCTAAATTATTCATTAAAAATAAAAATATTCTTATTTTCAATTGGTTGATTTTCTGAAATGAGGAATAAAAATGGAATAAAGTAGGGTTAGAGTAGTATGGAGTTTAAAGCCTTATACTGGGTTAAATGCTAGTCTGTAACCAGAAAGCCTGTTGGAACTCATGTCAACCTTAAAATATTTCTAGAATAGCCACTGCATGTTCCTTGTTTTAATGTTAGTTAAAGTCTTAATTCTTTAAAAAATAACTGTTGCTATGCTTTATTTAGATATTAGGGTCAGCTTAGTGAACAAACCTGTCAAAAAATATGTCATCCAAATATTACTTATAAATCTCAGCAAAAGCTTAGCAATATGGTTATAGTCATATAAGACATGTTTTGTGAGTCCCAAGTTTCAAGATATGGGCACATTTACTTAGGGCTTATTCAGGTATGGGATCAACTTTGGGTATTAGTAACTACCTCTCTGGGCTGAGGTGAGGAGCTCTGTGAATATCAGGCCAAACGTTTCCAAAGAGTGTCTCCTTATTCTCGGTCCATTTTTACAATTATGCTGCATATTTAGATAATTTAAGTATTCCAGATTGTACAAGTCCTTTTAAAATTCAGATGATTTTAGGAGTTGAAATATGTCTTAAACAAGTATCAATATCTTATAGAAAGGTCTAGTTGATATCTTAGGAAAGACTAATAACAAAAAATTGGCACAGACTAGGTAAAGAGAAGACAAAGGCAAATGTAATATATTGCCTATGAGATCTAGATGGAAGGAATGCAGTGTTGATTTGAGTATGTAGGTTGGAGCCCAAACCATTTTTCTCTATTCACACTTTTACCTGGATGCATAATGAATCATGGAGGGAAGAAGTTGGATGATATTCAAAGTGGAATTCTAAAAACATGTAAAGTACATGGATAAATGATGAAGAGTAGAGAAAGAGAGAAAATGATGTGTGGAGGTGAGTATAATCTGCATTTGGAGCAGCAGTGAGACTAGAACTTATTCTGGAGAAACGGTTCAGGATTTAAAAAAAAATAACTGTGCGTGAAGGTTTTTCACAAGATGGATTTTTGATCACTGTGATAGTCTCTCCATTTCTGAGTCCAATTCTGCTGTGTTTTTAAACCAAAACAAGTATGCTGGTGTGTAAAACCAAAAATAAATCTATCATAGTACCTGGCCAAAGTTCTAAAACTCTAGAAATCAAGTGAGCTTTTGTTGTCGTTTTCTAGTATACACAGCAAGCGAACCAAATCTTTCTGGACTTAGAATGTTCTTTTATCTTCTGAAGAGAGGTGCATCCTTTGTGTCTCATGCTGCAAAATATGTGTGCCTTTTGACAAAATTGATCAATTTAAGAGTCTTGATATTTTTCAGAATCAGTTATGACAACCCTCAAATGCCCGTGATGAGTAGATAATTAGAAATTCAACAACATTTAATATAACTGATGTTAAGTGACTGGTGATAAAGAATTCAATTTAAGGTTTGGTATGCCTATACTTTAAAGAAATAGCAATTCATTTTAAGAAAATTAATGCACCTATCTCAGGAACAATCTAACTAGGGAGCCAAGCTGGTTAACACGTTCTTAACAAGTATGGTCAGGGCATCATAGATTAAGGAGTTGTCTTAGGCAAGTATAATTCATGAATGAAACCAAAGGATGGGCACCTGTTTTATCACATTCTCTGACCAGGGTATATAAGCCTCCCTGTAAAGATGTTGATATTCACACTTTGTATCTTGCATGGAACAGCAAACTAACTCACCATCTCTGATACCATGAGTCATTACAACAACTATACGGAGGCTTGGGCTTCAGCTGTAGAGGCTTTGGTGGCCTGGGCTATGGCCATGGCTGTGGACATGGCAGCTTCTGAAGACTGGGCCATGGCTGTGGCTTCAGAGGCTATGGATATGGCTCTGGTTATGGAAGCTACAGTTACAGCTGCTGTCACCATCCATTGTGCTATGGAGGATATGGATTCCTTAGTTTTTACTAAAGAAAATGGAAATTGGATGCAGAGGGAAAACCTTCAAATTTGTTTGGTCCTATTTTGTGCTTTCATCCCCCAAACGTCCACCCTATTTTATCCAGGATCAATTAATAACATTTATCAATGGTTACACTGCCCCTATGGATATTTGGTAACTTTTTACCTGTAAAGCTGCCATCTACATGCATAATCAATATGTATCACCATTCTGGCTTGATATCCTCATTTTGGTTTACTCTTCTTGCCACCATTACCATGATGTTCTCTTTCTAGCAAGACCACAGAGAAAACTTGAATTTTGCTTTTGTCTAATAAACTGATATTTTAATAAAATATAAATGTTTCTTTCTGATGCTTTTATTGTTATTATTTTAACTCCTTCTTTTGCAACTAATCTAAAAAATTTACTTATGAAGCAGTGAGAGCTGTGGTTACATGTTATAGTATGATGCAAATGTTTCTAGTTCACCACATTATATAAGCTTGAGAACACCTAGCGTGTCAGTTAACACTAAATGAAATTAACGTGTCCCTGTTTACTCAGGATATCAGCCCCCTCAAATGTCCCTCAAATGTTCCTAGAATTACTGAGGATTCTGTGGTTCTCATATTTGCATTCAAGTGCATTCTTCTGTGTGACATTGCTGTTAGCTAAATATCTTCTTTTTTTAGAGCAATTTTAGGCTCACAGCAAAATTGAAAAGTAGGTATTATGATTTCCCACATACTCTCTGCTCCCACACACTACCAATATCTCCCCAGAGTGGTATACTGATTACAGCTAAAGAACCTGCATTGACATATTATAATCACTCAAAGTCCACAGTTTACCTTAGGGTTCATTCTTGGTGTTGTACATTCTATGGGTTTGGACAAATATACAATGGCATGTATCCATCATTATAATACCATACAAAGTATTTTCACTGTCCTAAATCTCTTCTATGCTACTCTTATTCATCCTTTCTCCCACTGAATATCTTCTTGGTACCACTGGCCAGACATGCCTTTGCTTTATTTCCAAACTTTTTCCTGGACAAGGGGAGGTGATGGGGAAGTATCACTCATTTCCTGGGAACGAACTACATTTCTATGGTTGGCATCTACTGAAGGCCATTTTCCCTTACAAGGCTGATCCACCTAGTCCTGCCAGGTTGCACTGGAACATAGAGGTACAGTGTTCTGTGGAAACTAGGGGTGGGGGATCTTTTCTCATTTCTTTTTGCATTCTATTAGAGCGTTCTTAATATTCTATACATTTTCTCATGAATGGATGATGGTACAAGTCAAACCTGAGTAACACAAAAGATGCTTTGCTGATAAGAGTTTCTCACGGCTGTCAACTCTGGCTCCATTACTCAGTCAAGGTCAAGAAAATTGGTTGGCTCTTTCTTCTTTCAAGATTTATTCTCTCCCAGAAAATTCCTCAGTTTCTCTAGAGGGACTTTCTTTTTGGCTTATTTCATCATTAACCACTTGGAACAAGCCTTTTGGAACAAAAACAGTGAACACAGATTGAATCTTCCTCTAGAAGACTTCTTAGCCAACAGGCCAGAGCAGCCTGTTTCACCAGTTTGTCCGACATGACCAGACATGTCTCAATCCACTTAAATTCATACTTGGACCACTATTGCTTATCTCTTGAGAAATTCTTTTTATCCTTTTGTAAATCTAAAGGAAGAGCCTTACTGTATGAACAATTTCCCACTGAAAAAGTGTTACTTTTTAACCTACACTGCAGTTTAGATTTCAAATTAAAAAAACAAACATGGGAAGCAAAAGAAAAAAAAATAAATGAAAAAGAAGAATTCATAGATCAAGGGCTCAGTGACTTACATAGAAGATGGCTTACATCATGAGGATGACATGAAGCTCAGAGTGAACACCCACCCAAGTGCTATTAGCTGGAAGGCATCAACTCAAAGAATCTCCAGAAGATCGCTTTGTATGCATTTAACCTTGCTAGTGATATATAAACTTTGTATTTTCATGCATAAAGCTTAGTATGTTCTAAATCCCTGGGATAAAATAGAAGAGTTCTTCAGATAATTATTTTGTCCTTTAACTGAAAAGGGCAATGGAATGATTCTTGTAGATTAATAATGATAATTGTAGTTCTTGTTCTATATGATTTATATCTTTGATTTTCATTTTCTATTGTCTAAAATTTAACAATATGTGAATTGATTTGCATGCACTCTGATAAACATACAAAACATATGAGCCTTCTAGAGGACTATTACTTGGAATATATAGTATGTGATTGCTCAACTTAATTTTCTCCAGACAGATAGTACCTCCTACTAAGTATGACCTTGTATACCATGTATATTATGTTTAAATATTGGCCTTATTTGAAGGTGTTTCTGATTTTTTGAACTGTCTAGATGCTATTAAATTGGATTTGTGCCCACACATAATTAGTGCTTCTCCTGAAAGTCATATCTTTTAGAAGCATATTGCAAAAGTGACGCTTATGTCCTTGGTTAGATTGTAAAAGAACTGGAAGCCAGGAACTTGAAACATTTTAAAATTGTGGTCACTAAATAGTTCTGTTGAGAGAATTTTGTTTATATCTATTATGTCAGTAATACATTAGAAGATAAGTAGGGGAGAAATCTCTTGATTAAAAATAAGGTCCTAATTTTGAAGAAGGCATAATAGTGTTAGTTTTATCCCTGATATGCTGGTAAATAAAGATTGCATAATTTAGGATCCAAGATTAATGTTAAAGGATAGAGTGGAGGGAGAACAATTTCTTGAAATGTGGATACAAAAAGTAAAATTTTTTACCCTCACTAAAAAGGGTTTTAGAGACATAACATTCTTAATCACAACTCATTACAGCTTAAATTGGTCACAGGCAATCTAATGATAAAAATAAATATAAAAACTCTTTAATCAATGAAAAATACTCTATTAATATGAAAGGGCAGTTTAGTAAATATTTTATCATATGTGTGTACAGAATAAAAATTCAGTATACATAGTCCATTTTCCAAGTCTGAATCAAAGTTTATTTTTTTTAAATATATTTAACAAATATAATCGCTGGTCTCCAGATGAGGGGGTCTAGGCTAAATCTATGAATCCGCCTATAACTATAGCTATGAACTTGGAGATTCTGAGGCTTAATATTGGCATATATTTAGTTATGTTCTTGCCAAGCACCTTGCTATGGGTTGTAGAAACCATGTGGATTCTATTGTCCAACTTGTTGATAATGGCACAATGATCCATAGAGCCACTCCGGTCAGAATTTGGAGAGGCTTCACATGTCTTTTCTCTCATTCATATCCAATTGGTAACCATTTTGTGCTACCTACTTAATGTATGTATTTCATTTTACTCATTTTTTAAAGTCTATAGTCATTGTTTGTCTCTTGGGCTATGGCTATACATTCTCATCTATTCTTTTTTTCTTTTTCTTTTTATAAATTTAATTTTTATTGGAGTATAGTTGCTTTACAATGTTGTGTTGGTTTCTGCTGTACAGCAAAGTGAATCAGTTATACGTACATATATCCCCTCTGTTTTAGATTTCCTTCCCATTTAGGTCATCACAGAGCATTGAGCAGAGTTCCCTGTGCTATATAGTAGGTTCTCGACAGATAATAGTTATCTATTTTATACATAGTAGTGTATATATGTCAATCCCAATCTCCCAGTTCATCCCACCTCCTTCCCCCCTTGGTATCCATAAGTTTGTTCTCTACATCTGTGTCTCTATTTCTGCTTTGCAAATAAGTTCATCTGTACCATTTTTCTAGATTCCACATATAAGCGATATTATATGATATTTGTTTTTCTCTGACTTACTTCACTCTGTATGACTGTATGACCAGTGTCTAGCTCTGGTTTCCAGGACTCAAAGCCTCCTTTCTTTCTTTCTTTTTTTAATTTAATTTTATTTATTTATTTTGGCTGCGTTGGGTCTTCGTTGTTGCGCGCAGGCTTTTCTCTAGTTGTAGCGAGCAGGGGCTACTCTTCGTTGCGGTGCGCGGGCTTCTCATTGTGGTGGCTTCTTTTGTTGTGGAGCATGGGCTCTAGGCGCGTGGGCTTCAGTAGTTGTGGCTCGCGGGCTCTAGAGCGCAGGCTCAGTAGTTGTGGTACACGGGCTTATTTGCTCTGCGGCAGGTGGGATCTTCCCGGACCAGGGCTCGAACCCGTGTCCCCTGCATTGGCAGGCGGATTCTTAATCACTGCGTCACCAGGAAAGCCCTCAAAGCCTCCTTTCATCCTTTGGTCCCTTTGTTGAAAGCCCTTTGTTTAAAATGGTTTCTTATCTGTCTTGGGATGACACATTATGCTGCTATTATGAAGAGAATAATTCAGCTCCCAATGTGCTGATATGGAAAGAATTCAATTAAAAATCAATTTGCAGAAGAGCATGGATCATAAATTTGGTCCACCAGATATGAAGCTCAGTAAACACTGACTGAATGAATATGTGTAATTACCTAAATAATCCATAATCTTTCTCAAATAATTGTCTTTGTCCTAGCTCCTTCCTCACCTCAGATGGTATAGTCTTCACTTTTCATGATGAGCTCCTACTCATCTTCAAATATCAACCTAGTTATTATCTCTGTTGGGATGCCTTCTTGTATTCCACAAGGCACCCAACAGCATCATGTACAAATGCCCGTTCCTGACTACCTTACTGGCCTCTAGTCCCCTATGTAGCTTTTTCCTCATAACACTTATCACCAATGGATATTATATATTTGCTTATTTATTCACATATATCATGTGTCTTCCCCAGGAAATGTAAACTCCATATGAGCAGAGACTTAATATGTTTTACTTACTGCTGAATCTTCAGTGTCTAGAGCAATGTTTGATCCATTTAAAGTATTTCAGAAAGTATGTACTGAATAAATCTCTGCTAGCACTAATCTATTAATTATTTTTTATGTCACATTCTTCATTAAATTATAAGTCATTTATTATAATAATATGATTCTATTGATGAAAATGAAAAATAAACTTTTATTTTTGTTTTAAACATCATGCTTCATCATCTTTTCAACAGATATTTATTAACCGTTTACAATATGCTAAGCACTCTGCTTGGTACAAAGGCATAATCATAAGCCAACGTCAATATAACTACTAGTAATAATAACATATTTATTGTGTTCTTACTTTGCCTGTCATTGTCACACCTAAACTTCAGAATTTTTAGAGATTGTTGCTATTCTAGTGTAATAAGTGAGGGAATTATAGTTTGAGAGGCTAAATTACTTATTCCAAATCACACAATAGTGAGTTGTGAGATAATAACAGTCAATGATAAATTAAAAAGTAAAAGATTTTCAACCTCAGCACAAGTTTGTATACATGTAGTAAAGATGGTTGGTTATAAGAATGTACCTTCATGCTACCATCACATTGCTGGGTAATGACTACAAACCTCAATTGTATACAAAAATAAGTCTGACGCTCATCTGAGAGCTGGGGGAAGTGAGATAGATTTGCTGGGTTCACTAACATGACTGGGGGTTGGTGTGGGTAAGTGGGTACTTGGCTCTGCACCACACATCTTTCATTCTCTAATAGGCTAGACCAGATGTGTTTTCATGCAAATGTCAAGGGTATGAGAGCAAAATAAATACCGGCAAGGATATTGGATACCCAAACCCAGAACTGACACACCATTAATTCTATCCCATTTTCTTGGTCAAAGCATCTTATATGGCTGAACTAGGGGTCAGACTGGGAGAACACTAAAAAGTCATAAGGCAAAGAGAATCGATGAGAGAAGGGGCAAAACTTTGTATTTTATCAAGGACCCCATTGTCTACCCTCACCTTTGAGAATTCTTTATCTTAGGTAATGTCATTACTCAAGGCAATCAGTGATCTCTTCTCTGCAAGCTGATGACTCTCAAATCTATATCTCCAGTTTGTAGGGATGCCAAATTAAAAACAGGACAACCTGTGAAATTTAAATTTCAGATAAACAAAAATTACATTTTTAAAACAGGAATGTGCAAAATATCACACGGAACGTACTTGTACTAAAAAAATGTCAATTGCCTGAAATTCAAATTTAACTGGCACTATGTATTTTTATTTGCACTATATTGTATCTGTCTTAATCTAGCCTTTCTTCTGATATTTTTCTGCTTGAAGAATGTTTCCAAATGTGTGTCTATGTAGACAACTGAACCTCAACATGGTCTAACTAATAGTTTATTCTTACACATGTACCCTTCCTGCCTCCAGACCCTTTGTTCTGGTGTTTCCATCCACCTAATACTACAAGACTGAAATGTCAGTCATGAAAATAATTCTCAATTTGTCTCCTCTCCTCATTCATTGATTTATCTTTAATTCTGCCATTTAAATCTTCCTAAAAGATATCTCATCTTCTTCATCACCAATTCTTCTCCTTTACTTGACATCTTTGCATCTCTTCATCACAATATTCTCCATTAAGAGTCTTCTTAAATCAACTTTTACTCCATTCACATCTTAAGATGCCATTCTCTTTTACAACCATTGAAGTCAGACTGCTTGGGTTACAATGTCAATGTCGAATAACTCTATTACCTTGGGCAATTTATTTTACCTCATTAAGTCTCATTTTTGTTATCTGAAAGTTGAAGATGATTTCAGTGTTTTCCCTGTAATGTTGTGAGGATTAAATGAGCTAATGTTTGTAAAGCCCAAAGAATGGCCAGAATAAACAATAGACTTGAGCTATAAGTATAATTATTATTCTAATACTTTCATTGCTGTATAATACCTTTTTCCTCTATTTCATTCCATAGAAGCACCTCCTCATCCTGTAAGGCCTAGCATATAAAAACTATTCTTACATCATGGTCCTGAAAAAAAAAAATCTGTCCTCAACTATATTCTTTTCACATGTTTTATTTTTTCACAACAACCTTTATTTTATAATGTGATGTTTGCTTATCTTTCTCCCCTGCTCAATAGTGAGCTCCTTCACTGAAGTCTAGATTTACTCAAGTTTAATGCAGCTACATTGATATTCCTTGCAGACTCATACAGTGAAATGTCTTTCTTTTTTCATTAGTTGCTGTAATACTAGATTCCTATTAAGACTGTAATACTAGATGGTTCTTAAACTTGATATGATCTTATTATAAGTTGAATTTCTTTTATGCTATGTTTTTATGCTAAAATGAGAACTGAAATAATTTGCTAAAAAGATTTAAACAGCCCATATAAAACACTGCATTGCTTCCTAGGTAGACAGTAAATACACAATTAAATTATCAGAATCCATATTCCAATGGTCATTTGTACCATATGAAGAGGCTCAAACCCACGTTCTCTCCACCAGTCTACTTCTTCTATCCACCTGTCTACTCTAAGGTTCTGTTCAGAGATCTTAGGAAAGCACTATTTACTAAGCAAGGAAGTAGTTAAAAGAAAGATTACCAAGTCATTATCATTGTCTTCATTGTGTACTTTTCTTCCAGAAGTAAAGAATGTAAGGAGAAATTGGATATATCTAACATAGTTCTTGATTGGAAGAGATGGAAACCACTTAAAAAATAAATTTATTGAGAATACAGGTAACTCAAAGAACCTGTTGGTAAGCTGGGAGATTAATTTAGCAAACCATACAGGATCGAGGGATGTAAAGATGGCTGGAATAACAACCAAACCAGTGCTACAGCAAGAGTCTTGTTACAATATCACTTTATCCATTACTGTCACAGTTGGACTGATGTGGTGGGACCAGACTTGTGGTTTTTATAATTGTTAGACACTGTTAGCAATAACCATCAGGAAACTTTGGCGGGGGGGGAAGGTTTATTACTTATAGGACCTGGAAATTACACAACACACCTGGGGTCACACAGCAAGGTCAAGGGGAGAGAGATGGAATGCATGGTCTGAGGTTCTGCTTTTATTGGGATTGAGGGTGAGGACCTAGGGTTTCATGGTCTTACTCTTTATTGGTGAATTAATACATAAGAGTGAGAATTTAAAGTGCAGGAAGAGAAAAAAAAAAAAAAAATGGCCCAAATGGCCAGTTATTGAAATCAACCAAGAGCTCTAAAACAAAGGTGGCTTGACTCTCTTTATCTAATCATATGGCTGGCAATGTGTTTATTTGAGATACTTTCTTTGAAGTGGATGTCTCTTTGAAGTGGATGCCTGGGTAATCAAAGCTTAAGTCAGGCACTTGCTTTACAAAAAGAAAAATGCAAAACAAAACAACTGTCAAGGGTTTAAACTACATTGTGAGAGTATTTTCTTCTTTTTTTATTTCCAACATCTTTATTGGAGTATTATTGCTTTACAATGGTGTGTTAGTTTCTGCTGTATAACAAAGTGAATCAGCTATACGTATACATATATCCCCATATCCCCTCCCTCTTGCGTCTCCCTCCCACCTTCCCTATCCCACCCCTCTAGGTGGTCACAAAGCACCGAGCTGATCTCCCTGTGCTATGCGGCTGCTTCCCACTAGCTATCTATTTTACATTTGGTAGTATATATAAGTCCATGCCACTCTCCCACCTCGTCCCAGCCCACCCCTCCCCCTCCTCATGTCCTCAAGTCCACGAGTTTTTTCGAGATGTGGTTAACATCTACAATTAGTCCGCTTTAAGTAAAAGAGATTGCCTGTGCAATGTGGGTGGATCTAAACCAATCAATTGGAAACCTTAAAAGCAAAAACTAAGGTTTCCCAAAGAAGGACTTGGAATGCTTTTAAGACTGCAGTACCAAGTCCTGCCTGAATTTCCAGTCTGAGTGTGTGTGTGTATATATATATATATATATATATATATATATATATATATATATATATATAAATAAATATACTATTGCTTCAGTTTATCTGGAGACTCCGAAGATGCACCTTCCAAGCAATTCCTCCAGTTTTCTATAGATGATGAAAATTTCCCTAAATCAAATCAAATCACCACTTAGCACTTAAGGTTATGACATGTGATTATGGTTAGAACTGTCAATTTATTTCCTGGGGTTTGAGTGCACAGGTGGTACATTACTCCCCACCTGTCCCTAGAACACTAGATACAAAAATATTGGGAGGAAAAGGAAAGAAGAAAACAAAGAGGTAAATCTGGAGCAAGAGATATGGTGTCAAGAGGGTAGACTCATGTGGAGAGACACAGTGAGAGCCTTGGAACCTGTGAATGAAAAATGTTGCCCTCCATATCAGTAAACAAAGGAGGTTGCTGCCATCAAACCACTACAGCCATCCCCAGCAGTGAGCCCTGAGGGAACGCAGGATGGAGACAAATGGGCTGCCCACGGCCAAGCCCTCAGCCACTGCAGCTCCCCAATGGTGCACCCTGAGGGGACTCAGGATGAGAAAGCACAGGATACTGACCCTGGACAGCTAAGGTGTATATTAAAGGGATAATTTCAATGAGCCCAGACTCTTGCATCTTCCCATACATAGAAAAGTGCTAAATTCATTAACTTGAAGTATCTGGTTTTCTTTAATTAATAGTAATCTTCTGCTGTTCCGACTACGTGGTCTTTGTTGCAAAACCCCCTATACATCCTGGATCTTCCCTCACCTCTTCGGAGCTGTCCCTCAGAGTTCTTCTGAGAGGCTGTCTCCCTGGCTTGAAGTCTTCAGAAAGTCCTCCAAATAAAACATAGTTCTCAACTTTTAGGTTGTGCTTTTTTTTTTTCAGTTGACAAACCCAGGGGACAGCATTTGGTGAGGGAGATCCTAAGAACAGATGTGACAGGGGTGAGAGACAGTGACCAAAAGGAAATGGATGAGAAGTCACCAAAGATCAATCACCTCTACAAAAATTATGCACCTAGCTTTTACCTGTTCTAAGTGTGTTGTAGAAACACCATCAAGAAGTGTCTATCTTATTCCTCTTCTGGGAGCTCTCTAAATCAGCAGTTCAGGCAAGTGAAAACCAGAATAGCTCTCAGGCCTCTTAGCTAAATTCAAACCCAACTTATGCAGTTAATAGCTGTGATGCCTTGGGGCATGTTATTACTTAAGTGCTCTGTGCCATCTGTGCAATGGGGGTAATAATAGTATCTACCTCACAGGATGATTGTCTTAAATGAATTAATACATCTAAAGTTTCTGGAACATAATAAGTGTGAATAGACACTTACTATTTTTACTCTTATTATTACCAAGTTGAGATTCCTTGTCTCTATTAGTTGTCTGATTATCTAATAGGTAGCCTATAAAATCTGCAAGGAAAGTGCTACAACTTTCAAGCCAAATATGTTTCCAGCTTTACCTAATGTACAAAGGCATAAAAGATAACTGCTCTTTAGTGTTTACTGAAGAATCTACTGGGTATTTATAAATTCATGACTTGAAATAACTTGGGTTAACTGATTTTTATTTTCAAGATATTTTCTTACCCTTCACGAATTGATTTTTATTGCTAAAAATAAAACAAGTGAGCATATGCTTTTTTTTTTAATTAATTTATTTATTTTTAGCTGTGTTGGGTCTTCGTTTCTGTGCGAGGGCTTTCTCTAGTTGCGGCGAGCGGGGGCCACTCTTCATCGTGGTGCACGGGCCTCTCACTGTCGCGGCCTCTCTTGTTGCGGAGCACAGGCTCCAGACGCACAGGCTCAGTAGTTGTGGCACATGGGCCCAGTTGCTCTGTGACATGTGGGATCTTCCCAGACCAGGGCTCGAACCCATGTCCCCTGCATTGGCAGGCAGATTCTCAACCACTGCGCCACCAGGGAAGCCCGAGCATATGCTTTTTCATGAGTTTGAGCTACAGTGCTTAGCAGTTAGTCTGGCTGGCCTCAAATTTAATCACATGGGATCAATTAAATTGAATTTAATAAAAAATCAACCATTAAAAGCTGAATAATTTGCAACAACATGGATGAACCTGGAGGACATTTTGCTAAGTGAAGTAAGCCAGACACAGAAAGACAAATACTGTGTGATATTACTTACATGTGGAATCTAAAAACGTCAAACTCATAGTAACAGAGAATAGAACGGTGGTTCCAGGGTCTTCGGGCTGGGGGAAATGAGCAGATGTTGGTCAAATGGTATAAGCATGCAGTTATAAGGTGAATAAGTTCTGGAGACCTAATATATAGCATGAGGACTATGGCTAATAATAACGTATTGTATACCTGAAATTTTCCAAAGGAGTAAATTTCAAGTGCAAAAAAGAAGTTAACTATGTGAAATGATGGATATGTTAGTTCACCTGATTATGGTAATCATTTCACAATGTATATATATATTACAACAGCACGTTGTACACCTTAAATGTATACAGTCTTTATTTGTTAATAATACCTCTATAAAGCTAGAAAAAAGTTGCCATTTAAATGTGCCATTTCACACTAAGCATTCTATCCTCCTCATGTATCTATAGATGGGGAAGAGGAAGAAAGAAAACCCCTCTCTTTCATAAAATTCATTAAGGTTTTATTCCCTTCCTTACAAGGCAATAGTTGTCAAAAGTACCTTTGGACTCATCAACTTTTTTTTATTTGTTCAATTTCTTCCTTCATTATATCTTCTTTAGGTCACTTTATTTTAATCACCTTTGTCCAAATTTCCCACTCTTTTCTCTAAATATTTCCTTTACTGAAAAAGACAAAAAATAATTCCTTTCCAACATGTTTACCTCCTTAAATTCTTCCTACATTATATCTCTAAATTAAAAGGAAATAATAGAAAAACATACAGAATCAACTAAAACATCCCTTGACAGATTAGACAGAAACTACAAATATCAAAAACAACTCACTTTTTGGGGTAAATATCAAGTATGTGTTTGCATTTGAACAAATGCATATGTAGATTTTGAACTTTCTGTATGTGAAGACCGTCTTGAAGACTATTTAAAATGAAATTTGTATTAATCTTTATCTGCATCAATATTAAGAGGAATACATTCAATTTTGAATATGACTGAAAGGTTTTTGACCATCTAACCTCCAAGCAGAAAAAAAAGAGAAAGTACTTTTAATATGAGTTGATAAAATATTAAAGTTGGTTGTTTCAGTCTGAGTGATCATCAGCTAGTGTTACTGAATTGTGAAGACATAATTTTTTTTTTTAGTTTTTTTTTATTAATTTATTTATTTTTGGCTGCATTGGGTCTTTGCTGCTGTGCATGGGCTTTCTTTAGTTGCAGTGAGCAAAGGCTACTCTTCACTGTGGTACATGGGTTTCTCATTGTGGTGGCTTCTCTTGCTGTGGAGCATGGGCTCTAGGTGCGCAGGCTTCAGTAGTTGTGGCCCACAGGCTCCGTAGCTGTGGCTCACGGGCTCTAGAGCACAGGCTCAGTAGTTGTGGCGCACAGGCTTAGTTGCTCCACAGCCTGTGGGATCTTCTGGGACCAGGGCTCGAACCCGTGTCCCCTGCTTTGGCAGGCAGATTCTTCACCACTGAGCCACTAGGGAGGCCCCAAGACATAATTTTAAACACATCCTCTTCCATATCTTTTCTCTGAGTCTCTTAAGGAAGAGAATTGAGTCTTCAGAAATCAAAATGCGAAGTTCAGAGAAAAGAGAAGAAATGTTTTGCTAAATTGCTTTAGTTCTTATCATACAAAGATAGAGAAACAGTATTATAGTAGTATCATTGTATAAATATACCACATTTTCTTAACCCATTCATCTGGAGATGGACATTTAGTTTGCTTCTGTCTTGAATAATGCTCAATAAACATGGGAGTGCAGATACTGCTATTTCTATTTTGAGTGAAAGGTACTGAATTTTCCATGGGTGACTTTATAAAACATTGACCTTATAAAAAAATTAATATGGAGAAAAATGTAGTTGCAGAGAAGAAAAGATACAACATTAGCTAGCATTAAAGATACTAAGAACTTTAGAAAAGACAAGTACAATAGGAGAAATATAATAAACAAAAATATTATAGACATCACTTATTAATTACCTAATTTAAGTCAGACATTTTGAATACTTTACATAAACTCTGAAAATATTACTATCCCCACTGTAAAGATAAGGGAATTGGATCAGACAGTGGAAGTGACTTGTCCAAGACCAAGCAGCTGGTAGGTGGTAAAGTCAGGATTTGAATCTGGATTCAAAACTCATGTTTGTTCTTTATGCTACACCCTGCTGTTGCCAGAGAGCAGGCATCAG
This sequence comes from Balaenoptera musculus, assembly GCF_009873245.2. NCBI lineage: Eukaryota > Metazoa > Chordata > Mammalia > Artiodactyla > Balaenopteridae > Balaenoptera > Balaenoptera musculus. The sequence continues at coordinate 130,594,390 of NC_045788.1, read as the reverse complement.
TGGTGATATTTGGGATAAATTGTGGACTGTGAGAGATGGTAGATTGACTTTGTAGTCTTCACTGGTTAATTTATATTGAGCATTAATTGGTAAAACTCAATAGAGTTTTAGAAACCAGAAAAAAATAGAGAAAATGAATTTTGCTTAAGATCATAAGTTTTTCATTGGCATAAAGCTGGGAAAAATTTAGGAAACTTTAGTATAAGCCTCCTGTGAGTAGTTTTCTATAACATTTTGTTTTAGCATATCAAATTTTACATAAATTGAAATATATATCAATAAATACTTTGTGTATAGCTGTTGAACAAGACCTATAATTTTAAGTAGAGGATGGACAGAAAAGTCACTTTAATAGAGGAAAATTCATAAGGCACAGGATTGCAACAGTGGGATTCGGTCTAGTGGGATATGGGTGAAAGAAGAATAGTCATGTAAGCAGCAGATTCTAATCTTTCTTCATCCTCCTGTTACCCTCTCTCTTCACCATGGGATATATAATGTCTCAAACCCTAACTTTTAAGGAAGGGAAACTTTGCAAAAATTCTCCCAGGTGGAATAAGACATTTCGTGGGAGATAGCCTAGGTATTTGGAAGGAGAAAATTTGAAAGTATCATCCAAATGGAGCACAGATTCTCAAGAAAAGGGAAGATGGAGTCTTCTCTTCATGGAACATTTTCCTAATGTGCAATGTTGCCTAACACATAAAGTCTAGCTTCTCTGTGCTAAGAGTGGTTGGATTATTATTAGATTATTAGAGGGCAGATGGTTTGAACAGCAGAGGTCATATAAATGAAGCATTAATTAAATGTAGTTGTAAATAAAGTAATATTTGAAAGTAAAAAAAAAAAAATCATGGTTGTGGAAAGACTGTATTTGATTTTCTCACGATTCAAGAGCCTCTAAAAATCCCTGATACAGGCAGACATCTTTTTCGTTAAGCAAGGCAAACGGCTGCAGAGGTTCCTCTGTCCACCAGGGGGCATGTCACCATTGTTTACTCTCCACTTTCCACTTAGGAAATTTCTGAGGTAATTTTCAGAACTCTCATTCACTCCCTCTCTTGCTCATCAGCTCATTGATCATTTGGTTATCTTTCAAGACTGCCTTTGGTCTCTTCTAATTTTATCCGAAGACCTTGAAGTTGGCTGGGAGTTTCTACTGCAAGTGTCGTTTATAGGCCGACTGAGAGCCAAAGATTGGAATAAATCTCTTCAAACTTTCTTTATTTCAAAGCCTAAATTCTTTGTTCTATTAAGCCTGACACTTCTGTTGAGGTAGAAACTGCTGCAAATTAGGATGAGCACGACCTAGTTTTACATGCTTTGGATGGTTGTACTCCATTGCTAGTTTGCTGAGGATCTTTCTGACCTTATTTAGAACAATTCCCATTAAAATCAATGCCAAATCAGTGACACTTAAGGACACATAGAAAAAGTCCTAGAGCAATTCCCATGAAAATCAATGCCAAATCAGTGATATTTAAGGACACACAGAAAAAGTCCTAGAATACTGTCTAATGCTTCTTAAAGAAAAATTATTCATTAGCAAAAATCCTTTATTTTTAGTTATTAAAGAGTATAGATTTTTGAAACTACTGAACCATAACCCTTGGTGTACAGAAGGTACTACTGCAACCTTTTTGCCTTTGTCAACAAAAAGAAAAGGAGATTTCTCTCTCTCTCTCTCTCACTTGCTCTTTCTCTGTACACACACACACACACACACACACACACACATCTTTACTACAATTTCAGGACAAATTGAAATGCAAATGTAAAATAGAATATAAAAACCGAGCATTCTCAGCCAATTGATTTTTAACACTTGAACCTGAAGGAAACAGAGGCTGTGTATCAATAATAGAAAACATGATTTTCAATTTGCCTTGCAAGGCGCAGTCTCTGTAAGGTGAATCCCTCATACAGATCAGAGTTAAGCAACATAATGGAGAACAGCAGCTGACGTGGTTTCTAAGGCATGCCATAAATCATATTCTATTTCACTTTGGAAATGTCTCTGCTGGCAACAACCTTTGCATTCGGGGATCAAGTGGAACACTCATCTCCTATTAAATCAATGCAAAATGCGAAGCAAAGCTTAGTGGCTGTGTTGTGGTTTATTTCTCAAGGGACTCTGGTAATTACAAGTGAAAAAACCCTGGACTGTTCTCATGATAGAAGGTTGTGGAAAGAAATATACCAATGCACAAGTGTTGCTTAGCAACATGGTTTTCATAAGGAAAAACCAATTGTTGAACCTTTCAGAAAGTCATCACTGTGAGTATACCATATTCCAGTGCCTTTAGTGAAAAGGTGAGAAAATTGGAAAAAGGTACAAACACTTTTGACCCCACTGTTGATGCTAAACTAGTGATGCTTATGTGTAAGTTCCAATATTTATTTACTCATGCAAGAATTCACATTTTTGGGAACATCGGCTACAAGCTAAGTGTGCATTCCAAATGTGATGTCAATATCTCACCTCATCAGAACAACATCCACTATCTCTTAAAGAAGTAGCAGATTAAAAATAAAATGATTACCATTTCATAGTACTTCCATATTTTTTAATGGCCATAAAATTGGAAAGAAGAGCAATATTGTAGGGGTCATTGTTTAAAACATTGTTTGTCTAGGTAGCCTTCTCTAATTACATTAAGTCCAATGAAATAAATAAAAATGAAATTTCTAGTATATAACAATAAAAAAAAAGAAACCTGGGTTGGATGCTGTATTAGATTTTTAATGAAGTATGTACTCAAATGGTAGGAAACAAACATACATAAATGTCCTGATACAAAGAGAAAAATGGTTGTCATAATATAAGTAGCAATATCATAGAACAGAGGAACACTTCTGAGAGGGTGAAGGTAAGAACAGGCTTAGAAAGAGTCGAGCATTTCAATATATAAAAAAACAGAGCAAGGTCAAAAACAAAAGTAAATGTATATAAAAGCATAGTATAAGAGGAATTGATGAATAATTTGGAGTGTGGCAAGAAATAAACTGGAAACAGTAGCTTGGAAGCAAATCATAGATTACTATGTGAAAGAACAGTACTGAAAAGATGAGTTTGGATTCTGACTGAGCTAAGAATCCTAGATCCAAAAATTATTAACCCTGTGTGTCCTTGGGCATGTTATTTGTTTTCCCTAACTTCTAGTACTAACCACACAGAGTTGTGAGAATTAAGATACCTCATGGAAAGACGAGACTTCATATTTAAACAACAATGAGAGCCAGGCACTTTATATAAATGAGTACAAGAGAGCCACACATAAGGATTCAGTATATCATTTTTCAAATGGTATCCTAGGTTCCAATTTTTTTTCTCACAAACCCACTTGGTTAGTGTGGTTAGTGTATTCAGTATGTAGAAATAATCTTTCACAAAGAAGTATGTGCTTTAATATTTTTAAAAACATAGAAACCTCTCAGTATTTTTTTCACTTTTGATAGAGACTAGGGTTCAAGAAATATTTCACCGCTTTTTAAATTTTACTTTATGATAGAAAACAGTGCAAGTACATTAAAAAATTCTGATCACATTAGCTCTCAGTTTAAAAGAAAGAGGTGAACTGCCGCAAAGTGAGGATCATATCCCAGGATAAAAGGAAATATATCTACAGCTTTAATCGATTGTCCTGTAGGAGTCAGTCAGAGACTTAACAGATTAAAAAAAAAAAAAAAATCCGAGTAGCAAGATACCTTTTAATTTCTCCCTTTTAAAACCTTGAAAACCTATTCAAATTAAAAAAAACAAAAAACACTAGGGCAATCAACATATGTCAGTTGAACAAAACTTGGAAGAATCATTGGCATACAGAGATTCTCCATAACTACTTATTGAATGAATGAATGAATGATTGATTGAGTAAATGAATGCAGGACCAATGTGGCCCACAGTTTTTGAATTCTGAAGTAAAGTATGTATCATATATACCAACAAATAGTTCTCAATAAATCTTTATTCTTGTTATTATCATTGGCAAACCACTGAACATATTTAAGGGAAGGAATGATATTATCTGAACTGATTTAAGAAGACAACTCTGTTTTATTATTCAACTCTGTTTTATCAATTAAATTCTGTTTTATTCAATGCAGAGACAAGATTTATGTGGAAAGTAACCAGACGCAGGGAAGCTCTTGTAATATTGCCTGACAAGAGGTCACACAGGCCTACATAGGAGAGTAGGACAGAAATGAGAAGAAATGGTAGCTATTCAGAACATTTTAAAGTACAGACTAATCCGATTGGTTGTGAATGAAGGTTAAGAGAAAGATAAAAATCAAACCAATATCAAGATTTTTGAGTCTCGGTTACAGAAGTAATGGTTTGTCTTAATAGAAATAAGATATAACAACGAGTTCAAATTTAACAAGCTGCATTTGAGATATTGATGGTTAACATACATGGCAAGACAGAACTTCCCTGGTGGTCCAGTGGTTAAGACTTCACCTTCCAGTGCAGGGGGTGCGGGTTCCATCCCTGGTCGGGGAGTTAAGATCCCAAATGCCTCAGGGCCGTAAAAACCAAAACATAAAACAGAAGCAATATTGTAACAAATTCAATAAAGACTTTTAAAAAAATGGTCCACATCAAAAGATCTAAAAAAAAAAAAAAACTACATGGCAAGAGGTATAAGAGATATCTAGGGATTAGTTGACATCCAAGACTTTTCTTAGGAAAGTAGTTAAGATTTTGAATGCAAATTTTTAAATTATCTGCAAAATTGATAGTGGGAAACATGAAAGAAGATGCAGTTGTCCTGGGAGGGAATATGGAGCATAAAAAAAAGAGAGAGCATGGTACTCCATCTTGAAAGATGCCTACATTTGAGGACTGGATAGAAGGACATGGGAATGGAGAACTTATGGTGAAGTGCATGGTGAGAGATCTGAATGACACAGAATAAAATAAATAGTTTCATGAGAAGTTCAAAGGAAGAGAGAATTTCAAGAGAATGTAGAAAAATGGTCCTATGACACAGTTTAGGAAGGGCAGGTAAGTTTAAGAATGAGAAGGAAAATACTGAGTTTGATCACTAGCAGGGCACTGGTGACCACTAACATATCATTTCAGCAGAGAGGAAGTGGCGGTGGCCAACAAAGAGTGAGCAGGTAATAAAAAGAAGAGACATCAAATATGAAGTTTATTTGTAGGGACTTCCTTGGTGGTCCAGTGGTTAAGACTCTGCGCTCCCAATGCAGGGGGCCCAGGTTCGATCCCTGGTCGGGGAACTAGATCTCGCATGCATGCTGCAACTAAGAGCACACATGCTGCAACTAAAGATTCCTGCGCACGGCAACGAAGATCCCGCGTGCCGCAACTAAGACCTGGCGCAGCCAAATAAATAAGCAAATATTAAAAAATAAAATAAAAAGAAAGTTTTTAGATGTCGGTAAGCATCATGGAGGTGAAAAACGGGGATGGGACATGTAACTAGTATGGAGGCAGGGGAAGGGGCTGCGTCAGGCAATCAGATTTCACCAACTTGTTCATTTTTTCTCTGTTCTCATGATATGTGTATTTAACGTTACACTTTTTATTTGTTACAGGTTGATGGGTTGTATTGTGATTGTTTTGAGTCAGTGTAGATGCTAAAGTCAGCATTGGCATGAGCGCCTTGAATTATTATTGTTCTAGCGACTAGACCTGGTAATGTCAGTGGAATGTAAGCTCTCCGAAGTCAGGAATCTTCTCTATCTTGTTCAACACTCTATACCCAGCATGTCTGACACATAACGGGTCAAAGGATGTTGACTGATTGACTGATTGATGTAGAAACCCCTTCTGACTCACTTGCTCTAACGTTTTACTTGCATATCTACTTCCTTAATTGGATTCTAAGTATCTTAATGGTGAGAGGTGTCAGTTTTTAATTCTTTTGGTTTCCCACTGTTACTCTGAAGATATGTGATATTCTTAAAAGGTTTCCAGAAGGGTGGGTGGCAATTAGATTAAATTATAAGATGAAAAATATCTGATAAAACTGTATTATCAGACTATTTTTAAAGGCCGACTTTTTAGGCATCCAGTTAGCTCAGGTTGCCCTAGATGCTTCGTCATGGCACATACTCTAATTCAGTGTTTTGAGAATTAATGGCTAAAATTATGTGAAATAATTACTTTACAAAGATAAAAGATTTCTGAAAATGAAGTAGTTTATTAGATTTATAACATATAAGTAAGTCTCCCTCACCACCAACTCCTAGGAAATTCAACTAAATATTAATGCTCGTGACATTTCTGCCTGCGGTTTCATTAAGGTGACAGATTCATCCAAATATCATGGTTGGACATCACATCCATTAGTAAGGCACAAAGGTTAGAATACGGGGTGAAATACTTTCTCAGACCACTCCCTAAAAACGAATGCATCAGAACCATTATCAACTGACATTCTGGAAACTTCAGTCAGGTCCTTAGGGTTCCCTTTAGCATCTCTCCTTCATTCTTCCTATCCAAGCTACTTTATTCTCTTCTTCATGCTTTTCAAGATGGCTCCCAAATCCACGAAGGCTGCCATGATTCTTTCTGCAATGCCATTCGCTATCTGTGCTCAGCCCCTGTGTATCCAGCCAAAACTTTCTCCATGTCTCATTCTTGACAAAGAATTTATGCCAGATAGTGGGATTACAGAAATGGATTTTACGATCTGAGCAGAGAATCCCCTGGGTTTCCATCTTTAAGTTATGATCCCTTGTGATATCTCACCAGGTGGAGAAACTGTTCACCTTGCAACTGATACATGAGCGTCCAGGACCTATGGCTGAATGTGTGGGACTTACCAATCAATGTGCTGGCCCTTTTGTTGGGATTCTTCTGGTTTTGAATATTAGCAATCTGCAAATTCTCCATTATGAGGACATTGTAATGCAATATCTTTGAGAAAGTAGTAAATACCTGTATCTTCTATAGTACAATAGATGGTGTTCACAATGTAATGTATGTGTATTAAAGTACCATATAAACTGTAAAACACTATATGAAAATTAAGGAACATTAAGCTTTGTTAAGAGTATTACTTGAAATAATTCAAACTTGAATATGTACTTGATTAATGCCTTGATTACAAATATAAGCAGAGATATATGTGAGTTATTTTATAATTGATTTAAATTTGCATCAATATACTTTCCTAATTGTTATTTATTCCTTTTAGAATAGCAACTCTAATTTTGTCCTAAATTATCTTTCCATCTAAGCTTTTGTAATTTCATCTGAAAAAACGTGTCCAGAAATCTAAGATTTCTTCTATGACCATCTAGTGATCCGTGGTAGAACCATTGTTTAATAGGAATTTTATTCCACTTACTAGGAGAGAGATAGTGGGATGTTATATAAAATAATGGAAAATGTTTGAGATAAGCTTAAGTAGAAGGACATGGAATTAACTGCTTCAGTAACTCCCATGTGGGTAATATCCTTAGCAAAAGTTTCTACATGCGAGTTTTGTATCATTAATGGGTCACAAAATCTATTTCTTGATGGTGACCAGTACTTCTTCTAGTGAGGAATAATAGAATAGGATAGGATGGGATGGGATGGGATGGGATGGGAAAAAATTTCAGAGTTATCTTACACATTTTTTTCTGAAAGTTTGGTTTTTAAGAGAGAGTAAGACACACACACACACACATACACAGAGACACATACAGAGAGAGAGAGAAAGAAAGTAGGAGAAATAGGTTCTGAAGTAAAATGTGTTTCTCAGTATCGGTCAGGGTCACACATATTTGAAAGGCTCTGATATTACAAGAAATTTCCCTATCTCCCATTGCCCTGCCTGCATAGTGAAGGCCACTGTGTCAGGGATGGTGTGGAAAATCTGCTAGTAGAAGAGCAGATACAATTCTGGATACTGTTCTGGATACAGATTTAAAGACTCATACATAGAAAAAGAAATAGTAAAATTCCTAAGCAGAGTGTCCATTTTACTCTTCCAGCATTTGAAAACAATTTTCTTCTTGTGCTAGATGGAGTCTATTGTTTCTAATGCACTTAAATACACATGGGGATTTTCTTTCTTTCTGATACAATTTTTCTAACTGCCATGTAAGTTGTTTGAGGGTAAGAACTATGTCTCTTCATTTTGTAAACCCAAGGCCAGAACAGTGACTGCTACACTGTTGACATTCAGGGTTAAGTATCCACTGAAGAAATCTCCAGGCTTTAGGACATATAAATTAAAACTAGTAAAAATAATACAGGGAAGGACCTAACATTTGTGGCCACCTTCCATTAGATAACAAATGTTTTTTATATAATGTCTCCTTTAATTCCTAGTCTAAACTTGCCAAATACAAGATTTTATTCAATTATAAAAATGAAGAAATTGAGGCTAGGAGGTAAGTCACCAAGAGTCACCAGTTTGTATGTCAGGAAAAAATCACCCCTGATAACTAAGTTTAAAAGGAAAATAAGAATTAAGTAGATTTCTCAAGAAGAAGATGTGGAAACTGAGAGATAGGTCATATACTTCCACCATAACTGAGCTCAGAGGATATTCAGGATCTCAGTTTCTCAATAAAAACAGCCTCTCTCTCTCTCTCTCTCTCTATTACTTAGTGTTATTAGTTTCAGAAAACACTTTTAAAAAAGGAAAACACTTTTATTCTTAATAGAGCTCATTTTATATATAAATATAAAATGGTTGTATATATTAAATGGTTGTATATGCAACAGAATAAGAACTATAGACAAATAATGAATAGTTATGTGTACTCATTGAAATATAAGGCATCTTTGGGGATTGAGGTGAAGAATCAACAAACTAAATAAATCCTAATTCCTCATAATAGAATTTGTACAAAATTGGCCTATTTCATAATTTTTAAGGGGCTAGAATGAATTTTCATTCACTTGACCACTGCTTCACAGGAGCCTGGTACTGTGAGCTTAAGCAATTTAGAATTTATCATTACAGACTTGCATTCCTCTGCTTCAATAGGCAGCAAAAAATATTCTGTGCATGACATACAAAAGAGCAAATTAAAATGTTTCATAATTTTAATTTTTTTGTTGGTACTTTTTGTGTTCCTTCTATAATTATGTGAAATCCGATTACTTAAGTCAATCTCATAATAGTTGGAAATCTCTAATTTAGTTGTTATGAGAACATGGTAGCCACATGGGCTTAATGAGACTGCATTGTGTCATATGTAAGAAAGCCTGCTCTTTGCTTGGGTCTTCTGCATGAACACTCTTGTCTTTATGTAGAGGTGTCACAATTTAAGTAAAATAGAGCCTCTCTTCAATTGCAGGCAATTTTGTCCAATTCTCCACACTATTTCTTTCATGTCATCATTTCTCAATTTGTACTTCACTTGCTCAAAAAATATTCTTAGGTACTCATCATGCATACGGCTATAATTATTCAGAGTGTTTTTCAGCATTCATTTTACCTTTTACTGGGCTTTACAAAATAAATTTGAAGAAATGCAATTTGTTAATGGCATAGATTCTTAATAACAAAATGCTACATTTTTCAAGGCCTTTGAAAAATAATGCTCAGTAATTCCTTGATGTCAAAAGCTTAGAAAATATTAATAAGGAAAATAGATCCTTTATTACCTAGAAGGCGTGATGGTTCACCATCATCAGGATGTGTTCTTTTTAAATTAATTAATTAATTATTACTCCTTGCATTGAGTGATATGTTAAAAAGATAAAGTTTTCAAAGTAAAACTGAGTTTATAATACATCACTAACTAGCTGTATGATCTTGGGCAAATTGACTTCTCTGTACATTATTTAAAAACAAAACAAAAACAAACAGACAAAAACTGAACTAATACCCAACTCAACTCTTTGTCTTGTGTTATGGATTTTAAGAGCATATTGTTATAACATGTATTATTAAAAATGAAAGCCCTCAAAATTTAGACTACTGCTTTTAAAAGTAACATAAAAGTGGATGGATTAATGATTGTAATTGTGATAATTAATTTTGATTTTTGTCTACAATGAAACTTTTTAAATGTTGTGATCTTTTTTTCAGCCAGCAATAAAAGCCTAACAATATAATTTGGTATTAATGGAGTGACATTATTCAAAATGTCCTTACACACAAGCATGCTTGAAATTGTCATTAATAAGAAATATGTGCTACTTCTGAGATGGAACATTCAGTTCCTTTGAGAGGATTGCTCTGTCTCCGAAATTTTCTCCTGTTCATCAGGAAGCATGACCTGTCTGCAACATAATAAGATACATGTCAGAAACACCAGGAAATAACAGAGATTTTTGTCGATCAAGACAACTTCTGAGGGACAGAAGATATCAAGGTAGTTTTCTACATTTAATAAATAATTTATAACTAAAGTGCTGTGCTCCCTTAAAAGAAGAGTGAATCAATTGTTAGCATTTTATTAAATGATACTCTGAAAGTAACAAATTATGAAGAAGATACAGTTCTTGTCTTGGGGCTTCCTTTCAGGAAAGTTGGCAAGAGTTGGAAAAAAAGGATATAACCCCCTAACTACAAAATATTTCTAATACCTTTCTGGCCAGAATGATCCCAAATGATAAAACATGAGGAAAAAAAGTGAATTGCAAATATATTGCAAAAAAAAAAATTGACTAAAACAATCAAATGAAAGTTCTCATTTAAAAATCTGCCCCCTAAAATGCACATTAAATTGAGGTGACAGAACACAATTCTAAAATTATTACTCAGAAATTTCTATTGATCTCCACTTTCTTATATAATATAATCTAAATTTGTAACTATGATACCCATGGCCAAATAACCTTTCTAGTTCAAGCTCAAGCTTCTTTTCCACACACAAAGGCAAGGGAGTATCTTCATACATACTCTTTGCCTATGTCACTTGTCCTATTTCCTGTGACTTTAATCTGCCTGTTCAAATGTATTATCTTCTAAGTCCTACCTTGAGCTTTACTTTTTCTGGGAAATGTCTTCCAATCTTCATGTCTTGTCTTGTGAGATTATATCAGTCTAACTAAAATTATAGTTAGTTTACAGTATTGTTGATAGCTGTGGGTCAGTTTCATTACATTATTACTTAAACTTGTATTCTCCAGGACCTAGCATAAACCCTGGCATATAGCAGGAACAAATAAATGTTTGTTTAAATAAACTTGTTTTCTTGTATTTGAAATATGAATCTCTTTGAGTAGATGAAATATTTAGCATGAAATATTTGGTAGATACAACTAAAGAAGTTCATAGTAAAGTACCCATATGATGAATTGAATTGACATGTTGAGATTCTTAGAGAGTAAAACCTATGATGTCAGCTTCAAAGCCTCAAATTGAAGAAATGTACTTTATGATCAACTCCATCACTGCTGGCATATACTAAAAAGTTGAAGTCTTTTTTGTGGAGTACACAGAATGAGTCAGACAAATTGAAGAAAGCTCTCAGAATGTCCAAGAGGTATTGCAGCAGAGTCTATAAACCAGCAATTGGCCTCAATTGGTCTTAACTATTTGAAACAGAGTGAGAAGATAACTAAGTCTTACTATTACTTTTTGGTCTAGGCTGATCAGAATAGGTGTGATCCCAACTTAGACATTCTAGAGCTGAGAAGCTTGTCACAAAAATACCATTTTCTTTTCTCTAATTGCATTTGAACAGATCATTATAATTGTGATAGTGGTAAACATAATCACAACTACTATATTTATGTGCAATAGTGGAATAACATTTGTCAAGTAAGTATTCAACATTATTTTAGATTTATGAAGTATAAATATATTTATTGGGTAGTCATCATTCATAACACCTCATTAATCCATGAAATAAAGTACTACTGCATTTTTACTGTTCTAGCCCTATCCCAAATGTGAGATAGGTCCAGTGTTCGCAGTTAAGAACTATCCCAAACAGCTCATTCTCAGAATACACATCTAAATCAGTGGTTCTAAACAAGGGATAATTTCACTTCCAGGGGACGTTTGGTAATATCTGAAGACATACTTGTTTGTCACAACCGGGGTGAAGAGGGGATGGTAGTGGGAAGAGACCAGGGATGCTATTAAACATCATACAATGCACAAAACAGCCCTGTCCTAACAAAATACTATCCATCCTAAATGTTAATAGTGCCAAAAGTTATGGAAACTGTGAAGAGAATGAATACATGTATAAAGTGCAGGAAACAAAGCAGAAAAGTAGAAAATGATAAAAGAAGGGCATGACATAAAACAGAGGCATGAAAGAAGCAAATGAATGAAGCAAATATGAGAAATATGATCACAGAATTAGCATAAGTTGAGCAAATAGATTAAAAATGATCTTGGAAATAAATTCTCTGAACATTGCCCTCTGCCCTAATAAGTCTCTTGTGCACAGCTGGGTCAGAGTTGTGTTCTTAGCAGAACCACACTAAAGAAGCCAGAGGGCTCATTAGCAGAAAAGAAATTATTTTTGTGAACAAATATAGACATTTTATTGAGATTTAGTTATTCTAGTGAGTGATCATGAAATTGTGCTAGAAATCTCTCTTACAAATTAGACATAAGAATCTGAGAAAGTGATTATTAAAAAGTATGAAAATAATTTTATAAACTGAGAGGAAGATTACTTATAAGTAAAATTTTAACTTACTCTCGCTTTCAGTCTTGTGCAGTAATTTAAACTATATTTTTTTATGAAACAGAAACTGTGAGCCCAGATTTTCTTGAAAACGGAGACTCTGATGGTTACTTTTATGTGTCAGTTTGGCTAGGCTATGGTGCCCAGTTGTTTGGTCAAATACTCGTCTTGTTCTTGTTGTAAAGGCATTTTGCAGATGAATTTGTCATTTATAATCAGTTGAATTTAAGGAGATTGCTCTCATTAATGTGGGCAGACTCATTCAACCAATTAAGACCTTCAGAGAAAAAGAAATTCTGCCCATCGGAAGCATGCTGCCAGACTCTGCTTTCATGAGTAGTGTAGCAAGTGTGTGTGTGTTTCCTTTAGGCTAAGAGGGTTGGCTGCACAGCAAATGGATCCTAGCAGAGGAAAGCTGGGTGGGTGCAGCACTGGTGGTGGGCAGGAACTGAGGGTGAGGAGCTAAGGAGAAGTTATGGAAGTGTGTGCTGTCAGGGTAATGGTAAGATGGTGGTTTCTGGAAAACATACCACCAGAAAAGAGCTAGTATTCAGACATGAGTGATAAGTGAGGATATTCAACAGCAAAGACAGAACCATAGGGAACACTTAGCACTGGCTAAGTGAAAAGACTTTTGATGTCCCTTTTGAACGTCTTAGAATATCACCAGGCAATCTGTTAACTAAGCAAAACAAAGTGTATTCAAACTTCCTGCAGAAAAGGGGACACCGTTGCATTGAGGCGTTTAGCTGTGTCTCTATAGACAGACATTAGAAGTGAGATCTTGGGCTCAGATGGTTTCAAGGCACAGAATTGATTGGCACTGGGCAAATTTATTAGCTGATAGTTTAGAATTGATAGGCATGGCAAAGAGAGGGTACCAACACGAGTCTCTTGATAAGTTAACTGTTGCTTAATTAGAGAGCTGTTTTTCAGGTCTGCAGACTGTTGTATTCAATACTACAGGAGTTTCCTGAAGCATACAGTGAAATGATTTATTGGTTTAGTCTCATCTTTTCCCAGGAAAAGTTTCCTGAATCAACTAGCTCATGCTGACACAGGTGGTCTAAAGCAGGTTGAGACAGATGGCCTCAGCTGTCATTTCCTTTCCTCCTATCCTTTCTCTTTGGCTTGAAGAGGAGAAGCCAGGAGGAGCACACTAATGGAAGACAAGGGAGAGCAAAGCCGGTAAATAAAATGATTGGGCCCCTCCAAGTCACAGGCGGCCTACGTAATCACATGACAGGCTTGAACCCAGGAAAAAGGGAGGGGCTTTAATATGGCTGTAAGACTGGTTTTTAATTTATACTGGAGTAAACTTAACTACTAATATGGAATAAAATGTTTCTTAATATCTTAATGTGATCATAGATCTGCACAAGGTATTATTCAGAAATTCAGGGAAGTTAGAGTCTGCAGGTCAAGAGTGAAGTTCCATAGCAGGAGAAAAATGAAGCACTTTCCTAATTATGCCCTACTGGGTCCAATCTGTCTAATACATCACTTGCATTTAAAATTAAAGATGGCCATCCAATAATTCTCAATTGTTTCTCACATTCAGTTGTAAGGTTTGACTTTCACTCAGTGAGTCTTATATAGGGTCTAATATAGTAATTAATTTTTTTGATTGATGAAAGTAAAATAAAGTATACTGAACTTAATTCATGGAAAAGTCTGTTTTCAGTTATGATTTTACTATTTGTCATTATTTCAGCTTATTTGAAATCAGAATAAATTTCATGAACATGGAAGCTATGAAAATGTAGCTCTCAGGACTTCCCTGGTGGCACAATGGTTAAGAATCCATCTGTCAATGCAGGGGACATGGGTTCGAGCCCTGGTCCAGGAAGATCCCACATGCCGCGGAGCAACTAAGACCATGCACCACAACTACTGAGTCCACGTACCACAACTACTGAAGCCCGCCTGCCACAACTACTGAAGCCTGTGCACCTAGATCCTGTGCTCTGCAGTAAGAGAAGCCACTGCAGTGAGAAGCCTGTGCACCACAACGAAGAGCAGCCCCCGCTCCCTGCAACTAGAGAAAGCCCGTGGGCAGCAGCAAAGACCCAACGCAGCCAAAAATAAATAAATTAAAAAAAAAAAATGTAGCTCTCATATCTTCCACTGCAGGGAGCCTAACTGACTTATAGTCCCAGCTGTCAGTCTCTGAATCTACCCCCGCGATTATGCCAAGGTCATGCTGTGCCCTGTTCTTGGCCAGTGACTGAGCTTGGCAGGGATACTCAGGCAGGCCCATCTCTGTGACTTGCGGGTGACTTACCAAAACTTTCTTGGAACTGCCTGAAGAGGATTATTCTAACGCAAACTTCCTTCCTTCCTTCCCTCTTTCCTTCACTGAGTTCAGACCTGCATTGTTGTCTGCTGGATCTCTCAGAATTCTCCAGCTACCTCCCCATTTTCACTGACAGATATTTTCCCCAATAAATATCTGTCATGTCAAATCCTAGATAGCAGCTATTTCTCAAAGGACCACAACTAACACATTAGAACAGCAAGATTTATATTTTTATATGAACTGGTAATTTACACATACTATTGTCAATAATGAGTTTCGTGTGATATTCTCACCCTTCTTTGAAGTTCCTGTTCTTTGTGTTCCCTTTGAAACATGTTTTTATCACCATTTTGCACTTGCTACATGGCAGTGAGTTAAAATAGTGTGTGTGTGAATTCTGTGAAGGCAGGGAATTTATGTCTTCATTCAGCATAAATGCCTGCTCTAGAACCAGAACACAATAAATATGTTTCAACGAATGCCTACCTAAAAACAAAATTTTCTAAAGCAATTAGATGAACAAATGTACCCACTGAGGGATATAAATCTGTTAAGACATAAGATATGCCATATATTTAGATTCTCTAAACTTCCTCTTTTCTACCCAGCAAAATATTAATGAAACATATGAAACAAAGAAAACAACAACAACAAGGTGTTTAGCTAATGAAGACAGTTGAAGTTACTGGATGCATTCACTAAATGTACCATATGGATAAAAAAATGGAATGCCATAATTCATGCTAGAGAAATAAGTTTATTTTAAATGCCATATCTATTTGCAATACACTTAAGTGAAAGAATCTTAGGAGGAAAATAAGAGTCTTATTAAGGTAGTAACAGAAATGATTCAGAGCATTGGCATAGGAATGAAAATTCAACATATATCTCACGTGTCTGATTTAGAAAAGGTTACAGGCCAAGGTTACTTTGTTACTTCTGGGAGGACTGTGTTAGCGAGTCCTAGTGTTGAAGATGGTCAGTAATCAAAGATGTTGGAGAGGCTGAGTGCTAAAGTTTCATAAAGTGCAGATATAACCATGAGGTAACGGGAGACATTCAGTAAATTTATCCAAAAAAGCGAGAGCTGAAGGCTGGTTGGTAACAAGATGACTGGCAATTCCTGGAAGAAAAGTAAGTTGGGCAGCAGAAGCTGGATCCACACCCCAGAGACTGGAAGCCAGTATTTCCATAACCAAAAGATCCAGGGCCAGTATTTCGCAAACCTAGAGATCCAGTGTAATTTGTTTGGCAGGGACTGTGGAAGATGATATTTTTTGGATGGAAGTAGGATGTCTGGTAGGATCTGGTCACAGCCCAGGGTGTCTGGAAGCTGGTGGGCTTAAAGAAGGTCTCCTGACAACCACCGTGGAGAGAGGAGCCCAGCTGGAAAGTGCTGGGGTGGGGGTAGCTTATATTGCTGTGGTAGAAAGAATCATAGGTGGAAACTGGGTACCCCAGGTAACCTCCAAGGGAGAGGGAGAAGTTTCCAGAGCTGCAGTTGAAAGACATGTTGTCAGGAGTTCTAAGTTCAACTGAGTTGCAGAGGGAAGTTTGTGAGTGTGAATGTTACCTTCTATACTGGACAGTTATATACTGTACTCTAGCAATGGGTGTAAGAGCATGTGCCCATTTTAATAAGAACGCTTAATTAGATTCTAGTCAAAATGAAATGCATTAACCTTCAAAGACCTTTTTTTATGAATGTGGACTTTTAAATGAAAGAATTGCATTAGTTTTTCAAAGTAATTGTTCATGAAGCAAAAATGTTGTACTATAATTGTACCTATAAGATTGGTGTTTTATTCATCCTATCCTTAAAGATATTGTATTGAATGGGTAACACAGTGAGAATTTTGTTGTGTTTAAGGCTCTAAAAAATACTTTGTAGTCTCGATGGGACATTTATTTAGTTCAAAGTTTAGCAACCAAATTGAGAAAAAGAAACCCTCAATATCTGCTCCATCTCCCAAATCTTGTGTACCTTATAGAAGAAATAACCCACTTACAATCCTCAATTGGTACAAACATTAAATGCATGTTTAACACATTTACATTCTAGTTTTCTTATAGCACAGGGTACCCAAGCTGCTCTTGTGTGCATGAGTTTTTGATTTAAAAATAAGGGTTCAGTATTTGCAGGAGTGCTTTGAAGATGACATTATAAAAATACTTAAGTCAAGAAATTTTTGTTCTGAAGTTGACTTGCTTCTTGAAAGAACTCATCAATAAATTTAATTCTCAAAAAAATCTCTATCCCTATAAAGTTTAAGTAATTTTTGGTGGTGTTTATGTTACTGAGAAGTAAAAGATAAGCAGTATACATTAAAAATGGGCTTTTATTCCCTTAGTTTTCACTCATGGAGTAGGATTTTTATTACAGAAGGTAAGTAAAATCAAGAAATTAGGAAAGTGTCTACCCCAGGTAAACTTCAAAGAAAGATCAAGTTAGAAAAATTCATAGTTACAAATGATCTTTATAAATTGAACTGAGAGTGGAGGGTATCAAAATGTATGATAATGTGAAAAAGAGAATGAATCCTTTTGGGACCTCTGATGTGGTAAATATATCAAATGATGTATAAATATTCTGCCTAGAGGACTAGTATGAGTTTTTTTCTAGACTCTCCCATAAAGTTCATCATCGTTAACTATAAATAGAGTAGTGCCTGGTACAGGGGATGGCTTAAGATAACCTGCGGGTATAGGCAAATCTCTTAAGACATCTATCTTCAAAAACTGATGTATTGTCCAATGGAAATGACCTGAGACTCATTCTATGAAGACTTGAAATTACTAAGTGGAAGTTTTGAGGAAAGATTCAGCTAAAAATCTAAAACAAGGTACTTTTGCAGGTAATTGAGATTTCCATCTTGGGGGCACTTATTAGATATCCACCTAAAAAGGTATTGTAAATGGGATTCCAACATGGTAGAGTACTGAAGGTAATTGCAAAACTCCCTTCCAAACTGTAGATTTTATGATTCTGAACGTTTTGAGTAGACAAATTGGTCTTCAATCATGTTGCATATACTAGGTAACATAATACGTGCTCCATTTCTGTAATAAACAATTCTTATTTATTAGGCTTCTTAATTATGAATAGAAAAAAACATTCTAGTAGATTCCAAACCTTCCTGTTTTATTTGTTAATAAATTATTGAACATCAAAACATCCATATAAATATTTAACTCAGCTAAATTGAATTTGCTTGCTTCAATGTCATCCACTCTTATATAAGCTATTTCTGTGGAAGAATATTCTATGAGATCAGCTATTAAGTAATTTTGAGCATCCTTTTCTCAACAAAATGGAGGTTTGTGTACCCAAGCACTTTTGTTCAAAAGTAGAAGGGAAATGTTTTTCTATGAAATGAACAAATTAAACAGCACAGAAGCCACAGAAAGATAAACTTTCTTAATCTCTCCTCTTCTTCAAGGTTGTCAATCTTCATTAGCCTACTACACAGAGGTGGAATACAAGTCATAGAAAAACAACAACAAAAAAATGACCATTATTTTAGAAATTTTATAATACTTGTCAGAAACACCTGAAAATAATTTAAGTCAAAGTGATATATGTCGCTTCCTGAGGCAAAGGAAGAATCTCTTTAAGATGACTTCTTTGCTCCAAAAGTTCAAGGCAATTACCTTATAAACTTTCTATAGAACAGGGGCATTTTTCAGATTCTGGGGAATCCTTTTAGTGGTAAACATCGCCTCTGATGAGAGAGAAATACTAGGCATTTTTGCCACCTTTTTAATGTTTTTTTTTTTTTTTTCCAGCATCTTAGAGAAATAACCTCTAACATTCCAAAATAATATAAAGAAATTTATATTTATATTTAATATTTAACTAATTCTACAGTAAAGACACACACAGAAGACAGAAAAGCTAAGACTGACTCATTAGTTTGCATGCAATTTTAAGCAGGGACATCAGAAATGGGGGTCTCTCAGTTAATATTTCACTAAAGCCATTAAAATCGAGATCCAATTAAAAAAACAAAAATCTTCATACATCTGCATGTTACCATTGCTGCTTCCTGATGGCACTGTCCATTAGGTAAACTTTCCACTTCCTGGTAACAATCAATGTATATTTTTGTTTTTAAAAAAATGACTTTGAGTAGATCAGTTAGCAACTTTGCTATCCAGATGGCAACGATTTTGAGACAGACTGTGAAAGGGGTATCAATTATTTTTAATTAAGCCAGCTTCCCTCAGCCCAGACACTACATCTAAAGTTTTCTGAGTGATCTGCTCAGTGACCTTTGGTAGAGAAGGATGACTAAGAGCTTTGAAAATTCAATACTATTACCTGAATTCCAAGGCACAAACATGACTGCACTTTCCAGTTGTAAAACCACAAATACTACATATGTATAACTATGCTGATCTTTCCAATTCAATTAAAAAGAGGAAGGTGACTTGTTTTTATAAACCATGTGGATGACACAGTCAATGATAAGGTTATATAAATGCCCCTGTCGAAAAAGTGACATTCAAACTTACAGTATTCCCATTGTAAGTTACATGTCCTATCAACATGTCCTACTACCGCTGCTCTGGAAACTTCTCCTCCCGCTCCCTTGGGGACCACCTGCGCTACTCAGGCTCCTCCTATGGCTCTTCTTACCCCAGCAACCTGGTCTACAGCACTGACCACTGCTCTCCCAGCTCCTGCCGTCTGGGATCCTCTCTCTACACTGGCTGTCAGGAGACTTGCTGTGATCCCATCAGGAGCCAGACATTCCATGTGGTGTCCGGTCCCTGCCCGATGTCCTGCTACCACCGGAGGACCTCCACATTCTTCATTCCCTGACAGACGACTTACTCTGTTCTCTGGGCCTCTGGGCTTTGGCTCCAAGTAACTTTCAATCTTTTGATTGTGGCTTCCGTTCTCTGGGCTTTGGATCCAGTGGTTTCCAATCAGTGGGTTGTGGCCCCAATGCTTTCTCATCCCTAAGTTGTAGATCCAGCTTTTACCTTCTGACCTACCTCTCTTCTAGGAGTTGCCAGTCTCTTTCTTTCCAACCAACCTGTGGACCTGGCTTCTACTAATATTATGCCTGAACACAGTACCTACTACATCTAGAAATTTAATGCAATACCTGCTATATCAATATCTATACTATTTATTGACCTTTTTTCCTACATTTAGCTTATAAATTTGACTTCTACTGTTACCTACTATGGATTAGGGATAATTTGAATACCAGTAACTGTAAATGTATTCATTGAAGAAACATGCCAAAAATATTGAAGCACATTTATTTCCTATTTATTTCTCCTAATGAGTCTATTTCAAATATTACTAGTAGAAAAAAATGTTGTAATTTTAAATAAAAATATGGTATATGACATCCACATATTGGCTTTAACATTATTTGTTTACTTTGTGTCATCAAAACTACTTCTAAATATCTGGCTGGATATTTCTGTATCTTGTATTCATCACTTTAAAAATCTTTACTTTAAAATGTAAAACTGTCCAGTGTCCTTTAGGTTTGGAAGAAATTATTTCATCTTTTATGTTTACTCCATCTGTTAATACCTTCATATGATAAAACCTGAAAATACATTTTTAAGACTACAAACAAATAACTGTGACCTTTGGTTTTGTCGTGGGTTAGAAACTTGAATATTTTTAAATAAAATAGTTACAAGTTGTAAGGTATATTAAATTGACTACATCATATAATTCTGGAAGGAAAATTAATCATAAATACATTCTAAAATATTTGAGAAATTGAAATGGAGATATTCAGTAAGAACTTAGATTTTAGTGAGTTAGATTTGTTGAGAATTCCAGTTCTCCCAGCTTTACAGGCATATAAGAAATCAAATGAAATTTCTGATTGATTTATAAATGAAACATCTAACACATTCCAGTACTTATTAGCAAGTAAGCCCAACATTTTCCATACAATCCGTTATACAAGTATGATGGAGTCCCAATTGCTACTATGTTTTTAGTTCTGTTGATAACATTTGTTTGGAAAAAAAAAAAAAAAAAGAAAATGAAACTCAAAAACAATGCAAATATTCTCTTGTTACAAGATTCAACTAAATATTTAAGCAGCTGATCACTCCTGAATCAGCAGTTATGCTCCAAACTTTTATCCATTATGTCAAGGACAACATTACTGAAAGATACAGATGACCTAGATTCTCACCCACAGAGTAACCATATGTCTTGGTTTTTTTCCATTTGTCTCAGCATCCAGTCCCATTTGGTAATTGTCTTAGAGTTTTCACTTTTTATTTATAATGAATAATTGAGTTAACATAAATGATGATCAGTTTAGGAAACCACTTTGCTTTTGCTATGGTTTCATCTAGTGGTGTATGACATACATGTATAGTGTACAGAGTTTTCACTTTAACCAGTGTTAAATCTGAAAGAAGACAAGCCATATCCTATCCTTTCCTTGGTCATCCTACCTGAACAAAATGGAACTACTCCTTTTATTGCAGAGGGATCATGGAAAACAAATTACACTCAGATACAAGCGGTAGGACAGCTCACATGTTCAAATCTTGGTGAAGGGTCATTTGTCATTCTAACCTAGCCAGTACTACTATGGCTCTTTCCACAGCCTGCAAGATGCAATAATACACCCCAAACTATCAGTAGGTGGAGATAGTGGGGAATTTAGAATTACTGATTAGGTGTACATAAAATATGGGCCTAAATTGAGGGTGGCACACAGCATATAAATATTAATCTAAATGTTCTTGCTACAGTGGCTTGGCCACATGTCGTATTGTTTAAATCTACAACTATTCATTTTATTGTTTAGGAACATCTTTCTTCTTTAAACTTTGCAAAAAAAATATCTTTTTAGGAGCAAAGAATGAAAACTAAAAGTTCATATTTAATTTAAAAATGTGAATACTTAATTTCTATTACTAAAGCAAATTGATGGTGAATATATGACTTGTACAGCAATTCAATAACATTTACTTTCCACCACTGGGGTCAGAAATATCACTTACCACATGAAAAATAAAAGAGACAATTTTGCTGAAGAAGCATCAGTATCTATTTCAAAAGATAAAAATTTTAAGATGATTACTTCCAAAGATGATTAATCACTAGCAGTTGCAAAAGCTGTGTTAATATATCACTCTGATGCATACATTTCATTTAGGTCACATAACTATTCTAAATCATTTTCACTCATGTTAAATCCTAAGTTTTCTTGTGCAAGTAAAAACAAACAAAAACATCCAACAACAACAACAACAAAACAAAACAACAAATGAAGCAGTAGCTGATGATATGCTCCTCCATTAGCAAAAGAAAAACTTCATTAAGGATTAATGAAGCCAGTATTATGTCAGTATTGTTAAATGCTTCAAATCAAAAATGAATTAATTCCAATAGTGGTTTGATTTCTTCATGCAGTCCAAAGAATCCATGTAAAGCTATTGAAAGTTCATAATACTCTATTTGGCAATGCTAATATAAAATCATTTTAAAAGTTCAACATCAAAGATAAAATTTTTGGTTGTCTCAGTAACAATAAAAATACAAATTTTGGTGAAGGACAACATCATGGTAAAAACAATAAAGTAAGATTTCTATGGAGAAAAAAATACAGTTGCAATTGCTGTAAACATATAACCCATAATTGAATCCAAACATGCTGTAATATTCTGCTACTCAGAGTAGAAATTGTAATTTTAAAACATTTTTGTATATACCCAGAGTAGGTTATTTTGGCATGTTTTTCCCTACCTCATCAATCACCTCTTCCACCTCTGTTGTATTATTTTTTTCCTCATGCCTTTGTGTTGTTGATTTTTATGTCATTAGTATGTTATTTTACATAACAAAGCACACACGTAGGGAAATTATTTTTGTCTCTTGCTTGGGCTATACATTCTTCAATGCCTGATTCTCAGTCTTTCTTCCACATTCTATGTTACTTTTGCATCCAATTATACTACTTTTCTCTCTGCAGGAACTTTCCCATGATTTTATCCTGATTGACTCCTTGCTCCTTCAATCTGACTCACCAAAATGGGAATGCAGTTTACAGATTAGTGAGATGTCACAGTTCGGTAATTTTACTTTTTTTTTTTTTTTTTAATTTTCAGAGAAAATCTTCTAGGAGTGACAATGTGTTGGGGGAATTTCGAGGGAAGATAAGAAATCTGCCAAGTTATATAAGAATCATCTTTATCTCTTATTTCTTTTTAATTTTTAACAATAAGCCCATTATCTTCAATTTTTTGGTTGCTGGTATTGAAATTGTGTATGTGTGGCTGTGAAAGGGAGGGTTTCATTTTGTTTTGTTTTAATATTCTTGTTCATAGCATTAGTTATTGAGAAAAGGAACATTATAATGTGACATTAATAATGATAATTAATATAGGATTTGTCATAGCACTCAAGATTTCTAGCAATATCTTCCTGAGGGGTAATCAAGTACTTCTCTTGGACTATTATTAAATATTATGGTTAATGCAAATGTTTTCAAGAGAAATTAGCTCATCTTTCTTTAGCTTCCTTCTCCTAAATGCTGCATTTATTTTTATTTTTCTCTTTATTATGAATACTGCTCATGAGGCTAATGAAACTAAATCCGATAGGAGCTGAAGTCTATTCAGATAAAGCAATCTCTGTAGAGAAATACTCATGGATCTTGGTTAAAAAAGGAGTTTTAAAAAACTTCAGGAAAGAACAAGAAAAGAGTAATTCAAGAGATCAGATTCTACTAGATCTTTGATGTATAACCTTGGGCAAGATTCTAATACTTTTTGACTTTTCATTCCTTCATGTCTGGAAAGGTCTATATGACACAATGTCTGTCTTTCTCACAAGGATGTTTGAGCATTAAATGCAAGTGGTGTATCTGGTACCCTTGTATTCTCCGTTATATCCTCATTTTCTCACCTGTGATCCCAGGCACAGCTATGGTGAACAATTTCATGCAGTTTTCAACCCTCTTTGCACAGTCTCTCCCTTCATGCATAGGCAACTTTTCTTTCACTCTCTACCTGGCCTTCTCAGAGGGCACAGCCAGGAAAACAAAAGGAACACACTATGAATCCTCTTTGCACAGGTAATGAGGTTCCAGGAAAGTAACCAACATCAGGGACAACATTCTAGCAATAGAAGACGGAAGCTGATGCATAAATGCTTCCCCCCTGTTGATCAGATCCTGGGGTGGACAATTCCAAAAGTCATTCTATACATTCCTAAAAAGGCCCTGAACGATTGAGTCCCCATTGCCCACCATAAAGTCAACCAAAAAATATGTCCCTTTGTGAAATTTTCGTCTTTGATTCTTTCACCTTCCATGGTCTCCCAAACTAGCTCCCTGGGGTCTCATGGCAAATACACTGTCTGCACCCAAGGTTTTGACTTCAGCTCTGCTTTTGGGGAGAGAGGGGTTCAGGCAAAGATTAATGGATACAAATGTTTGTTCAGCATTGCTCAGGTGTGTTGCTCTTAGTTGATGCAGTTTGAACCTTGGAGAAGCATCAGGAGTTTTTCCCACACCTCCTTAACCCAGGTACTCCCCACTTAAGGTCATTGTGAATCTCTTTACATATGTTCATAGGGATGGCTCAGGAATGGATCATGCTCAGGGACCAGGCTCAGGGAAGGATCATGGCACTTCTTATGCCAACCAACAGGGAGCAAAACATCTATCTTAGCAGTTGTTTAAGGCTCATCTTTTCTCTTAGCTGAAAACCCACACTCAGATACTAGACTTTCAGGTATGTTTTTGGTCTATGTGTAACCTTATCTTAAAAATTATATTGTATTCTTGTTGCCTGCATTTCTAGTTATGTGCCAATCTCTCTGTTTTCCTTTATCAGCAGAAATCCATGCCTCCATTCTCAGGCAAGTGTCACTGATATTGAGACATACAAAATATGGACCTCCAGGAAATAAATACTTCCAGTAGGGAACATATGCACTGACAAAAGAAATTTGCTCAAATCTATCAAAATGTGTGTTCCCAAACCCAGTTTCAGAGTCATATTGATCTTTATTTAAAATTCCCAAATCCTAAATAAACTATAGGCAAATAATAATAAGATGAACAATATATTTCGGTGCTAGATGACAACATAAATTTATCAGATTAAGATTTTCATTTTCAATTGCTCTTCCATGAAAATCCAATAACATATTTTCTATCAATAGCACAGATATTAGGACTTCATATTGGGTTATTCATTAAATTCAGAGTCTCTCAAAAGTTGATGATGCAAGAAACTGATGATTTAAGAATAAAAGAACAGTGGTAAATGGTGAGAATGAAAATGATGGCTGTATTGAGCAGAGACTTTGATCTCAATACTCGAAAGGATCTAGACCCTCAACAAGTTGAACGATAGAAATAGAATCCACATGTTGGTCTGTAACACGATGGTTAGCAGCTACTGGAGGCAAAGTAGGTTGGACGGCAGAATCTGGATCCACAGCCCAGGGAAGGGAAGCCACAGACTCCATAACCCCGGGGGTTTGAGGGCACGGAATCCACAGCCCAGTGAGTAGCAGCTTCTGGATCCAGAGCTCAGGGAATTGCAGCTGCTGGACCTAAAGCCCAGACACCCAGCGTAAGTTGTCCAGCGGGACTGCAGAGACTGGAGGTCCTGGGGCGGTAGCAGGATGTCTGGCAGGGACTGGACACCACAAGGGACATCTGGCACCTGATGGGCTCATAACAGGTCTCCTAACTGTAGAGAGAGGAGCCCAGCTGGCAGGTGCTGGGAGAGCAGAGGTCAGTGCTGTAGACCAGGTTGCTGGGGTAGAAGGAGCCTGGGTAGCACAAGTGGCCCCCAAGGGAGCGGGAGGAGAAGTTTCCAGAGCGGCAATTATAGGACATGTTGACAGGAGATGTGAGTTCAGCTGAGTTACTGTGAGAAGATTCTGCTTGAATGTCACCCCTGCACTATGGCATTTATATACTTTCAGCAATGGGTGTGACACCTATGGGGTCATGGTCCCCACATTAGATTTCCTCTTTTGCATAAGTGTAATTCAATAGTCTTCTCTGTAATTACAGTTGCATTCAAATAGTTTTCCGCATTTGTTTTTATGGGTGCTGTAATTTTGTTGTTATAGCCAAAACCAATGGACTACTGCTGTGTCAGAAATGTTGACTGTTTTACATTAATGCACATCCCATGATGGCCAGGAAAGCAACAAGACCAGGAAAGCTTTTCCTCTGGTTTATGCTAATCTGATTCCTGTGTATCCACATCTGGTTTTGCTGGTAGATGCTTTCCTCCTAAGAGTGGGGAATGAGACAAAATCAATTTTCTTCTGGTACAATGGATCAGAGGCACAGTTTCTAGTTGGATGGAATCCTTCCTGGAATGATCCACCTTGTCAACATTCATTCCCATTCTCCAAAATCACTTGGTGGCAATCTGTTATGGCAACAATAGAAAACTAATACACCAAGTATCACAGTTACAGTGTGTCTCTAATCCAATGAAGAGAGACAAAAAATAGTTAAAACAAAGAGACTGAGAGAGAAATGGCTAGAAACTGAAAGACACTTTGCTGTGTATGTAAAGATAAGATGACAAAAAAAAAAAAAAGGCTCAGTTGAAATAGTACCAGGGAAGATCAATCTGGGCCCATCTCTATTCAGCCAGGAGGGAAACACGAGTCTGATGAGGGGAGGAAACAAATGAAAGTGAAGCAGAGAAGGCTCAAGAAAATTGTTTTTTCTATTGCACTCAAACTACTGTCTGTTTCCTAATGTCTTCTTAATTAAAATTTTCAAAATTAGTATATTTTATGAATTTTGACATGTGCCTTTTATCATCTACATTTATAAATACCTAGGACTTCTATTGTCTTGGAATGTCTCTAGTTTTTCTCTGCACAGGCTTTGAATGACTTACTGGCACTTGCAGAGCTGCAGTTTGAAGGTTTTTTTCTTTCCAGTTCTCTTTTCCTCTGCAGAACGTATGAATCTCTCTCTCTCTTCTCTCTTTTTGTCCCCACAGTAGGATTTTTCTTTGCTCCTTTTTCTGTGCTTAACTTAGACTTTCTCTTCTGTTTTTTCATATACATATATATGTGTATATATATTTATAGCCTCTCCTTAACTATAGATTCTAAGTTTAAAAACAAAGTTTGCTAGATTTTTCATATTCTGAGAGTATAAACAGATACTTTCTAGTTCATTCACAAAATATTCAATGTTAGAAAAAAACCAGTTAAATTATATTCCAGACTCGAGGAAATATAGTGTTATGGTTGATGGCAATATTTTCTTATTTTATTTTCTAATAAAACTGTTATAAACTTACAAAAAATAATAATGTTAAAAATATTGAATTTTATCAATAAAATTTATGGCAACTTTAAAAGTAACATAATGTAGACCTTCCAGAAGGAAGAGGACTGAGGAAAGAAGTAAATACACCCAATTCAAATAGTTACTTGGTGAGTCCTTTATTTTCTGTTCTTCAAGACCAGAATTCATTTCTCCTTGCTTTGTGCCTCAGCAAGTAGGTAAGATGTCTAATTGATACAATACTGTGGACACTATTCCTTCCCCATTTTTTCTGTTTTCAAACACAACTCTAAAATTATTCTGATATTGGCCAAAGGATACAAGATTTTAATTATGCAGGGTGAATAAGTTCTGCAGATCTGATGTACAGCCTGGTAACTATAGTTAATGATACCACTAATACTATTTTGTATACTTGATATTTCCTAAGTGAAATGATCTTAAGCGGTCTCACCACACATACACACACAAATTGTAACCACGTGAAGTGATGGATATGTTAGTTTGATTTCAGTAATCATTTCACAATATATACCTATAGCAAAACACCACATTGTACACTATATATATCAACTGCTATTTGTCATTTATACTTCAATAAAGCTGGACAAAATTTTTAAAATGTTTAAATATAAAATACCTGAGTTAAAAGGGGAGCATAAATTTATCTGGCAAAACTGGGAAATTGAGTGAATTTGTCTTCAGTTACTCCAGTTTCCTTGTTCAAGGACTATTCCCTGACAAGAGATATTCTTCTCTTCCCTTTGCTCTAAATTGCTAAATTTTCATCTACTTTAAATTAATATAAATTCAAGAAGAATTTGTAAACTCCCTAAATGTGGACTAAATTAAGCCCAGAGATTATATTGTTTGTTCTATGTAACATAAACCTCCACCATTATTTTTGTTCTTTTTTTTTAAACTGAGTTATTTATAACAAAAATTGAGATATATATTTCATGTAAAATTTATCACTTTGAGCTGTGCATCCAGTGACTTCTGATTTTTTAATTGCAGAGTCTAAACCCTTATGTTATGAACAAAATAGTTTTGATATGTGAGATGTGTTTCCAGCAGAATCTCATCCATAGATGAAGGTTACAATGGTCAGCACCCACCTACTGCTCTTCTCCAAATTACCAGTCAACTGGTCACTAACCTGCTGGGGATCTTTCTTTTATTAATCATCTAGGTTTGAAACAATAAACAAAAGCCAATACTTCTTATATAAAGATCCCCTTTAATCACTATCTATTATTACCTATTAGCCACAAAATATGTTCTTTATTATTATCCAACATAGATTAGAAGACTTTTGAATTCTGTGTTCTTAAAAATATATTCATTGGACAAAGATATCATGGCTGCCTTTCTTAAATGTGCCACATACAATACTAAAGCACATTTCCCTTTGTAATATATTCTTGGTATTTTTCCCTAGGAATTTAAAATTACAATTTATTTATTTTTATTGAAGTATGGTTGATTTACAATACTGCATTAGTTTCAGGTGTACAGCACAGATTCACTTATAATGCACATATTATATATATATTCTTTTTCAGATTTTTTCTCTTATAAGTTATAAAATATTGAGTATAGTTCCTTGTGCTATAATTACAATTTTACAAGGTGGAGAAACATCGAAGATTTTTCAGGAAATGTATTAATGAGACATCCAGGTATTTTTCTATAAATTATCTGGAAACAAAGCTTGAGAACATGGATTCAAGGGCAAGTTTTTTACTTGGGACGTGATCACAGTAAACACCTGCAGGGAGTGGGAAGATTGACAGGGAATGGAAGGCAGGCAGTACAGGGTGCATTACTAAGCCAGGCACCACTGTAGACAGCTGGAGCTCAGTTCTAGTGGAGGATTCCCTGTGCAGGGGCTCAGCATGCCCTGGGAAGTGAAAAAGTCCTTAGGCAGAGCTTTACAGATGCCCTGAAGAATCAGCCTTCAGATTGTACAGATGATTACCCAGGAGACGTAGGCAGGGTGTGGACAGCTTCCGTTGGGAGTGCGGTGTCACTTAGAAAAGCAAAGATGCAATAAATATGGAACAGAACAAGATAAGGTCTGGAAGGTTAAAACGGGATGAGAAAATCAGAAAGGTATGAAGGCACGTGGGGAGTGTAGGCCATATTGTAACAGTGTAAGGCACGGGAAGTGGTATGGGGGTGGGAGACAGGGTTAGAAAGAAAGGTTGATACTCACAACAGTGGCATATAAATTCCATGACTTCTGGTGTCATCTATTACTATTTAAACTGCTGTAACAGACTTTTAAATGGTCACCTTCACTGTAGCTACTATCTTATTTGAAATGTTCTTATGTATTCTAAACATAAATAAACCTTTCAAAATTACATAAAATTAGCAAGCTAACATTGTTTAAAACATTGAACAATTCCTCTCAATGAGAATAGAAAAGCTGGAGAAATTAAAAAAAAAAAAAAAATCTGTGTTTGAAAACTTCAGAGACATATCAAAATGTTCCAGAGTCACAGAGACACTATATGGGTCAGAACTGAAATCAAAAGAAATGAGCCTATATCTGGAGTTGCTATTCCCTTCAAATTATATGTTGATTTTGAAAGTAGTGGCTAAGAGGCTGAGAGAATTTTCATAAACTAACAGGGCTAGAGAAATAAAATTAGAATTTTGGGCTTACCAAAGACTTGGGACCATGGAAAATATCCCAGACCACGGAGAACCAGTTCCTAGAAGTAAAACTGAGTTGCTAATAGACAGCTTCCTATAAGAACTGAAGCCCAGGTTTGAATTATCTCAATCCCTCTTTGGATTAAAATAATCTAGAATTCTGACATCTTTATCCTAGCAGCCTTCCAAAAACATAAGCAAATCTTTCTGGAGGGAGGTAAAGTCACCCAGGTTTTTAAAGTATATATGAAATATCTATTACTCTAAAAATACAGCAGGAATATGAGAAAATAAGACTGGAACAAAACAGAACAGCAGAAGATAGAATCTGAAATACACAATCCATATAATGGACATGTCAAAATCAGACATTAAAATACTTATGTAAAGAATTTAACAATAAGAAATAGGAAAATACTATTATTAAGGAAAAGTTATGTTTAAAGAATTAAAGATAAGATCGAAGATTTTGGCAGAAAACTGAAAACTAAACAACAGAAACTAATTGAAATTTTTTTAGAAATTTACAAAATAATAACTGATTTGGAAAACCTAATTTATATGTTTTATCAGGGGATTAAACATTGCTGAATAGACAATTAGTGAACTAGAAGATGGAATAGAAAGAAATTCCCAAACTAAAGCATAAAAAGACAAAAAGATTGAAAATAGAGAAAAGACTGTAAGAGACATATATAACATAGTTTAATAGTGTATTTTGCTTATAATTAGAATCTCGGAGTAAAAAGGAAATAAGAATGGGACAGAAACAATATTTGAAGAGACTATAGTTGACAATTTATCAAAATTGGTGAAAGGCATCATCTCACATGTGAAATAGTAATGAGGAAAATAAGAAGAGCTGGCTTAAGGTTGAGATGGCTGAAAGATGGGCTTTAGCAAACGTTACCCAGAGACAGCCTGCAACAAATGCTCCAAAGCTAAACTTACAAATTGTTTTCTTTAATTATTAAATAACTGAAATAATTTTGTTTGTTAACCCGGGTTGGCATGTACAAGACAGAATGTCCAGTCTGAATGTTTTACTACCCACCAACCATTTAGTTTAATTACAAAAATGTGTAAACAAGATTCAACATACTGATTTCCTGTATTTTTCCCTCACCAGAGTCTCCCCTTTGTATTTTAAATCTTATCTTGCCTTTGCTTCTTTAAGACAAAATTTAATGACTCTCTCCTTTACATTTAAAGTAAGCATTTAGAATGTTTAACATGCAAAACAGAGAAGTGCATCTGGGAATTCTTTGACACACAGATTAAGGAACCATCACAAATTTCAAACACAATAAATACAAAGATAAAGATGGCTCAAGCTGTCACACCAAAAAGAATGACAATCTACAAAGAGAAATATACAAATCCACAATCACAACTAGAAATTTAACACTCTTCTTTCACTTTTGATAGAAACAGATGACAAACAAACAAACAATAAGGGCATAGAAAATATTAACGACATGATTAGCAAATATGGCCTAAGTAACATGCATAAAACATTGCGGTCAAAACTTCAGAATATCAGTTATGTTCAAGTGCCCACAAAGCACTTACCAAAATAGATCATACGCTAATCATAGTGGTATAAGCTAAGAAGCAATAGCAACTAGAACAACAGAATTAACTAGTAAATCCTCATATTTTGGAAGTTAAGCATTATGCTTGTAAACAATCCATCCTCAAAGAAGAAAGCACAATAAAATATAAAATATCAAAATTAAACTCTGCTTCATAGGAAAGTTATAGCCTTAAATGCATACATTTTAGAAGAATGGCTGAAAATCACTGAATCCATATCCACACTAAGGAGTAGAAATTGGAAAGTACATTAATCCCAGATTAAGCAAAAGAGTGAAATAACAAAAGGGCAGAATATATTGTTAAAAAAATAAGGAAATGGAAAATCAGTAACACCAGATAGATTCTTGGCAACGAATCCGTAAGACCTGGAAGAGACATAGTTGGGCAGGCAAAAGTCACTCCATAACTTACTGTGTTAGTACAGGTCATTCATGAAGCAGACACCAAGATGGAATTAAAGGTACAAGGATTTTATTGGGAAATATCTGTGGGAGAAAAGAATTGGAGGAGGGAGTGAAGAAGGCTAGGAGACGTCAGACTTCCATGCGAGTCTGACCAGAGTGAAGAAGAGAGGGAAGGACATGACCCAGGTAGCCACAGATTAAAGATAGTTCCTCAAGGTCATTGGAGAATCCTCAGTTGTTGGCCATCAGAGGATTCCATGTGTCTCTGTTATGCTCAGTCATTGCCTGGGAGCAGCCCCATGGAAAGGAAGGCTTCCATGCCAATGAAGTGTTAGATTTCAGACCATAGCATGGGGGGGCCCTTGGTCAATCAAGCCTCCTGCAGATGAAGATCTGAGAAGTAAATTCTCAGGGCTGCTACACATACAGATGAGAATCTGTTAAGACTACAGGTCTCATATCAGATACACTGAATCTAAAACTCAATTTTTCCTTCCCTCATCTCAATATTTCTTAGCTCTTTGATTCTCTTCATAAGGGTCCAAACTGGCCTGCACTTGTGACTCTGTCTTGGTTCTGTCCCTCACTGTCACTATGTCTCCAAATAATTGTCCAGGTTTCTCTCTGGTTGTAGCCATCAGTGATATTCAGTTTGTCCTGGCTGTTATTTTTTCCTCTCCATTGTATCTGAGACACATGTGCAATAGAATGTAATAGATGGGCAATAATTTTGGAGAATGAGAAAACATAAGGACAGGTAAGGTCAGTTTTTAGTAGATTCCTCATTCAAGCCAAAGTTGCACCTCTGATCCATTGACAAAGAAGAGAAATAATTTTATCTTATTTAACCACCATTTGAGAAAAGTGTTTTCTCATCATTGCCAGACACAAAACACCCAAGGATTATGACAAGAGGAAAAGGAAAATGATGCTTATCTCACCATTTCCTGACTATGATGGGATAAGCATTAGTGTGAAACAGTCATAGCATTTCTGACATAGGTGTAGTTCATTGGCCTTGGCTATAACACCAAAATTAGAGCACCCATAAATACAATATGGGGAAAACGATTCCAACTGCAATTACAGAGAAGATTACTGAGTTACACACATGTAAACGAGGGAGCACAAATATGTAAAAAATGACCCTGTAGGTTACCACGTCTACTGCTGAGAGTATATATATACACCCCTGTCCAGAAGGTTAAATTCAAACTCAGAATCTTCTCCCTATAACTCAACTGAACTCATACCTCCTGCCAACATGTCCTACAACGGCTGCCCTGGAATCTTCTCCTCCTGCTCCCTTGGAGACTATCTATGCTACCCAGGCTCCTTCCAGCCCAGCAACCTGGTCTACAGCACTGACCTCTGCTCTCCTAGCACCTGCCTGCTGGGCTCCTCTCTATTACGTGGCTGTCAGGAGACCTGCTATGAGCCCATCAGGTGCCAGACATCTCGTGTGGTGTCCTTTCCCTGCCAGACATCCCGCTACGGCCCAAGGACCTCCAGGCTCTGCAGTCCCTGCTGGACAACTTATGCTGGGTGTCTGGGCTTTAAGTCCAGCAGTTGCCTCTCCCTGAGCTCTGGATACAGGAGCTGCTACTCAATGGGCTTTGGATCCCATGGCTTCAGACCCCTGGGTTATGGAGTCTGTGGCTTCCCTTCCCTGGGCTGTGGATCCAGATTCTGGCCCCCAATCAAATTTCCTTCCAGGAGTTTCCGTTCATCTTGTTACTGGCCAATCTGTAGATCTGGCTTCTACTGATTAATTTGTAGAAGAGCCAAATCCATTAAGAAATTTAGATTCTGTACTGTGATTATCTATTATCTTAATTTCCTCCATTGAAAAGTATTCTGATATTCCCCGATCACCCGCAACTCTTTACCTCTCCAGCCCTCGAACACTGGGTGATAGATTAACTCTGTCAACCTACAATATTAATGAGAAATTCAAATTGAATTGTTGATAGAATTTATGGTTTTGTTCTTCTCCCAAAGATAGATGGAAAGTCAAATAATTTGATTTTAATAAACTCTTTATTCTGCTATCCAAATATGTTGTGAATATTGTTATTTACTAGTAATGTGTCAGCTAGGATTTGTATTATCATTGCTTCTGTTAATGGGCTTTGGTAAGCTCAGATTTGGGGGACTATGCACTAATTTCGATTAGGCTTAGATATTTTTCTTTTTTTAAGCAAGAGTTTTCCCCGGATGCCCACAGTTTCTTGGTACAGACTTTCTCTAAAAGAAAATCCAAGAGATTTGAATATCTTTATTCACACAATAAACATGGACCATGCATCTCTAAAGATATTATGTATGAGAGTGGTTTTAAGAGTGTAGGAATAAAATTTAGACTTCTATGGTGAGGCATGTGCATAAAGGCTATTAAAATGGAAGACTAGTGTGTGGGTGTACATTTTTAGACTAGGAGCACCTCTGAGCTTTAGATTATCACAGTGGTGGAAATTTTCTCATTTTTTTAATTGACTAAATCCCTGTATCCCAGTTACTTTTTTCAGTCTGCTCTAATTATCACCATTTGTATAAGAAGGCAAGCAACAAACTTACATGGGAAGGAACTAGGCTCAGCAGGTGTGATGTTGCACCTGGGTTCTTAGCCAACATAGAAACTGAATCTAACTGCAAAGAAGAAAGTTTTAATATTATCAAAAATGAATGTTTCAATTGTATATTGAAATAAAGTTGGATATTCTTTATTTTACGCCATTCTTCTGACATCCAAGTGTTACACAAAGTAACATACTGACATAATATAATAATAACTGGAAACTTAATATCCATATAAGACAAGTAATGTTCAAATATTCTTCCTATCTTTAATTTTATAAGATTCTCAAACATCCCTGAAATTAGAAAATGGGTTGCAGGGTATGAGAGGCTTAGCAAAAACCTAGTCTAACAAGTATTTCTCAGTCTTCTCATCACATTCTCTTTACTTATTCCTTTACTACCAACGTGATAAAATATAAAACATAAAGGAGTTAAATAGAATTTTACAAGATTACACAGCAAGTTATAGTAGAGTGATGAAGTAGAATGGCTTTTTCCATCCAACTGTACCATCCTCTCTTTTCTCTTCCCTCATATGCTCCTTCTCTTCCTCATCTTCTTATCTCTCTTCCTTCTCCTCCCCCATGTTTAGGAAATAGTTATGGTGACTGTATAGTTAGAAGGAAAAAAATAAAGGAATAATGAAAAAAAATTGGGAAAAAATTCATCAGCCACTGCATTATAAAAATTTAAATGATAAACAGTAAACTCCTCTGTAAACTGTCCTGCTTATGAATCTTAATGATTCAAGTTCATCTCATGTGCATAATCTCCAACCAAAGAAATAATCAAATTTTAAACTTCAAAACATAAGCAACTGCAAAACACTCATGCAGAACAACTGAAGTTTTTGGCCAAGCTGATGCCTCATCTATTAATGTCTCTCAATTTGAGATGCAGGAGTGGAAAGTTTTCTGACTTTAGGAATATACTAATATCTTAGTTTTTAAATTATTGCTATAACAAATTATATCAAATAAGCCATACATATATATATATATATATATACACATATACATATACACATAATATCTTAAACAACAATTTATTATAATTCTGTAGGACAAAATTCAGGCAGTCTCGCTGTACTAATATCATGGTGCTGGAAGGACTACATTTCTTTCCAGAGGATTTAGGGGAAAACCTATTTACTTACTTTTTTTTTTTTGTTTTCTAGAGGCCATCTGAATTCCTTAGCCGATGTCCCACTTCCTCCATCTTCAAAGCCATCAATGGTGGGTCAAATTCTTCTTACAATGTATGACTCTGACCTACTCTTCTGCCTCTCTCTTCCATTTTTAAGGATGCTTATAATCATTTTGGGTCCACTGGGCAATCTCTATTTTAACATCAACTGGTTAGCAACTTTAATTACATCTGCTACTTTCATTACCTTTGCCACATAACGTAACATATTCAAAAGGTATATAAATAACTTTAAGAGGCCATTATCCTCCCTACCAAAACTAGTAAACAAGCAAATTTATAAAAACAACTCAAAGATTAAGTGTAACTAGCAGTATAATGAAGTGATCAAAAACAAACACTAAAATTCAATGGTGGAGACAATGAATTTATAATACTACAGTTATGTCTGAAATTAAATATAATATCCCATTTCAGGTAGATAGTCAAAATAAGAAAACTGTATTATTTTTACAACAAGAAACACAACTCCTGAACTGATGTCTTGCCTCTACCACTCAGAAAACTGCATCTTCCTCTGTCCCAAGTCTCTGGCACATTATAAATTACCCAGAGTAAAGATTTTATTCTTTCTCTATTTCATCAATTAATTATAGTATAGTGAATAATATAGTGGTCATCCAGATTTCATTAACTTAATCCCACTCTGCACAAAGAAGAGGACACCAGCTGGCACTTATCTGGCTTCTAGCTTCCGAATTCCTCCTGCTGCATGCTTCCACAGATGCATAACATCATAGACTGTGAACCCAGGGGTTTGAGTCCCAAGCTGCTGCCCCCACAACTAACTTTCCAGAAGCTGCTGATTATCTGTCTATCAGCTTGCTTCCAGTTCTGATTTCCAATAATAAATATACTCAGTTTCCCAGGAAATTCTCTCATGAATCATTTCTAGGCACTTGATATAACAATTTCTATTTATCAATATTTATCTCATTAGTAATTACAGAGAACATCTTTATCCTTCCCAACTCCCTGTACCCATGTTTGTTTGTTTGTTTGTTTTTTAATTAGTCACACCTCAGAACACATTGTCAAACATTTTGCCAGTATTACTATTTTCACAATATTTTCATTAAACCTCTACCATGAGCCAAAATCTCTGCTATGGAAATATATTGTTGAATATATCTTTTAAAATAAAATTGTTTTGTGTATTACTCCATAATGAAA
Source organism: Balaenoptera musculus (assembly GCF_009873245.2). Classification (NCBI taxonomy): domain Eukaryota; kingdom Metazoa; phylum Chordata; class Mammalia; order Artiodactyla; family Balaenopteridae; genus Balaenoptera; species Balaenoptera musculus. Next base: position 130,557,611 of record NC_045788.1, on the reverse strand, counting down.
AATAGAGTAAAAAAATGTGTGCTCTTTGTTCTAACAGGACTGAAAGTCTAACAGAGAAAGCAAATATAAAATAATGAGCTGTGAATGAGTCCTTGATGCTACAATAACATACATCAAGGGAACCTCATCTAGTCTTAGAAGTCAAGAAAAGATTCCCAGAGGAACTGCATTTGAAACAGGTCTAAGGAATAAGTAGGGCATAGGTAGGTGGGGCTTGCAGAAGTGTTTTTAGGACCAAAGTCTTGAGATGTGCATTATAAAACTGAAAGCCATTTTGTCTGGTCATTGAGGGGAAAGGAAAGAATGACTTGAAATTAGACCAGAAAGATTTTGGGGCCATTTTCCCCAGGTCTTTAGTACTAATTCAGCATTGCATTTTCTTCTAAAAGCAACAAGAGCTGTTGAATGGTTTTAAGCAGAGGTATAAGATTGTTGCACAACACATTTTTCCTTTTTGTTTTTTAGTCCTTTAAATGTATCCAGTGATTTTAATACCATTTGTGGAAAATACATTTTTCTGCATTTGAATTGATTTGGCATCTTCGTAAAAAGAAATCGACAGTATACTTGTGAATCTCTTTCAGAATTGTATTCTGTTCCCCCGAATAATCACCTATACTTTTTGCGGTACCATAATATCTTAATATATCTTTATATTAAGTCCTGAAATGAGATAATAAAAGACTTCCACATTTAATTCTCTTTTTAAAGATTATTTTGCCTATCCCTGCTCTCATATAAATTTTAGAATCAGTTTTTCAATTTCTATTAAAATGCCTGCTGGCTTTTTTGTTCAGAATATATTGAATCAAAATGTGAAATAGATGACTAGTGGGAAGTTGCTCCCTAGCACAGGGAGATCAGCTCCATGCTTTGTGACAACCTAGCGGGGTGGGATAGGGAGGATGGGAGGGAGGCTCAAGAGGGAGGGGATATGGGGATATATGTACACTTATAACTGATTCACTTTGTTATACAGCAGAAATTAACACAACATTGTAAAGCAATTATACTTCAATAAAGATATAAAAACATAATTAATTAATTTAAAAAAGAATGTATTGAATCTGTAAATTAGGGATATTGAATAGCTTTCAATCTGTGATATGTCTCTATTTATTTGAGTCTTATTTAATTTCTTTCTGCAGTATTTTATAAGTATTAATATGGGAATCTAGAATCTTGAAATGTATTTTTAGATTATATGTTTTGTTGTCATTACAACATATTTTAGACTTAATTTTTCATGTATTTTTGGTTTGTATATAGAAATAAAATAGAGTTTTCTGTAGTAATTTTGTACATTCCTTAGGATTTTTTATGTAGACAAACATTATACCTGTGAATAAAGACAACTTTCTTATTCCCTTGCTGATATTTATGCCTTTTATTTGTTTTTCTTGTTTACTGCTCTGGCTAAGACCTATAGTACAATGAGGACTGGAAATGTTCTGGGAATACGGTAATGTGGCTGATTTTGTGTGTGTTTATATGAGTAGGTAGTGGTGCTACCTTCTCTATTCACAATTGATAAATATGTATCTTTTTAGTTTTACGAGCCTGTTGTTTATAGTATCTAAGTATATCTGACCAAGGGAGTGAGTGAAAAATGACTGATATTATTAATCTAGTACTTTTAGAAGGCATTTGCAACAAAATCCCTGCTCTGTTATCCCCATGAGCCTGGGAATTCCATTTTCAAACTCTCCTGAGATCAGGAAATGGGGTCTTTACACATAGTAATTGACTAATTAAATGTCTAATTCAAGATTGCCATACTCACTCTACCATATTATCCCTATTACCTCACTCTTTAAATTTCACTGTAACTCAGTTCAGTTCCAATTTCAGAAGATGGAAAGAAAACTTTTATTTGATGATGTAAGAATTATAAAGGAAATGGCATTTAAAAATGAATGTAAAAGTTGAGACTCTCTTAAATATTGAAAACACAAAAGCTATGAGAATAGATAAGGGGAAATATATGAAGATGAAGTGAAATGACCAAAGCAGAGGGGAAAAATACACACGTGTTCAGGGAAGAATTGAAGTTCAGTTGGTTTATACTAAAAGGAGAAATTTATGTAGAAATGAGAGACAGAGATAGCAATATAGGATGGGTACATGTGGATATGCTGACTTCATTAATTATAGGTTTTATTATTTCTGTTCAAATTGGTACAATCATCTAATTGGGTATCTTTGCTCCAGTTTCTACCTGGATCAAGCCATTTTTACTCATTCTCCAGACTTAGCTTATAAAATAGTTTCTCTGGGAAGCTTTGTTAACATCTCAGATTGTTATTAAGGTCTCATTGTTAAATGTACTTATATGTTGAAGAACTGCTCTTTTATAGCTTTACTTATTGTTGTAATTAAATCGTTATTTGGTTAACCTTGCTAGTTGGTAAGTTCAGAGAAATGGGAATCCCACTTAAAAACCAGCTTTAAATTTTTCTTAATATAGAGAAGTATATGAATGAATGCATTCTCCCTGAAAAAAAAAATGTAATAGAACATTTGTTCATCATGCATTCCTTAAGAACAGAGCTAAATGAATATTATTTTAAGGACTGGTGCTGACAAGATGTTTGACAAGGTACTACTGAGGCATGACTAATAAAAAATATGGGAGTTAAGGCCGGGGGGAACAAAGCTGTTACCTATAATCACTAATGTGACAAGAATAAATAAATAGAAATTGGTGAAATCAATTGCATGGAAATGACTCACGATGAGTTTCCTGGGAAACTAAATACATTAATCCCCAGAAGTTAGAACCACATGCTGGCTGGTAAAAAGATGACTGGCAATTCCTGGAAATAAAGTTGCTTTGGCAGCAGGAGGTTGGGAGCTGAACGCCTGAGTTTGAATTTCATAGAGACATTGAGTGTAACAGATGGACAAGGAAGGCAGCAGGAGGAAATCAGAAGTCTAGTTGGGGCAGGATCTATGAAAGAGGTAATGGGAATCTGGTAGAGAGCAGGGCTGCTTTTGTAGGGAACTGAAGACCCAGAATCACTGTTGCTGGAATATAGGGAGAACCTTATCTTGATCCTGATAAATTCAGAGTGGCATGGACATAGATACACTACCAAATGTAAAATCGATAGCTAGTGGGAAGCAGCCGCATAACACAGGGAGATCAGCTCGGTGCTTTGTGACCACCTAGAGGGGTGGGATAGGGAGGGTGGGAGGGAGATGCAAGAGGGAGGGGATATGGGGATATATGTATATGTACAGCTGATTCACTTTGTTATAAAGCAGAAACTAACACACCATGGTAAAGCAATTATACTCCAATAAAGATGTTAAAAAAAAAAAAAAAAGATTTGAACCTGGCCTCTGTATTCCGACGCCAAATTAAATCTCAGAGACAGAGTTTTGAGAGACAGGGTTTTGGGTGAAGTAGAAAAGAATAGCTTTATTGCTTTGCCAGGCAAAGGGAGACACAGCAGGCTAGTGCCCTCAAAACTGTGTGTCCCAAGAACTGGGGGGGAGGGGAGTGGTTGTAAGGAGTTTTATAATCAAGGGGCAGGGTTACTGATAGGGATCGTGGTGCATGCAGGGCCCACATTCCCTCAATCCGGAGATCATCTGACATCAGGTGATGAGGGTTGAACTGTGACCTTCTCTGGAATGAAGAATGCTTCATCAAGTAGTTAACATCTTCATTTGGTGGTGGTTGTAGTTCTGCAGAAGAGCTCCAAGATATTATGTTTCCCTTGAGGGGGAACCAGGACTCTGCCCCAAGGCTGCCCCCTGGTGTTTCTTGACTGCTCTTCCCTTATCTCTGCATCCCCTCCCTTCCCTGATTAGCAGCCGTTTGAACCTGCCCTTTGGAACTCAGGGAAGGGGACACAGAAAGGCTTTTGTGCCCAGGAACTCCACAGGGTCCTGCTCAGTTTCAGAGGTAGGGGTTGGGCTGTTTCTAGAGCAGCTGTTGTATGGGATTGGGACAGTTTCTTGAGAAATAATGATAAAAGTTTTTATACTTTGATACTTATATCTTTAAATGAGACTTTATTATATCTAACTTCAGTACCAGTTGTGATATTACAAATTTATTCTTTCCAACATTATAATTACTAGTTGTGTGTGAGTACTTCACTTTATGGCTATATAAATATTATTGAAACTATCCCTGATTCTTCTTTAAAAGGAAGTTTGCTTTTTATCTAGAGTACTTCCAAAGGCCAGAGAACCACTTTCACATCTGAAATACGCAGGTAATTTTTAATCATCAGAGGCTGCTCCGACGTAACCAAAGTGGGCATTTGCATATGGCGATAACTTAGATTATTACATTTTCAAAACTTATGGAAGTTATAAACAAAATAAGATTACGTTCATGGGGGAGCAACCCGACATTACTATTTCAATTTCTGTCAGGGATGCCAAATAAAATTTCTATATTTTCTCTCATTATTTTGATCCCTTTAGATTTCCCAGTAACAGTCTAAAACCATGAATATTTCCCAAGCATTCTAATAGTGATGATGATGGTGATGATAATGGGGAGGAGAAGAAGAGAGAGAAATGACTGAAGGGGAGAGAAGATGAGATCGTGTGGCACAACTGAAATTACATTAAAATGAAATAGGAATTAGGAGTTCTGTTGTTAGCCTTACCATTAACTTCCCGAGAGACCGAGAAACGAATGCTTCTAGTTCTCTAGTTCTACATCTATACAATAAATAAGTTCAACTTGGGGATCTATACAGTTATTTGTGTCACTCATATTTAATGTACTTAGGAAGAGAGTGGGACATTTTCATTTCCTTAAAGAAATGCCATCTTTGGCAAGTCTGGTTCTCTTTGAGCCTCTTTTTTCTTAAATGCTAAAAGGACCTTAAAATATAATGAGCAAATTCCTCGCAGGTCTGCTTGAGGGTATAATGAAATAACCACAGGAAATTTCTATAGATTCCTTGGCTCTACACAAAGATAGCATTTTATTTTTATGTTTGGCTCATTTACAGCAAGTTATATTTTTAGCAACTTATTATTTCCTGAAATTATATGTATATTTATAAAAACTTAGAAAATAACCATAAAAAATCAAATAGTATCCAATTTCATGGTGAGATGCAACCAAAACAGACATATGGGCAGTTCTAGAAGCTCATTTTCAGCTGCTTTGAGTTTGAGCCTTGGGAAGGCATTGAGATGAAACACATGTCTTCTGAACCTGACCCTTCTAGAGCTTCTAGAGCAGCCCATATGTCCGTTTTAGTTTTATCTCACCTAGGTTTAGAGATAACCTCCTTACATACACTTAAGAGAAATGAATCAGACTAGAAACTGGTTGTTGAAATGCAAAATTCAGATACTTTTGCCAACCAAAATGAGGCTAATTCAATTATAGTTAAGGAAAGATCGTAGGCATTTTTTTCTCAAGTTTACAAATGTATACTAGTCCTTCATTTACTTTTTTTTCATATGAACCAGAACATATGAACTAAATTATTTCCTTGCTTTCCTAATTCTGTCCTTCTGCAGATACAAACACATAGTCAATTGTTCATGAGTGAATTCAGCTCTCCTCTGCTTCGGAGATTTATAGTCAGAGAAAGTTGTGCCTTCAGTGAAATTCCAGGAAATTACCATATTAAGACACTTAAAATTCTGAAGACATTAGTTAAGACCTTGCACAGAGTTAGGATTTCAAAGCCCATTCACAGGGGAATATTGATCTTTTGTTTTAATCCCACAAATGGACAAGAGAACAAAATTAGAAAATAAACAGATAACAAACCACCACATTGTTTTTGGATTAAGGGGTTTATTACATTTAATTCATGTGAATTTCATTTTGAGGAGAAAATCTACTGAAATAAATTCTATCACAAATGGTGACATTAGACTTTAAATTTGGTTTATTGTTCAGTTTACTGCTGGCAATACATTTTTAAAAGATGAGAAATTAGTAGATATAAGATAAAAATAAACTACAAATTTTAAATAAAAAGAACCTCATATGGCTGTAAATTAATTAACACCATTCATAAAAATTCAAACATCAAAGAAAAAAATGAATTAAAATTTGGAAATATTTTAAAATGCATAATGATGATATAACCCAGTAAATTTTGAGAGGTACAGCTGTTTAGAAGGAAAATTTTAGATTTTAAAGTATATATAACACTTCAAGAAAGCTTGAAATCAATTTTTTTAGTACTTTATATGAGGAACTTAGAAAAAAAATAGCAATTTAAACCAAAAGTAAATTTAAGATAGAAATAAGAAAGGTAAGAACAGAAATCAATGAAAGAGAAGTCAAATATAAAACAGAAAAAAAACAAGGTCAAAATTTAGATTTTGAGAAAATCAATTATTTTAATTTTTAAAAGAAACAGCATATAAGAAAAGAAGTGACCAATAGCTTCACAAAATGTTCATAATTATTTGGAAAAATATTTATTTTTCTATATTCCAAAGCAGAATTAATTTTTTTTTCATTTTTTCCAGTAAGTGAGGTAAATATCTTAGCCTTCCTCATTCTCCCTCTTTTCCAAACACTTCCTCAAAATAGCCCTGTTGGCAAACTTAAGAGTAACTACAGGATGAGCAGGAAGCAGAACTACTCTTAGACAAAGTGGAAAGTTAATCCGTTTGTTTTCCAAGGGTATAGAATCTTAGTTCATAACCTCTGCACCAATCAAAGAGGCTCATGGCCTCATTCTTTACTAGTTTATTTTCATCTTTAATTCTACATTTGTATTAAAGTGAATGATGAGGGTTATCAGTTGAAGGAGACTTCCCAGGAACTCAGAATCTGGTCAACCCAGCTCCAGTCTTGTATTGATTATTCTGTACAGTGTAGGCTTCCAAGGGTAGCTTTTTTTCTTTTTTTTAAGAAAAAAACTTAATTATAAAACTGGGCATTTCCAAAATATGTGTGGTCTTTACTGTGGAAATATTGAGTTGCAATTTTTTTGTTTGTGAGTCTGTATTCCTTAGATATGGATCTGAGTCTTTCTGATATGAGAAGTGTTATCCATAGATTATAGTACTTTTTCAACTGCACCTACTTCTAGAAATTGTTAATCATCTCAGGCAGGGTCAAATTAATTATTTTACAGAAAATTTTTGAGATAAAATTTTTCTAAAAATGTTTTTATTTTTTCTTTATTTTTGAAGGATATTTTGAACTGATATAGGTTGACTTTTTAAAAAATTTTAAATCTTTAACTTTCTGTTTGAGAATATCCATTAGGTTGTTGTTGTTTTTAAATGTACATATCTCTTAAAATTCCCTATATATTTATTAGTTATATCCATCTTTTTCTTAAATTATTCACATATCCATCATGGGCATTTTAGCCAACTAATTCTAATAAGTGTGTTAAATGTGAATTTCCTCTTATTGATTGTTATTCTTTTGATGGGTGTAGTAACACTTACATGCTTTCTGACATTTTTTTGTAATGTTTTATTGCATTATGACATTGTATATAAAAGAACAGTGTATCTTGTAGTATAAATATTTATATTTTTGTACACACATGATTATATAATTATGTAATTGATACACATATATACACACAAATATATATATGAAAATATTTTGATTTAATGTTTTCAAGAGAATGTAAGTCCTTTTTTCTGCATGTTAGATGGGTCAAGGGCTTATCAGTAATATCCCTCTAATAACTGAGTTAGGCAGGCACCATCTCTAATTTTTTTTTTAATTTTTTAATTTAATTTAATTTAATTTTTATACAGCAGGTTCTTATTAGTTATCCATTTTATACATATTAGTGTATATATGTCATCAAATTTTAATCAGCTTGATTGAATCTCTAGTGTGCCTATACTTTGACCAGATATTCTGCCACTCCCTGATCTGAGCTCATTATTATATTTTATTTCAGCTGGGAGGGATATTGGCCCATAGTTTCAGACTGTTTTAGTTTGCCTTTGAAGTCATTTGAGTTTTGTAAATTTTAGTTACTGTATTTTACAGTTTTTGCATTTTTCATTTTCATCTTTATATATTCAAGCACTCTGTCAAAATTCTTAAACTTGTCTTTAATTTCTTAAGAAAAATAACCACAATTATTTCTGTGTACATTTCTAATATGTTCATTATCTGGATCTCCTGTAGACTTGTTTGTACTCTATGTTGTCTCTTATTCTTGTCTTGCTTTTTTTTGTAGTATTGATAGTTTTAATCAATTACTATAGGTAATTTGAGGTCTATTTGCAGAAGAATTTACTCTGGACGTACCAAGCTGGGGTAAGATTACTAATATTGTCATATCATCAAGATTGATGTAATTCAAAGGTTGACTTCAGTTCCTGTGAAACATATTCTGTTTGCATACCCTTAAAATTCTAGTGGAGTCTTTAAAATCCTATAATGTTTCAAAAGCCTAGAATGTTTACCAATATCCCCAGTTCCTTACAATGCCATGGGAGTCTAATTCTGTTCATTCACACTATGAGCCCATCGACATGTTTGGATTTAGTGGGCAACTCTAGGAAGAAATCAGCCCAAATACCAACATTTCTTTTGACTTAAAACCTCTCCTAATTTTGATCTAGCAGTTCTTAGCCTGGTAATGTTCCAGTGTTTGTGCACAGATTATTTTATCCAGTTTTACTAGTGTTCTAGTAGTGATTTGAACTACCCACTCTGATGCTGACAAAAGTTATACTTGGTAAACAATATCATGTTACACTTCTATATATAAGGATGGTTGGTAAAAATATTTATTTTACAATATATGAAAAATTATTTAGAATAGACAAGAAATCTGGTATGAGAATTATCACTGGAAATCTGTTCCAGTAAATTTAATAGGTGGATAGGAAACCTAGGATTAATGTCATTAACGTCATTCAAAACTCAAACTTCAAAATGATGGAGTAATGTGCAGCCATTAGAAATGCTATCTAAACCTATTTACCAAATGAATTAATTGCCCACTGTAAATTAATTGCCCAAATAGTCCCTGAACATACCAGGTAACTTTATATCTCTCTGCTTTGTCCATTCCATTTTATTTTTCCAAACATTTTCTATTATATCCTATACTACTTCTGTTTTTGCTTTTCATAGCAGGTTCCATCTTTTAGGAAAATTGTGAGCACCAATTTCTCTGTAAGACTGGGATCTTTGGCCAGATCTTGAGTCCCTTTGAACTTCCATTGCCTCACGTTTAAAAAACAAACAAACATACATACAAACATGTAGCACACAAAATTTATGTTCCTCTGGGTGCTATTTAAGGTTCTAAAGAAATAATGACTTGAAAATTTCTTTGAACGTTTATTTAGCTCAACACAAAGATAATGCCCTTTTATTATTAGATTTGTCTCCTTTTCAAAATGTGTCCAACAGCAATGTACCATTTTCTGAAATCTGTGTCCTATAAAAAAGATTAGCACATGACTATAAAAAAATAAAAGTAAAGGATATCCATTTTTTGCTGACATAAGGATTGTGGTTCTCAGCCATATATAGCCTGAGCCACTGGAAAGCATAGAGATAAAAACCCACACATCCTGAATCAAAATTCTTCACAACAAGAATAATTGGCTTCCTTCTTACATGCTGTAAAAAAATGACTTTCGTGGAAAAGTACTTACTGAGATTCACAAATTCGGTCACTTTTACCAACCAAATTTGGATGAACTTAATAGAAGTTATTTAAGCTTTATATTTAGTATTTTCTGAAAATATACAGACACAAGTTAGATTTATATTTAATTTTTGTTTTATGTACAAACCTAGCAGTATATCTAAATTTTTTTCTTTCTCTCTGCATTCCATACATATTCACTAACTTTTGTGTTTTCTTCTCCTGTGAAGAGAGATATAAGGACACATGATTTAAAGAACAAGGCTTTTATAGCTCTTGAGATGTTTATTTATACTAAGTCTAATAATAATAATAACAACATATATGGATGCCAGAATAAATGTGTTTATTTACTTAAGATAATTAGATACTGTTAAATTTTGAAGGATATCTAGTAATTGGATGATTTCCATCACCAATGTAGGTATATGATTTAAAGTTTAGGTTTGTTACTTAGTTTTACATTCTACAAGACCTAATCTGTAAGTTAGGTTGGGTGGCTGCAGAGTGAGTGAACAGCCAGTCTTTGGGGACCATGAAGAGGGTTGTTTCTTGTGAGAATAAAATAGTTGTCATTCTGCAAAAAGATCTGGACATTCAATAAATGGATCTTTAGAAGCCAGATCCACAGATAGGCTGAACATCAGAATAGGTTGGGTGGCAGAATCTGGATCCATAGCCCAAGGTAGGAGAGCCCCAGACTCTATAACCCAGGTGTCTGAAGCCACTGGATCCACAGCCCAGTGAGTAGCAGCTTCTGGATCCAGAGCTCACGGAGCAGCCTCTGCTGGACCTAAAGCCCAGAGACCCAGCATATATTGTCTAGCAGGGATGGTAGAGAGTGGAGGTCCTCGTACGGTAGCAGGATGTCTGGCAAGGACTGGACACCACACTGAATGCCTGGCACGTTGTGGGCTCATAGCAGGTCTCCTGACAGCTACTGTAGAGAGAGGAGCTCAGCTGGCATGTGCTGAGAGAGTAGAGGTCAGTGCTATAGACCAGGTTGCTGGAATAGAAGGAGCCTGGGTAGCACAGATGACTGCCAAGGGAGCTGGAGGAGAGCAGCAGTTGTAGGACATGTTGACCGGTGATGTGAGTTCAGCTGAATTAGACTGACAGTATTCTGTGTCATTAGACTGAGAATATTCTATGGCATTTATATACTCTCAGAAACAGGTGTTTACAGCTAGGTAAGGTCACCATTCCTACATGTCTGCTCCCTCATTTGCATAGTATTACCGCAATCATCATTTCTGTAACTGCAGCTGCATAGTTTCCTACACATTGTATTTATGGGTGCTATAATAGTTTTTGTTACAACACAAAGCCAATAAACTAGTCATGTCACAAATGCTATGACCGTTTTATATTAATGACCATCCCATCACAGCCAAGAATGTCCCTCCTTCCTGGTATACGTTGCATGTGTATCTGAGTCTGGCTTTGCTGGGGTATGCATTCCTTCTAAGGATGAAGGTCAAAATGGTACCATCTTTCTTTTTTATTTGGTTAGAGGCATAGCTTTGGCCTTCTAAAAAGCCTTCTAAAGATTGAAACTACTTGTGACTATTCATGTTTTTCTCCAAAATTAATTTCCAAGTATTAAATATTAATGCAGAGATCTCATATCCAATGGAGAAGGCCCATTGGATATGAGATCTCTGCAATGTTACAAATGGAACGGAGGAAAGCTACTAACAGAGGGAACCCTGGGTCTGAAGCCATTGGATCCACAGCCCAATGAGTAGCAGCTTTCAGAGCCAGAGCTCAAGGAGTTGCAGCTGCTGAATCTAAAGCCCAGAGACCCAGGGTAAGTTTTCCAGCAGAGTGTGAAGGTCCTTGGGTGGTAGCAGGATGTCGGCAGTGACTGGACACCACACAGGACGTCTGGCACCTGGTGGGCTCACAACAGGTCTCCTGACTGTAGAGAGAGGAGTCCAGCTGGCAGGTGTTGGGAGAGCAGAGGTCAGTGCTGTAGACAAGGTTGCTGGGGTAGAAGGAGCCACAGGAGAATCCTGGCTAGCACTGGTAACCCCCAAAGGAGTGGGAGGAGAAGTTTCCAGAGCAGCAATTGTAAGGCATCTTGACGGGAGATATGAGTTCAGCAGAATTACACTGAGAATATTCTGAGGTCTAAGGTCATCTTGTGGACTGGGTAATTATATACTCTTGTCAATGGTTTGGCACAGTACTGGTGCAATCCTCTCACATTTTTCACTCCTCTTCTGCATGTGTGTAATTCATTAATTGTCTCTGTAATTGCATTGACTAGTTTCCTACCTATTGTATTTACTGGTTCCATGATTTATTATAACACAAAGACAATGACCATTCCTGTACAGAAATTCTAGGACAATTTGTCAGTTATCTTCATCCTATTAAGGCCAGGAAAGCCCATTTTTTACTTCCTGGCCATGACTCCGTGTATATCTACTCCTGCTTTGCTCTGGGATTTCTTCTGTCACTTTTCTACCATGTCAAGTGATCAGTGGCATAGCTTTGTTTTTTATAAGGATGCTTCTAGTGATTGATTCTACTTGTCCCTACTGATTCACATTCTTCAAATTTATTTTCCATCTATCACATATTATTATACAGTGCTCCTCATATCCAATTGAGGGAAGAAAAATAACACATAATGAGAAATGGCTAGAAACAGAAAGGAACCAGGCAAACATTTAAAGACAAAGTGACTCCAGAAGACTGAATTGGGATGGAACCACAGGAAGAAACTGATTTGGGGCATGTGAAGAGGGAGTGGGTATAATGATGGTAGTTCAAAAAACTGGGAAAAGGGATGAAGAGACAGGGATTTCAGGTATCTCTTCTACTTGCTTTGAGACTATGGATCTAAATGCCATTAAAAAAAAAAAAACTTCAAAAATGAATATAATTTATATATTTTCATATATTTTTATTTACCTCATAAAAAATTTAAAAGAACCTGGGTTCTGCATCCTAGAACAACTTAGGCTTTTCTCTGCTCATACTGTGAATGATTTTTGTGCATTTTTCAAAGTCAGTTCCTTTTCTGTAATTTCTTTCAAAAATATAAAAGATTTTCCCTTTGTCACCCCTGTTCTCCATTTTATTTTTTCTATTGTATAATATAATAGCTGAGTGCTAATTTCCAGTGGGCTAATTATATCAGATAAACTTGCACTGAAATAAGCACAGAAATTCTTTAGGATGAAGGAAAATAATCTTAAAAGGAAACATTAAATTTCAAGAAAGAATAGAATATTTTCTAGTTGGATTCTCCAGGAAGCAGGCACTGAGACAGGAATGGAAGAACAAAAAGTTTGTAAGAGAGTAACACTTGTGAAAGAAAAAAAGCCATTCTACCATCTTGTTCAGTCATTGACAAGGGGCTGCCATGAGACAAACCTGACCTTGGCTTGAAATCGAGGCAGATTCAAAAGAAGCCAACAGAGAAAGGCTGTCAGCTAACCTCACTTGTCACAGCTGGATAGCTATTCTTTTTTTGAAGTGATGTGATGTGAGTTCCAGTGCAGATCTGTACCTGTCACAGTCTACCATTTTCACCTTGAGGGTCAACTTATCAGGAGAGAGATCCTCCGTAGCTCTGGTTGGCCTCCCTTCCTGAGGGGAAATGTTCAAGAGTGACTCAGTGGGATGAAACGCAGACTCTGTCACTGCATTTGATCTTGGACCTGAGGTGGGTACTCATTATTTCCCTCCTTCACAACCATTAGAAATTTGTTTCACCCTCAGCTACCACTTCTATTGGTCTCAGTGGATTTCTTGGTGGTATTACCTATGCCCTTTCCTAAGAGGTATGAACACTGATAACCATACACTTTTCTTGCTATAGTTACTGCATATGACAAATCACATCCTCAATTGGGCAGGAGTTTTCAAGGGTCATCCAAGTAGATCAACTGAGCTCCACACATACTCCCTCCTACCCTCACTGTGTAACAGTAACCCTACTATCTTCTGCTAAACAGGATTATCTACCCTTGGATTAGATGGTAATTCTCTCTTTTTTTTTTTTTTTTTTTCTTGCTGGTACCTGAAACAAGGAACTCAAAGTGCTCAGCCAGCAGTCATAATTGTAGTTCAATGAGACCTTTGATATGTCCATTAGAAAGTCTATCTTTGGGAATAGGTCTTGTATCCTTCGAAATTTCAGTTGCAGAAATAGGAAGCACAAAGTTCTTAAATGGGTCATTGGGGATGACAGTAAGTGGATATTTGGGACCCAATCTTTGAGGAGATTGCTTCCATGCTCCAAGCAAACTTCAGCTTTGCCATCACTGGGGCTATTTAATGCACTATCAGGCAGACAGCTTCAGGGTCCAGTGGTTTTTGATATAACTTGTGGATCCCACTTCTTGCTATCTCTACTATGAAGTGGATTTCCTGATTAGATGGGCCTTGTGAGGAATTCCATGCTGGTGGATCAAGTTTTTCATTAGCTCCTGAATAATATTGCTGCTGAGATAAGCACAAAAAGCAGAGGCTTACTCTGAATAGGTAGTTATGTGTTTGAGGATGAACCACTGATCCTTTCAGGGCACAAGGGGGCCATGTTAACTTGCAACCAAGTGACCGGTTGGTCTCCTTGAGAAATAGTGCCATACTGGGAGTTTAGCATTAGCCTCCATTGCTGACAGATTGGACATTTGTAGTGGCATTAATTATATCAGATTTGTAAGTGGGAGCTTATGCTGTTGGACCCATTCATAGCCTCTGTGGTCACTTATTCACATGCTCATCTTGCCAGCATTGTGAGGACTTCTGGCAAAGGCAAGCTAGCTTGACTGACAGAGTCATTTTGTCAACTTGATTTTTTAGTTCCTCTTCCATGATACATTCATTCTGGTGGGCATTAAGAAGAAATACAAAGATCTTGACACTTTGGACCTACTTGCATATATCCATCCATATGTCTCTATACAAGATTTTATTATCTGAATATTATATATTCTCCCTTCCAGGTTTTTAACTAGCTGGTCAGGTCAATCGCGACTGTCCAGGAATCTAGATGTATCATCAACTGGGACCATTTTTCTCTTTTATACAAAGTGGATAACTAGGTGCTAGACATATGATTCTACACATAGAGAAAATAGTTTTCTCATCACGGTGTTTAAAGGCATCCATGCAATGAGCCAATCCATCTGCAAGCCTTGCTTGGGCTTTTCCCTTCCTCCTTCAGCTGGTCATCTGAGGCACCAAATGTGACCACAAATGTGATGTGAGAAAGAAGTGGTGGTGCAATGCTGGTCGGTGACATGGGGGTCTGGGCTTCTGCTCATGGAGCCTACTTTCTTGTTCTGCTAGTGCTCATTCCTGTATGAGCTATCTCCGTCTTACAATGGGTTGCTACTGAGTCCACCTGACTTCATGACTTGGAATTTTCAACAGAACGCAGCTCACGATGGACAGCTACAGATGCATGATCACTTGTCCCACAGTCAAGTCTTGTATCTCTACCAGATCCAAGTAGTTTCCAAGGATCTGATTATCCAAAGATATGTTAATTTTCAACTACAAATTATAAGACCTTGTTCTACAACTTTATTTGCCTGCATTGTGATTTTCCCACTGAGGTGTGCCGTAAACTCCACATTGCAGTTTTATTTTATTTTATTTTTATTTTTTTCAATACCACAGATGCCACCAACACCATATGGTCTGCCAGGTTGTTTGACCCAACTAGCAAGGTTGCTTGCATCTGAGACTAGACCTACAGAATCTTTTCCTGCTCCTGGTCTAAAGGAAGCTTTGTATATAGGCCAGAGAGGTACTTCTACTTGGGGAGTTTGTTTGTTCCAGAACCCCAAAAAACCTACCAGATGCTCTGCTACTTTATTTGTAGTAGAGGATTTAAGAGATTTAACTGTTTGTTATATATTTTATTTTTTTATATTATGTTATATATTTAATATGAATATATTTATATAAAATAAGGAAATATAACGACATACTATTTTACATAATGTTTGACAAAAGTTTTATTTTATAAAGTATTTTAAAATGTTTAGATAAGTAGAAAGTAGAATGAAAATGAGCAGGCAGAAAACTATTTTAACAGTATGAATAAGAGAAGATGAATCCTAAGATTAATGTGATCCAAAACTCAAGATATCCAAAACAATGAAGTGAAAGAGACCTATTATACCTCTCTACCTGATTTTCCATTACTAATCCATGCAAATTGTAACTTGATTTTCAATAATTTCCTGAACACAAGTACCTTTGTACCTCTCTGCTTTGATCATTTTATTTCACCTTCTCAGAATTCTCCTTATTCTCACCCTTGTTGCTTACGTCTTCACTTCTTATATGAGTCCTCATCTATCATAAAGTCTTGGATCTTGGTTTTATTGTAAGACTGGGACCTATAGCGAACCCTTAATCTGCTTTGAGTCTTCATTTCCTTCTGTGTAAAATAACTAGTTCATAAAATGTGTGTTTCTCATGACTCTTATAGCAGTCTGAAAAATGATGAATAGGAAAATTCTTTGAACCTTGTTCTTTATCTCTGTATAAAGATACTGTCTTTTTGTTATTTGCTTTAGATCTTATCAATATGTTATCTATCTTAGCACTATGCTGTTTTCTGAAATATGTGACCTATAAAATGTCAGAATGGCAACATAAAACATAAAAACAAGGAGAGTGTAAATGTGTGTTGCGATATGAATGAAATAGTGACTTCTGATGGTTTGAAAGCCTTGTTTTTTCCAGCCATGTTTAGTTTGGATCTTGGCTACAAGAAGGTGAAACTCTACATCTCATGAACCTAATTAATTCTCACCAAATATAATTGGCTCCCTCTTTACACCTGTGAAAAAATCAATTACATACAAAGGTACTCAGTGAGATGAAGGGATATGGTTTTTTGCCACCCAACATTGACTGAATCAAAGAAACCTCTCTAAACTAACATACAGAACTTTTCATATAACCTAAAAATTTTCCCCATTCAGTTGTATTTTCCAAATTGCTTGCTTGTCTCCTTCAGTCAGCAAACATCAAGACCCCATATCCTTTGAAGAAACTGTGCTCTATGCCACTCCTGAGATTATTATTCACGTAAAGTTTATGCATGCAATGTAAGGATTTCAGAAAACAGAAGTTTTGAAGAAGAAAATGTTTAAACCCTCAAATAAATTAGTTCAAATCTATCAATATTAGTTTTTCAAAGTTTGCTTTCAGAGGTATAGTAAACGTAAACTCAAAAACAACCTCCAAAAAAAGCAAAAGAAAATAAAAACACTTAACTAGTTAAAACTAACAATAAAATTAGTAACATATTTGCAAGCCAGATTGAATGAGTTTATTAGATTATATTCATTTAGGTTTTTATCCATTTTGTGAATAAAATGCATGAACAAGGATCCCATTAATTCATTAACATTAGTTCATTGTTTGTTAACATGAATTTCATTAATTGATTTAGTAATATATTTCATTTATTTTACTAATTCTGTTACTTTATTCCATAAAATTAATCATTAAGTTCAGTATATGTGGCAGACAGTTTTTTGGTCAGTATTTTATGAATGGAAAAAAGGTGAAGAACAGTTGATCTTCCCGAAGGTCATGAAGATGATAGAAGCTCTGTATAGAGGTTGGACACATCTGAACGTTCGACAAGCTGATCAGTAGAAGGCAGATCCACAGATTGGTCTGTAACACAGTGATTGGCAACTCCTAGAGGCAAAGTTGGATGGATGGCAGAATCCAGATCTATGGTTCAGCTAAGGGAAGGCATAGACTTCATAACCCAGGGGTCTGAAGCCATGGGATCAAAAGCCCATTGTGTAGCAGCTTCTGGATCCATAACCCAGGGAGCAGCCTCTGCTGGACCGAGAGCCCAGAGACCCAGCATAAGTTGTCCAGCAAGGACTGTAGAGCATGGAGGTCCTTGGGCGGTAGCAGGATGTCTGGCAGGGACTGGATAGCACACAGGATGTAAGGCACCTGATAGGCTCATAGCAGCCACTCTGAAGAGAGGAGCCCAGATGGCAGGAGCTGGGAGAGCAGCGATCAGTGCTGTAGATCAGGTTGCTGGGGTAGGAAGAGCCACACGAGGAGCCTGAGTAGCGCAGGTGGTCCCCAAGGGAGCGGGAGGAGAAGTTTCCTGAGCAGCGGCAGTAGGATATGTTGACAGGAGATGTGAGTTCCAATGAGTGACAAAGAGAAGATTCTGAGATTTAATGTCACCTCCTGAACTGGGCTGTTTTTATACTCTTAGCCATGGGTGTGGCATTCTACACAGTCACCTTTCTCACACTTGTAATCTCTCATCTCTGTATGTGTAATTCAATAATATTTTCTGTAATTGCAGATGAAAAATTCCTTTCATCTCATATTCATGGGTGAATTCACTGTGTTGTTAAAGCACTAAGCTAGTGACCTGTTCCAAAGTCAGAAATTCTATGACTACATGCCTTTGATGCCATCTCATCATGACCAGAAAATCCCCTACTCTTCTCACTGGCCAAGATTCTTTGTTCATTTGACTGTATATTGGCTGGTGGATGCTTAGTTCTAAGGGGAGAGATTAAGATGAAGTAAATTTTTTTTGTCAGTGGAATAAAGGCACCCTATTTGCCACCAATGATTTTCTTTCCCTAACTTTATTTCATTGCCTAAAATTACTTTTACATATTTTATTATAAAATTGCTTCTCAAATTCTTTAGAAAGAGAAAATAGATCAGATAAATTGAATAAGAAATATGGTGGATCACAGAGATAAACCAGAACAAATGTTTAGAGGCAAAAATGACTAAAGAAGTCTACTTTGAAGCAGAGACTCAGGGGATGCCAATATGTGCACATGTGAAAAGACTCAGAGTCAAATATTTTAGAAGCAAGAGGAGATAAGGAGTGACTTTATGGGGTTTTCCATCTCTGTAGTTTAAATTAAAAAGTTCAATATGAGTATAGTTTATGGCTTTTCATATATATATTGTCCCTTTTGTCATCTATATTTAAAATTTTCTAAAGGTCTTTTTTCTCTAGAACAACTCCCATCAAGCAATACCTTCTGAACATTTCTACCTTCAGATTCTTTCATATGATTTTCTTTTTCACTGTAAAACATACTTTTTACCTACTCTATTCCTTTAAGATTATTTTTCCACTGTAAAATATCCAGATATCTTCTTTTTATAGAGCTTTCCATATCAGGTAAACCTGAGCTAAAATGAATATTGAAGGATTTTCTCAAATTAAAAAAATGGTGATCTCAGAGGGAAATTTGGAATTGCAGGAGAGGAAAAGAAGACTGAAATATGAGTGAATTATGTCTAAATAGACATTGTACACAGCACTAATAAAGCGGTTCTTAATATATAAGAAGAAATAAACATAATAAATTAAGAATGATCATTAAAATCTAAGATTTTGCTTAAAAATGAAAAGCCTGGAAAAAATAACAAAAGAGTAAAATTATAGCATTAAACCATTTTATTACGCCTCAAATGCATGAAAGGAGACAAAAAGAAACATAAAAGATGGATTAAATAACAGTAAAATAGTAAATATGTAGGTAGAAATCTGACTGTATCAATAATTAAGTTAAATATAATATGACAAAATAGTCCATATAAAAGACTTAGAATATCAGACTGGTATGAAAATCAAAACTATTTTCTACATAAAAGAGGTTTTCTTGAGGCTTCCCTGGTGGCGCAGTGGTTGAGAATCTGCCTGCCAATGCAGGGGACACGGGTTCGAGCCCTGGTCTGGGAAGATCCCACATGCCGCGGAGCAACTGGGCCCGTGAGCCACAACTACTGAGCCTGCGCGTCTGGAGCCTGTGCTCCGCAACAAGAGAGGCCGCAATAGTGAGAGGCCTGCACACGGCGATGAAGAGTGCCCCCGCTTGCCGCAACTAGAGAAAGCCCTCGCACAGAAACGAAGACCCAACACAGCCAAAAATAAATATAGAAATAAATTTAAAAAAAAAAAGAAAAAAAGACCTAAAGAAGAAATACATGGCGAATTTCTTTCTTCTCTTTAAAAATAAAAAAAACGAGGTTTTCTTAAATATGAGGAAACAGAAAAGGAAACATAAAAGATATATCCGGCAAAAGAAACAAAAATGCTAGTTCTACTTTATTAATCTCAAAGTTTGCTATATGTTAAGAAGTTTATTGTATATTAAGCAAGATATTTCTTAACAATCAATCTGTCAGACTTCCAGGAGGATGCACATTATTTCATTAGTTATTTAAATGTTACACTAAGGCCATACCACCCAATAGAGTAGGCACTAGCCACATATATCAAATTCAATTTGCATGCATTAAATTAAATTAAATTAAAATTCAGTTCCTCAGTCATATTCATCACATTTCAAGTGCACAACAGATAACGTGTGGCTAATGGATACCAAATATTGGAAACTGCAGATAAAAAATATTTTCAGCATCAAAGAAAGTTCTACTGGGCAGTGCTGCCTTAAAGATCACAGCCGATTGTTGATTTGCTAATATAAATTCATATTTTTACCGTTTTCTGTACAATGCAAGAATGTTAGAAATCTTAAGGCCATTTATCCTTACCCCAATTCATGTATTATTATGTTAGTATTTTCATTTTATGTATGCTTATGCATATTGATAAATATTTGTCCCCATGTTTTTACAGGCAATATTTGCTTAAATGTACCCAATATATATTTTTCATTTACTCTTTATTCCTTCCTACATCTTTTTGCTATATGCTAGGATCATTTTGCTTTTGACTATGTATAACTTTTAACTATATATTTTTGTGCTGGAAGGCTAGTGACAAGTTCTCTAAGTTTTCAATTGTCTGAAAATATCTGTATTTCTATTTCCTTTTTGAAACAGATACTCACTAGTCATGTATTCTAGTTTTAAATTGTTCTTTCTTCACAAATTTGAGGCTATGTAATTGTTTTCCTACCTTCCCCTTTCTATATGTTTAGAATTCAGTTGTCAATTTTATTGTTGCTTTTTTTGAAGGTAACTTGATTTTTTCCCCGTGGGTTGTTTTACATTTTTTTTTTCTTCTTCTTCTTGTTCATCAGTTTGACTCCATTGTGCCTAGGTGTGGGCCTTTCTTCATATTTGTCATACATGGGATTTGTAACATTTCTTGAATTTGTGAATTGATTTTCCTCTATTTGGAAAATTCTCTCTGGATCTGTTTCTATTCCATGCTTCTTCTCTTAGATTTGGTGATGTCTTGCCTTGTCAATGGCTGTTAATTTTTCATTGAATATCAACGTGTATATATATGTTTATATATATGTATATATATATGTGTGTCTGTGTATAAATATACATATATGTGTATGTATACACACACACAACTTGTTTTAGGACTCCAGTTGAAATTTTTAGACCTTTCCATATTCTCCATGTTCCATATGCTTTGGAGTGCTGTTCAATATTTTTATGCTTTCTTAACTTTTTAGTTTGAACATACTCTTCTGAACAATCTCTAATTGTTTCTTCAGCTATGCCTAATTTATTTTTAATCCAATTGTAACCAATTCTACATTTAATTTATTGCATTTTTTAATTTTAGAATTCTACTTGATTCTTTTAATATGTTTCAATGTTCTGCCAAATTTTTCTATCTCTTTATTTCCTAAACATATGGATTATAGTTATTATAAGATCTATGTCTTACCTTTCCATTTACTGAATCCCTTGTAAGTCTGTTTATACCACATAACACATATTTTGGTTTTAATAATTTCTTAAATTCTTGAAGTCTGATAAATTTTCCTTGGATATCAAACTATAACTATATCTGTATCATCTATATATTCATCTATATTTACATATTCATTTATAGCTATATATTCATTGGTAATTATAGCTATATAAAACTATATCTATAACTGTATCTATGTGGGGATCCACATCCTACAAGGGAATCAATCTAATTTCTGATTCTGAGATATTCTATTCAAACAATACTCTTCCACCAATTATAGTCTGAGTAAGAAAAATATCTGAGGTCCTCTAAAATTTGTTCAAATCCCCAACTTTGTAGGATTTCAGAACCTATCACCATGTGCATATTGATATTTTCATATTACCTCTTTTATCTATCACAATCAAACCCTAGTCAATACACACTTTTATCTATTACAATCACATAAACAATAATAAACACTAAAAACAATAAACATAACTGGATATCAGAATCAATTAATTTATTAGATTTAATGACTTTTCACACAATTTTGGAAGAAAATACAATGTAAATTCTATCTCTGATGCAGACTTTAGACTTTATTTTGAGTTAGTGCTTTAATAATAAAAATTTTTAGATAAAGTTTGTCAGCCAATGTTTAGGACCAGAGACAAGGTGACAATTTGATAATTAGAAATAAGAGGGCAATTCTTCCTGTAGATGATGAAAACAATAAAGGTTATGAATAGAGTCATTGAAAACATTGGACAAGATTAAAAATTATGTAAGATGATCAGTTGGAGCCAGATCCACAGGTTGGTCTGTAACAAGACTGGAAGTTCCCAGAAGTGAAGTAGGATGGGTAGCAGAATCCAGATCCATAGTTTAGAGAAGGGAAACCATGGACTCTGCAAGCCACAGGTCTGAAGCTACTGGAACCACAGCCTGGTAAGTAGGAGCTTCCAGATCCATAGCCCAGGGAGCAGCTGTTGCTGGACCCAAAGCCTAGAGACCCAGAATAAGTTGTCTTAGAGGGCCTGCAGAGTGTGGAGGTTCTTGAGTGGTAGCAGGATATCTGGCTAGGTCTAGACACCACATAGAATGTCTGATACCTAGTGCGTTTATAGCAGGTCTCCTGACAGCCACTGTAGAGAGAGGAGCCCAGCTGGCAGGTAGTGGGAGAGCAGAGGTCAGTACCAGTCCCAGTAGACCAGGTTGCTGGGGTAGGAAGAGCCACAGGAGGAGCCTGAATAGCACAGGTGGTCCCCAAGGGAGAGAGAGGAGAAATTTCCAGAGCAGCGGTTGTAGGACATATTGACAGGAGATGTGAGTTCAGCTGAATTACAGTGAGAATATTCTGAGTTTGAATGTTACTCCTGGACTGTGGTATTTATATATTCACAGTAATGGGTGTGGCACCTTACAGTAACATCTTTTCCATATTTGAGCCCACTCATTTGCTTACATGTAACTCAGTAATTCTTTTTGTAATAGCAGTTAACTAACTCCCTTCATCTTATATTTATAAGTGAACCCGTTTTTATAGCTCTATGTCAATGAATTACATCTATGTTATGAATGGTCTGACGGTATGGAATTAATGTCTACTTCACCATGGCCAAGGAAGCCCCTCTTATTTTCTTGGGCAATAACTACTTGTATATCTACTCCTGGTCCGGCTGGGGAAGGTTTTCTTCCTAGAGTGGGGACTGCAATGCTGTCATCTCCCTTTTGTGCCAGTTGTCAAGAGGGAGAAATCAGGTCTTGACGAGAAACCTTACAAACATTGCCTTTATAGCAAACCATTGATTCTCACTCTCCAACATAATTTTCCATCTTACTTACTTACTATTTCCAATTTGCTTAACTATTAGCAGTGCTTACTATGTCCACTCTAGAAGAGCCATATAAAATATGCCAAAGGGATTGAGAGAGATCACTAGGAATGGGGATACCTTGAATAAATTTTTTTAATTGTTTAAAAAGTTAATCAATTCTAAAGCAAGAACAGACCACTATGGACATATGTGAAGAAAAACAAAGTGGGAGACACTATGGAGATGAAGTGAGGAAACTAGTGACAGTGGTAGAAAGAGGGACAAATCTGCCAGGATTTTCTTCTAACCCAGTGGACAACCTATGGATACTCTACTTTTAATTCAACCAAATCAAAATTGTTTCAAAATGAACTCAATTCATGATTTTTGTAGATACATTTATATTTGTAGAACGTCCTAGGGTTTCCCCTCCCATGATATTTCTGAACCCCATCACAAAATTTTGAATGCCTTCTGAGCATTTCCAAGGCCTTGGTAGATCCCTACTTAAATACATGATTCTGTCCCAGCTTTCTTACTTAAGGTGGACCCAGGTTTTGAAAACCTTGAAGTTTATAACTTCAGGGTCCTTTTTTAGCACAAAGAATACAACACTGTGAATATAATAGTAGATATAAATATGAATACTACTTTAGAATAAAGATAATATTAACCAACAAAAACCTACAGGTTGACTAAAGACACAAATATTACAAAATCAAGACATTAATATATCATCTATAAACTTTCCCCAACATTTCTTGGCTACACAGTCCTTGATCACCTCTATGTAGGATGATGGTTTTATCAACATGATTTTCTTTAGAAAGAATAGAAATATAATTCAGTTTTTCTCTAGAACTGTATATCAAAAAACACTTAAATTATTTTTGATGACATGGAAAATTTTCTTTCAACATTGCCATTTGTTATTACTAATGCTGCACCTGTAACATCCTCCGTTACTTCTTCTTGGTCAGAGCTTCAAGCCTGGGGTTATGCTTAGCTCTGCCAGGTGTCCTGGTTCACCTCCCCTCCAAGTCTTCTGGCCCTGGGGTTTGGGGGCTTGTGTGAGGATCAGCTGCAAATGGCTGTGGACCCTAGGTTTTAGTGGCCTCCTAGCAGGTAGCAGAGCAGTATCCTGGTTCAAATACTTCTTCTTGAGGTCAAAGCTACCTGAGGTCCTGAGGTTCATCAGGTTGACTCTGTTGGCTAGAGGTAGTAGAGGCAGCTCTCTGGATTCATCCACAGCCCCAGCACTACCACAAGGACACAGAAGTGACATCAAGTCCATAGCAGCCCAGCTGGAACAACAGCTTTCTCCAAGCCTCCCCAGAGGAGTGCCAAGAGAGCTTTGGAAAAAGTTAGGTGAAAGAATCCTCAGGAGGACCCTCACACTTAAGCTTCATTAGGTTAAATCTGTCTCTGTCTTTACCTTAGATACCCTGCCCAAGATGTCTGAATATGTGCTATTGATGTTCTCTTTGAGATATCAGGAACCTATGTGGAGTGCCTAGATCTCCCTCCAAGATACCTTCCATGGCAACGTCTCTCTCCAGTGCCCCAACCTAAGCTTTGATCATTACATTGTTATAACTTATTGTTGCTTTTGTTATTTGTCTTTGATCTTCTTTAACTCCAAGTTAAAATACATAGGAACATGTCTGACAGATTTACCATATTCTTTAAGTATATTGCTATGTTTCTGACAATTTCAAGAGAAATGCACTGATGTAACACACACCAATGGTCAAATATGTGTTATCAGGAACTCAAGAAGTTAATGCCGTGGCTTATGGCACTGAATTGTAGCTTTATTTAATAAAAATGAAATAAAATTATACTATATATGCTTAAATTATCAACCTTTCCTCAATGTAAAAATATGTTTAATTGCCACTTAACAAAATAAATCACTATCCAGCATTTTTATAAGTCAAAGGAATGATGAAGTAGCTGCACCCACATCAAACAGCTACTTTTTGAAAGTTTATCTTATGATCTTTTAATTTTCTAATTTTTTTCATATGGACTCCTAGCCACTGGGGTAAAAGTCCTAGCCCATGCAATGCTGTGAAGACCATGCCTTTCTCAAATCTCTGTTTTCTTTCTTGAAAATAGTTGCCTTATCACAAGTAAGAATGACTTTTTACTGGCTCAAGGCAGGACCAGTGTTAATTAAGATAATAAATTCAGCAAAATTTGTCTGTAGTGACACAACCTTCTGGCTGCAATGATGCCCTTCTCTCCTCAGTACACCTCTAACCGTCCTTACATCAATGTGGTAATCAATGATACCAGTTGAAATAATACATCACAAACTCTCAGGTCCTCTATCAAATCCAACCTACATAGTTTTGTTTATTGCACAAGTGTGGGTCTTCATACGCTTTTAATTAAACTCCAAATTAGTTGCCTATATTTAAAAATCAAAAGAATTCACATAAAATGTGGATTTATGACTTCCAAAATTTCTGAAACTCTGGCTACACTGGGCTCCCTTGCTTGTCGTTGCCTGGAGCTGCATACAAGCTGCTCCATTCATATGGGGTGTGCTTCCCTCTAATTCCCAACAACTCTAACCACTCCGCTAATTTCAGTTACCATTAGTCATTGAGCTGGCACTACTATTTTGTTGTGTTAGTTAATGCCTCCATCATAAATAGGAGAATGAGAGATGAATTAGAAGCTTTGGGTGTTAAGACAATTTGTGAAAACCAACTCCCTTGTGCACTTGAAGGATATTCTTCCGTGTTTAATAGGAAAATACCATGTATCTGTGTTGATGGGCTGGAATATAAAACATAAATTATGGAACAAATCACAAGCCAATTGGACCACCTCACTTATGTTGATGATCCTCTGACTTAAGTTCTTTAGATGCCAGCAGAATTTTAGTTGGTTTTTATATACTGGGCAAAGACTTAAATCAGTGGTGTCTTACTGCTGAATATGCAACAAACCATCCTGAAAAATACATAAACAATTAAAAATAACCCAGATGATTGAACTCCTTCCCAGGCCACTCCATATGTGATTCTGATTGTTAAATTAGAATTTAACCATTGTTAAACTAAAGGTTTAACATCTAGCTGGTAGCCCATAGGAGATGCTTATAGCTGTGTGAAATCATGCTACATGCCTGACAACTGTAACCACTTTTGTACAGGAATTGTCTTTCCAAGAATATAAAGCAGAACATTAAAAAGAGAGAAAGAGAAATCTATTTTCTGTTTATAACATCATAATTCTATTGTAATGGGAGGTTTCTGCTAATAATATGCAGTACCCCTTCTTCTTGTTACTGCAGAAATATAATAGCTGTTATGAACACTGTTGTTTGGGAATGTTGAAGATGGATTTAGTAACATTAATATCCATCTTGCAAGATGCGGCATCTTAGGGATTGAACAAAGGCTGCGTGTCGCTACCCAGTGACACAGTGCAGATGGCCTCATGATGACTAGTAATGACTCACTATAAATACAGGAGAGAAGAGCAATTTTGACAGAGTATGATAGCTACAATTGGGAGGTGGAATAAAAAGGGCTTTTTAGTTAAAAATCAGATGAATGGCATGTTGAATATATGAGGGGAACTGAGGAGGTCCATGGCATATAGTAGACACTCCATAAATATATGTTGATTGACTGAAAAGGGAATTTAGATAGCAGATATCTTAAATGAAATAAAGCATGTAAGAAGGTTATGCAAATATTAGCCACTTTTTGTTTGTTCTTTCTTTGATCGGGTAGCTGAGTGAAGGTTGACTATACCTATTAACAGATTTGGAAATTTTTCCCCTCAGAAGTCATGCTCAGATAAGACTCATAGGCTTGGATTTATCCAGCTAGTATCAAGTCCTGAGCTAGTGGAGAGTAGTGAGATGGGGAAAGAGAAAATGCTAGAAGACATGTGTGTGTGAGCACGTTTCCTCTCCTGCCACTTTGTGGAGGTTTGGCCTCTTCCTGATCTGGGGTTGTCACCACCCCCTGCCTCATTTCTTTTTGCCCAAAGTCTTTGCTGATTGAAGGCATGATGAATGGCATACAGAAGGCAGACCTATATTTACTCTGTATTTATTGTTCTGACCTCTGGAAGGTAACATAGGATTGGATGAGCTTTCTGTTCATAAACTCTCTTCATCTCCAGAGGTAGGGGTAGGCGTGTTGGGGGAATATGGGTAGGGAATATCTGGAGGGGAGAGCAGGAAAAAGGATGCTGAAGAGGAAAAGTTTATCCCAAGATCTTTCTGGATTTTCAGAGCCTTAAAAGTAGAGGATACTTGAGATTTCTTTGTTTCCTGGGCTGTTCACCCCTGTAATTAGGTGGAGCCCTAGACAGGAATGGAGCCCGATTTTCTCTCGAGCGGACTGGTTTTGTAGTGCTAGGTTGGCTGAACACAGCAGTGGTTGGATGATTGGAGATACAGACATAGCAGAAGCCATGGTATCCCAATGTCTGTTGGAGACAACTGGAGAGAGCTCTGACACCTGAGAAACCTCTAATTTAGGGTCTTTGTTTTGGTTTTCTCGCTTAACTTGCAGGGTAAGCTGCTTAACTCTATTTATTTTCCCATTGCAGTGCTCAAATTCTATGATGCTAAAATTTGGTTCTGGCAACATCACTGGTGCCCAGAGAGTTCTGTCTTAGACAGAGTAGACTAAGGTTTTGATAAGAGTGGTTAAAGGGCTGTAAGGCATAGTTTAGTCCATTTATTTCTAGGGAAGTGTTATGCACAGTGTTCCTTCTTCCTTTCTTGTTATCTTTTTTGATATTGAATTTTGAACTTATCCTAAAACCACTATTTGATTTATTTCTAAAAACGTGGAATTTAAATAAAACAAACAAGCATATAGGGCACTGTGGAATGAAGTATGTTTGATCACTCAGAATCTTATTTTTTTAAATTATTGAACTATAGTTGATTTACAATGTTGTGTTAGTTTCAGGTGTACAGCAAATTGTTTCAGTTGCATATAAATATTCTTTTTCAGATTCTTTTCCATTATAAGATATTACAAGACACTGAATATAGTTCCTTGTGCTATATAGTAGGACCTTGATGTTTATCTATTTTTTAAAAATTTATAATGTTTTTATTGTGCTTTTCTTATTACAAAAGTATTTCATGCAGAAAATTTGAAAAGTACGGATAAGCAACAAATAAATATGTAAGAAACACTTGAATCTTATCACCTCAAAATATTCACTGATAACATATTATTCTTCACTGTTTTCATTTTTTATTTTTTAAATTTTTATTGAAGTATAGTTAATTTATAATGTTTCAGGTATACAGCAAAATGATTCTGTTGTATATATTCTTTTTCAGATTCTTTCCAGTTATAGGTTATTATAAGATATTGAATATAGTTCCCTGTGCTATACGGTAGGTCCTTGTTTGTTATCTATTTTATATATAGTAGTGTGTATCTGTTAATCCCAAACTACCAATTTATCCCTCCCCACATTTCCCTTTTGGTAGCCTTAAGTTTGTTTTCTATGTCTGTGAGTCTATTTCTGTTTTGTAAATAAGTTCATTTGTATTATTTCTTAGATTCCATATATAAGTTATATCATCACTTGATATCATCACATGATATTTGTCTTTCTTTGACTTACTTCACTTAGTATAATAATCTCTAGGTCCATCCATGTTGCTGCCAATGTCATTATTTCTTTCTTTTTTTATGGCTGAGTAATATTCCATTGTGTATATATACCACTCAGGATGTAAAACTCTGGTGAGATAAAACAGATCTCAGAATCCCACCAGCACAGTGAGAAGCTCTGGGGAGGGGGCCTCCCATTCCAATTGATGGACAATGTAAGGTAGACGTAAAGCACAGGCTCTGTCACCAGAATCCCTGGGAGGCAAACCCTGGCACTGCCTTTTCTAGTACTGAGATCTTGTGCCATTGACTTGAGAACTTCATGCCCCACTTTTCTCACCAGTGACATGCAAATAACAGTACCTCCCTCATTGGATTATTATAAGAATTAAAGGACATAATGAATGTAAAATATCCAGAGTACGGCCTGGCAGTTAGTAAGGAATATATGTAATCTTTACTCAAATAAACAAAGAAAATACTTCCCACGTGGTGTTGAGGAATCAAATTTAAGAATCACTGCTATAAATCTCTGAAGTACATTTTTATCATCTGAGTCATCCTTTAGCCAAAGAGCCAAATGTCTCTGATTAAATGAGAAACTTGGGATTTCAAAAAATATACTTGTTTAAAACTAAGAGCATAACAACTGCAACCCCCTGCAGAAAGCACTGTTTTAAACCTATATAGGACTAATCAGCAGTTCAAAACCAGTGATAAATGACTTCTTAACTGAATGATTCCAGGTTGTGCTCACATGATGTGCTGCTTCTTTTATCCTTCCTTCTCTAGTTTTCCTTTCTTTCTCATCTCCATCCATCTCTTAATTTCCCCTTCTTTCCATTCTCTCGTTTTTACCTTTCTTTTTATTTCATTTGCCATTCATCTTGGTTTAACTTTCTAAACTGGTAATACTCTCAATGAAATGTTTCTATTTGTTTCATGGGTTGAATAGAATTGATGCTTCTTTATGTCATTTCCAAGAGTAGTTAAGCATTTCTACTCATTTCTCTTAGAATGCTTGAAATTTAATTAGTTTTATTGGTATTTTATTTAATTTTAGAATAGAAATATTTGAATGAAAAATTTCCATTGTTCATTTTAAATGTTGAAATCTCAGTGTAATAATGCCAATATTACCAAGGTCAAACAATTTCAAGATGACTTGCAACTGTGGCCCTGATAAAACTGAGTTCATAACTGTACCTATCTGGTTTCCAGAGCATTAGTCTGTTTCTTACATGGTGCTTTAGGAATCTTCAGCTGTGCACATCATGTCTTTTTTTTTAGAATTTCAATAACTTTTTCTTTATTGAAGTATAGTTGATTTACAAAATTGTGTTACTTTGAGGTTTATAGCAAAGTCATTGTTATACACACAAATATATACATACATATACATATACATGTGTATATACACATATATATTCTGTTTCAGATTCTTTTTCATCATATATTATTACAAGATACTGAATATAGTTCCCTGTGTTATACAGCAGGTCCCTTTTGTTCATCTATTTTATATTCAGTAGTGTGTATATGTTAATCCCAAACTCCCAATTTATCGCTCCCCATTTTTCCCCTTTGGTAACCATAAGTTTGTTTTCTATGTCTGTGAGTCTATTTCTGTTTTGTAAATAAGTTCATTTGTATCATATTTTTAGATTCCACATATAAATAATATCATAGTATATTTGACTTTCTCGATCTGACTTACTTCACTTAATATGATAATCTCTGGGTCCATCCATGTCCCTGCAAATGCATTATTTCAATTCTTTTTTATGGCTGAGTAATATCCCATAATACATATAAACCACATCTTCTTTATCCATTCATCTGTCAATGGACATTTAGGTTGCTTCCATGTCTTGGCTATTGTAAATAGAGTTGCTGTGAACATTGGGGTGCATGTATATTTTCGAATTAGTTTTCTCTGGATATATGCCCAGGAGTGGGATCATTGGGTCACATGGTAACTCTATTTTTAGTTTTTAAAGGAACCTCCATACTGTTCTCCATAGTGGCTGCACAAATTTACATTCCCACCAACAGTGTAGGAGGGTTCCTTTTTCTCCACACCCTTTCCAGCAATTATTATTTATAGACTTTTTGATGTTGGCCATTCTGACTGGTGTGAGGTGCTACCTCATTGTAGTTTTGATCTGCATTTCTCTAATAATTAGTGATATTGAACATCTTTCCTTGTGCTTGTTGCCCATCTGTATATCTTCTTTTGAGAAATATCTATTTAGGTCTTCTGCCCATATTTTGATTGGGGTTGTTTGTTTGTGTTTTTGATATTAATAATCCCTTGTCATCATGTCTTAATCTACCAGATTGGAAGGACCTAGGTGAGAAGGATGATGTCCTTTTCTCAGTTACTGGTTCACAATGGACTTTCAGTAATGTTTATTAAAAAGATGACTATCAGAACTCTTAGTATTGACTTTATTATTTTTACTTGTTGACAATTGAAAATACCTGATCATCACTTCATGAACTGAGATTGTGCTGCCTTGTTCCTTAGGAAACAGAAATAAAAGAGCATGGTATCTTGTCAATGTAAGATGGCAGAGAGCAGACAGTGAGCAGGGAGCGCTGCTTTGTTGCATAGTGATTATTGGATTATTGGCCACGAAAATAGCTACCTTCATTTTGTCAATGAGAAAAGAGTGATTTGTGTCTCTTAAGTAAGTGAATAAAACATATTCAGCCATGTCTGTGCAGGGGAAAGTTAATTTCATTTTAATTATATAACTGATTAGTGAGACCCCAGAGGACTTTACCAGGATGTTTTCTGCATATACCATACCCAGTGGTAAAGGTCTATAAAGTTCTTTAGGAGAAAATTCACCTCAAATCCTCATTAAACCCAAAGAAAGGTGAAATTGGGAAACTGTATCTGATCAACTTTGTAAAGTGCCTCTTTTTCCATTTTTAATGACTGTCTCTTGTTATGAGTTGAATTGTTCCCCTGCAAAAATTCATAGGTTGAAGTCCTAAATCCTAATACCTCCTAACAGGACCTTGTTAGAAGATAGGACTTTAAAGATGTAATCAAGTTATAGTGAGGACATTACTGTCAAAGGGGGGATCCTCCCTTCCCAGGAACAGAGTGAACACAGTGACTTCCTATGCCCAGTGTCTACCAAGTTTTTTCTGACCACCAGGGAACCTTCCAGCCATCCTGTGACCATGTATGAGAGCTCTTCCACATCAGTGTATCTGGAAGATGAGACTGTGTGCTTGGGGCTGTGGACTCTGTGGTTTCCAGTCTCTGGGCTATGGATCAGGGACCTTCCTCACCTCTAGGGATGGACTGGGGTTCCTGGACAGTCCTACTGTTTCTCCAGGAAAGGTTGGTTCACCTTATTCCCAACCCATGTGTGTTCAGAAGTATACAGGTCAGTGTAACACACTTCCAAGATCTCAAAGAACTAAATTTTTTAAACTTTATTACTAAGGAAATTTCAGATCTGCTAACTCAGGAGCTGCCTATAAATTTCCAAGAAATTACACTTTTAAAATCCATTTTTAATCACTAACTCAAACTTTTTAATTCACCAGTAATTCAAGCTACAACTAGGAATCTGCGAATTATTACTTCTGAAATTCTCTCTCTCTCATTCTCTTTCTTTCTCACTCCCCACCTCTCTCTCCCTTTCTCTTCCTCTCCCTTTGTCAGAACACATTTGTTTTTTTAACATCTTTATTGGAGTATAACTGCTTTACATGGTTGTGTTAGTTTCTGCTGTGTAAAAAAGTGAATCAGCTGTACATATAAATATATCCCCATAACACCTCCCTCTTGCGTCCCCTTCCCACCCTCCCAATCCCATCCCTCTAGGTGGTCACAAAGCACTAAGCTGATTTCCCTGTGCTATGTGGCTGCTTCCCGCTAGCTATCTTTTTACATTTGGTAGTGTATATATGTCAATGTCACTCTCTCACTTCTTCCCAGCTTATCCTTCCCTCTCCCTGTGTCCTCAAGTCCATTCTCTACGTCTGCGTCTTTATTCCTGTCCTGCCCCTAGGTTCTTCAGAACCATTTTTTTTTTTAGACTCCATATATATGTTAGCATACAGTATTTATTTTTCTCTTTCTGACTTACTTCACTGTATATGACAGGCTCTAAGTCCATCCACCTCACTAGCAATAACTCAATTTCATTTCTTTATATGGCT
Source organism: Balaenoptera musculus (assembly GCF_009873245.2). NCBI lineage: Eukaryota > Metazoa > Chordata > Mammalia > Artiodactyla > Balaenopteridae > Balaenoptera > Balaenoptera musculus. Next base: position 130,524,739 of record NC_045788.1, on the reverse strand, counting down.
GAGTAATATCCCATTGTATATATGTGCTACATCTTCTTTATCCATTCATCTGTCATTGCACACTTGGGTTGCTTCCATGTCCTGGTTATTGTAAATAGTGCTGCAATGAACATTGTGGTACATGACACTTTTTGAATTATGGTTTTCTCAGAGTATATGCCCAGTAGTGGGATTGCTGGGTCATATGGTAGTTCTTTTTAGTTTCTTAAGGAATCTCCATAATGTTCTCCATAGTAGCTGTATCAATTTACATTCCCACCAACAGTGCAAGAGGGTTCCCTTTTCTCCACACCCCTCCAGCATTAATTTTTTGTAGATTTTTTGATGATGGCCATTCTGACAGGTATGAGGTGATACCTCAGTGTAGTTTTGATTTGCATTTCTCTAATGTTTAGTGATGTTGAGAATCCTTTCATGTGTTTTTGTGCAATTTGTATATCTTCTTTGGAGAAATGTCTATTTATGTCTTCCACCTATATTTGAATTGGGTTGTTTGTTTTTTTGATATTTAGCTGCAGGACCTGCTTGTAAATTTTGGAGATTAAACCTTTGTCATTGCTTCGTCTGTAAATATTTTCTCCCAATCTGATGGTTGTCTTTTCATCTTGTTTATGGTTTCCTTGGCTGTCCAATAGCTTTTAAGTTTCATTAGATCCCATTTGTTTATTTTTGTTTTTATTTCAATTTCTCTAGGAGGTGGGTCAAAAAGGATCTTAGTGTGATTTATGTCATAGAGTGTTCTGCCTATGTTTTCCTCTAAGAGTTTTATAGTGTCTGCCCTTACATTTAGGTCTTTAATCCATTTTTAGTTTATTTTTGTGTATGGTGTTAAGGAGTGTTCTAATTTTATTCTTTTACATGTAGCTGTCCAGTTTTCCCAGCACCATTTACTGAAGAGGCTGTCTTTTCTCCATTACATATTCTTGCCTCCTTTATCAATGATAAGATGACCATATGTGCGTGGGTTTATCTCTGGGCTTTCTATCCTGTTCCATTGATCTATATTTCTGTTTTTGTGCCAGTACCATATTGTCTTGATTACTGTAGCTTTGTAGTATATTCTGAAATCAGGGAGCCTGTTCCCTCCAACTCCGTTTGTCTTTCTCAACATTGCTTTGGCTATTCGGGGTCTTTTGTGATTCCATACAAATTGTGAAAATTTTTGTTCTAGTTCTGTGAAAAATGCCCGTGGTAGTTTGATAGGGATTGCATTGAATCTGTAGATTGCTTTGGGTAGTAGAGTCATTTTCACAATGTTGATTCTTCCAATCCAAGAGCATGGCATATCTCTCCATCTGTTTGCATCATCTTTAATTTCTTTTATCTGTGTCTTATCGTTTTCTGCATACAGGTCTTTTGTCTCCTTAGATAAGTTTATTCCCAGGTATTTTATTCTTTTTGTTGCAATAGTAAATGGGAGTGTTTCCTTAATTTCTCTTTCAGACTGTTCATCATTAGTGTATAGGAATGCAAGAGATTTCTGTGCATTAATTTTGTATCCTGCTACTTTACCAAATTCATTGATTAGCTCTAGTAGTTTTCTGGAAGCATCTTTAGGATTCTCTATGTATAGTATCATGTCATTGGCAAACAGTGACAGTTTAAATTCTTCTTTTCCGATTTGTATGCTTTTTGTTTCTTTTTCGTCTGATTGCTGTGGCTAAAACTTCCAAAACAATGTTGAATAATAGTGGTGAGAGTGGGCAACCTTGTCTTTTTCCTGATCTTAGTGGAAATGGTTTCAGTTTTTCAGCATTGAGAATAATGTTGGCTGTGGGTTTGTCATATATGGCCTTTATTCTGTTGAGGTACGTTACTTCTATGCCTACTTTCTGGAGGGTTTTTATCATAAATGTGTGTTGAATTTTGTCGAAAGCTTTTTCTGCATCTATTGAGATTATCATATGGTTTTTCTCCTTCAGTTTAGTAATAAGGTGTACCACATTGATTGATTAGCCTATATTGAAGAATCCTTGCATTCCTGGGATAAACCCCACTTGAGCATGGTGTATGATCCTTTTAATGTGCAGTTGGATTCTGTTTGCTAGTATTGTGTTGAGAATTTTTGCATCTATGTTCATCAGTGATATTGATCTGTAGTTTTCTTCCTTGTGACATCTTTGCCTGGTTTTGGCATCAGGGTGATGTTGTCCTCAGAGAATGAGTTTGGGAGTGCTCCTCCCTCTACTATAGTTTGTAAGAGTTTGAGAAGGGTAGGTGTTAGCTCTTCTCTAAATGTTTGGTAGAATTCTACTGTGAAGCCATCTGGTCCTGGGCTTTTGTTTGTTGGAAGATTTTTAATCACAGTTTCAATTTCAGTGCTTGTGATTGGTCTGTTTATATTTTCTATTTCTTCCTGGTTCAGTCTCGGAAGGTTGTGCTTTTCTAAGAATTTGTCCATTTCTTCCAGGTTGTCCATTTTATTGGCATAGAGTTGCTTGTAGTAATCTTTCATGATCCTTTGCATTTCTGCAGTGTCAGTTGTTACTTCTTTTTCATTTCTAATTCTATTGATTTTAGTCTTCTCCCTTTTTTCTTGATGAGTCTGGCTAATGTTTTATCAATTTTGTTTATCTTCTCAAAGAACCAGCTTTTAGTTTTATTGATCTTTCCTATTGTTTCCTTTGTTTCCTTTTCATTTACTTCTGATCTGATCTTTATGATTACTTTCCTTCTGCTAACTTTGCAGTTTACTTTGTTCTTCTTTGTCTAATTACTTTAGGTATAAGGTTAGGTTGTTTATTTGAGATTTGTCTCAGTTCTTGAACTAGGATTGTATTGTTATAAACTTCCCTCTTAGAATTGCTTTTGCTGCATCTCATAGGTTTTGGGCTGTCAAGTTTTCATTGTTATTTGTTTCCAGGTAATTTTTGATTTGCTCTTTGATTTTTTCAGTGATCTCTTCGTTATTTAGTACTGTAGAGTTTAGCCTCAAGGTGTTTTAATTTTTACAGTTTTTTTTTTCTGTAATTGATATCTAGACTCATAGCGCTGGGGTCTCAGAAGATACTTGATATGATTTCAATTTTCTTAAATTTACCAAAGCTTGATTTGTGACCCAACATGTGATCTATCCTGGAGAATGTTCCATGAGCCCTTGAGAAGAAAGTGTATTCTGGTGTTTTTGGATGGAATTTCCTATAAATATTAATTAAATTCATCATGTTTAAGGTGTCATTTAAACTTGTGTTTCCTTATTCATTTTCATTTTGGTTGATCTATCCATTGGTGAAAGTGGGGTGTTAAAGTCCCCTACTATGATTGTGTTTCCCCTTTTATGGCTGTTAACATTTGGCTTAAGTATTGAGGTGCTCCTATGTTGGGTGCATAAATTTTTACAATTTTTATATCTTCTTCTTAGATTGATCCCTTGATCATTATGTAGTGTTTGTCTTTGTGTCTTGTAATAGTCTTTATTTTAAAGTCTATATTTTCTGATATGAGAATTGCTACTCCAGCTTTCTTTTGGTTTCCGTTTGCATGGAATAACTCTTTCCATCCCCTCACTTTCAGTCTGTATGTGTCCTTAGGTCTGAAGTGGGACTCTTGTAGACAGCATATATATGGCTATTGTTTTTTTATGCATTCAGCCAGTCTATGTCTTTTGGATGGATCATTTAATCCATTTACATTTAAGGTAATTATCGGTATGTATGTTCTTTTTACCATTTTATTAATTGTTTTGGGTTTGTTATTGTAAGTCTTTTCCTTCTCTTGTGTTTCCTGCGTAGAGAAGTTCCTTTAGCATTTGTTGTAAAGCTGGTTTGGTGGTGCTGAATTCTCTTAGCTTTTGCGTGTCTGTAAATTTTTTAATTTCTCCATCGAATCTGTATGAGATCCTTGCTGGGTAGAGTAATCTTGGTTGTAGGCTTTTTCCCTTTCATCACTTTAAATATGTCTTGCCACTCTCTTCTGGCTTTCAGAGTTTCTTCTGAAAGATCAGCTGTTAACCTTAGGGATTCCCTTGTATGCTATTTGTTGTTTTCCCCATGCTTCTTTTAATATTTTTTCTTTGTATTTAATTTTTGATAGTTTGATTAATACTTGTCTTGGTGTGTTACTCCTTGGATTTATCCTGTATGGGACTCTCTGTGCTTCCTGGACTTGATTAACTATTTCCTTTCCCATAGTAGGGAAGTTTTCAACTATAATCTCTTCAAATATTTTCTCAGTCCCTTTCTTTTTCTCTTCTTCTTCTGGGACCCCTACAATTCGAATGTTGGTGCATTTAACATTGTCCCAGATGTCTCTGAGACTGTCCTCAATTCTTTTCATTCGTTTTTCTTTATTCTGTTCTGTGGTAGTTATTTCCATTATTTTATCTTCCGGCTAAGTTATCCGTTCTTCTGCCTCAGTTATTCTGCTACTGATTCTTTCTAGAGAATTTTAAATTTCATTTATTGTGTTTTTCATCATTGTTTGTTTGTTCTTTAGTTCTTCTAGGTCCTTGTTAAAAGTTTTTGTATTTTCTTCATTCTATTTCCAAGATTTTGGGTCATCTTTACTATCATTACTCTGAATTCTTTTTCATGTAGACTGCCTATTTCCTCTTCATTTGCTTGGTCTGGTGGGTTTTTACTTTGTTCCTTCTTCTGCTGCCCATTTCTCTGTCTTCTCATTTTGCATAACTTACTGTGTTTGAGGTGTCCTTTTCACAGCCTTCAGGTTCATAGTTCCCATTGTTTTTGTTTTCTGCCCCCAGTGGGTAAGGTTGGTTTAGTGGGCTTTGTAGGTTTCTGGTGGAGGGATTGATGCCTGTGTGTTGGTGGATGAGGCTGTACCTTGTCTTTCTGGTGGGCGGGACTGAGTCCAGTGGTGTGTTTTGGAGTGTCTGTGAACTTATTATGATTTTAGGCAGCCTCTCTGATAATGGGTGAGATTGTGTTCCTATCTTGCTAGTTGTTTGGCATGTGGTGTCCAGCACTGGAGCTTGCTGGTCGTTGAGTGGAGCTGGGTCTTAGTGTTGAGACAGAGATCTCTGTGAGAGCTCTCACGGACTGATATTACGTGGGGCCAGGAGGTCTCTGGTGGTCCAATGTCCTGAACTTGGACCTTGGCTCTCCAACCTCCAAGGATCAGGCCTGACACCCAGACGGAGCACCAAGACCCTGTCAGCCACATGGCTCAGAAGAAAGGGGAGAAAAATAGAAAGGAAGAAAAAAATTAAAATAAGTTATTAAAATAAAAATTAATAAAATATATTATTAAAATGTATAAGTAATTTTTAAAAAAGAAGAGAGCAACAAAACCAATAACCAAATCCACCAATGATAACAAGCACTAAAAACTAAACTAAGAAAAATATATAAATCAGAAACTATTCAGTTGCATACAGCAAACCCCAAGTCTACAGTTGCTCCCAAAGTCCACTGCCTCAATTTTGGGATTATTTGTTGTCTTTTCAGGTATTCCTCAGAGAAAGGGTATATCAAGTTGATTGTGGAGACTTAATCCACTGCTCCTGAGGGTGCACGGAGAGATTTCCCTTTCTCTTCTTTGTTTGCACAGCTCGTGGGGTTCAGCTTTGGATTTGGCCCTGCCTCTGCATGTAGGTCGCCCTCTGGCGTCTGTTCTTCACCCAGACAGGAGGGAGTTAAAGGAGTGGCTGATTAAGGGGCTCTGGCTCACTCAGGCCGGTGGGAGGGAGGGCTATGGAGTGCGGGGCGAGCCTACAGCGGCAGAGGCCTGTGTGATGTTGCAACAGCCTGAGGCGCACCGTGTGTTTTCTCTGGGAACTTGTCCCTGGATCATGGGACCCTGGCAGTGTCAGGCTGCACAGGCTCCTGGAAGGGGCAGTGTGGATAGTGACCTGTGCTTGTACACAGGATTCTTGGTGGCTGCAGCAGCAGCCTTATCATCTCATGCCCGTCTCTGGGGTCCGCGCTCGTAGCTGCATCTTGCGCCCATCTCTGGAGCTTGTTTAGGCATTGCTCTGAATCCCCTCTCCTCGCACACTCTGAAACAATGGTCTCTTTCCTCTTAGGCAGTTCCAGACTTTTCCCTGGACTCCCTCCCAGCTAGCTGTGACACACTAGTCCCCTTCAGGCTGTGTTCACGCAGCCAACCCCAGTCCTCTCCCTGGGATCTGACCTCCAAAGCCCAAGCCTCAGCTCCCAGCCCCCACCAGCCCCAGCGGTTTTGCAGACAAGCCTCTCAGGCTGGTGAGTGCTGGTCAGCACCAATCCCCTGTGTGAGAATCTCTGTGCTTTGCCCTCTTCACCCCTGTGGCTGAGCTCTCCTCTGTGGCTCCGCAGCTTCCCCCTTGCCCACCCTCCATTTCCACCAGTGAAGGGACTTCTTAGTGTGTGGAAACTTTTCTTCCTTCACAGCTCACTCCCAGAGGTGCAGGTCCCATCCCTATTCTTTTGTCTCTGTTTTTTCTTTTTTCTTTTGCCCCACCCAGGTACGTGGGGAGTTTCTTGCCTTTGGGGAAGTCTGAGGTCTTCTGTCGGCGTTCAGTAGGTGTTCTGTAGCAGTTGTTCCACATGTAGATCCATTTTTGATGTATTTGTGGGGTGGAAGGTGATCTCCATGTCTTACTCCTCTGCCATCTTGAAGGTCCTCTCCTCCAGAACACATTTTATTTTCCCTACTTTCTAGATCATCTCTTTCTAGGATGTCACAAAAGAATAGAAAGATTCCAGCTTATTTTACAATAATTTGCTTAACTTAGGATAAAAAGTCAGGTTTATGTTTCTATTTATGTATTTCAGTGTGCTCTGTGTGCCTTTGCTCAGTTTTCTTTGGCATGAACATACATTGGTCCTGCTTCCCCTAAGCAATACCATGTAACTGCAAGGTATAGAGTTTCTGGAGAATATGCAAGCCAGGTGCCCCAGATATTGAAGTCATTGTTATAGTTAGTTTCTTAATCATCTCTCCTTTTTCTCTATTTTCCTCTCTTGGTCTCTATCCAAACTTGGAGCCCCAAGCAAGATATTTTTTAAAAGTCCAAACAATAATTAGCCTCTCCCCATCCCTTGTGAGGTAAAGCAATGAGTACAACTTAAGAAATGTGCTGAGGAAAGATCTTTCTTTCATGCTAGCTGTTCCATTTGAGACCTAAGTGTTATCACAAAGAAGCAGAATCCAAATTCAAACTAAGTTCAGAATACAGTTCTTGTCATCCAGAAATATATTGCAGGCTCCTAACAAAGTCATAGTTTGGGAGAATGTGGGAATGGATTTGCTACTAATAATTCAGACTTTCTTCATTTGCTCTATTGTTTGTGTATCTATATATCAACTCATCTGTTCAAAGTTGATAAAATACCTATTCTGTGTAAGAAACTCATACTTATGAGAGCAAATTAAATGAATAGAAAGAGTAAATTAATGAATGAATGAAAAGAATGGAATTTGGAGTAAAATAAACCTGAACTTGAATCTTAATTCTATCACTTATAAGAAATGACTTTACATAAGTTGCTAAATTTTGTTTGTCTCTGCTTCTACATCTGGAAAATGTGAGTGATAATGGCATGTATTTCTTAAGAGAATTAAATTAGTTTGTATATGTAAAATTCCTGGTATGTATTTGCTTTTTTTGTTTGTTTAATACATATTGAATCTTCTACTTTCTTTCCTTTCCATCTAACCTCTATGCTATGCCATATCCCCTTTTTTTAATCTCTCTGTACCCAGAAAGACTTTCTGGATTAAATTTTCTCAACTTCTTATTATTTGTGACTATGCTTTCTCCTGTATGAGCTTGCTTCTGATTATTAGTAGTCCTGAACTTTTTTTCATTAGTCCTGATTTTATTACTACATTCAGTAGTCCTGATTTTTATATGCTTATAATCTATGACATGTAAATTAGAAACTAAAATTTTCAGAGTTGACAAAAAAGGATAATCCTGATGAATATATTTGCACCAAGGGGATCTTGTCAGAGCAAAGCTAGAAAGTCCTCATGAGTACCATTATTTGAGGTGGATCTAAAGTTCAACTCTTTGAATCAAAAGTTGAATCAAAAGAAGACGAAGATATTCAGGAAAGATTCAAGAATTTGTAATAAGTAGAAAATCAGGATGGAAGATTTTGTTTTTTCTATTAAGGAATATAGAACATTTTTGGTGTCATTGAAGCCTAGGATGGCATGAAGTTGTAGTATTTAGATCTTAGGTATTGGTTTTTCTGGTTTGGTTCAATCATACACAGACTACAGTCTAATTAAAATTTATTTTCAACAGAATTGGATAACTGCAACCAAAATAGATCCTAAGCGTTCCTCAACCCTAATTATTCCAATATTTCTCACTTTGTTCTTCTAATATTTTCTCATTCTTTAGTCTGCCTCCAATTTTTTACTCTTGACCCTCCCCACCATCCTTATCCATCTTCCTTGTTACTGAGACAGTACACGGTTAAGAGTGTAGACTCAGATAAATCTATAATGGTATATAGTCTCTGCTCATCTGTGAGAAGATATAAATCATTATAGAACTACTGTGAGTAAAATAGGATTCCTTATTCACCATGTATAATGCTTAGCACAATGTCTGGCCCATGTAAAACACTGATTAAATATTATTCACTAATGTTATTTTATTAAGAGAGAAAATTGAGATTAGGCATTGTGTTAAAAAATTAGTCATTAGACCATGCAATCTATTTTACCTGCTTTTCTGTTTTTAAGAACTAAGAATGCTTTCCTATATGTTTCTAGTTTCAAAGATCTCTCCAGGGCTTTCCCACTGCTTACATGAGTTAATGATAATTAATTCAGTAATGTCATAGTTAAAATATTAATAATCACAAGTATAGTGAGGGAAAATTCACATCCTACAACAAATGGCAAATATAGTTTACAACTTTAAGTGAATAAATATATCTTAACAAATGTGTCTTCCTATATAACAAAGATTTAGAGTCTCATATTTCAAAGTCAAGAGTTCTTAAAACTATTATAATAAACATTTCAATATTATGGGAAATTAATTTATACTTTTTGGTAAATAAATACACAAGCCTCAACTTTATGATGAGGTTTAGAGTATATATAGATTTAGTTTACATTTAATAGCACTGGTATATGAATATTCTGAAACATTCTTTCTTATATATGTAAGCAAGATGAATTCGTCTTTCCCAGAGGGTGCTTTACTTTGGCAAAATACTTGTATCAAGAGATTCTTATTATTTTTTTAAGTGCTGTTGAGGTTTTAAAGCTTGCAATTTGAAATATAACTTTATCCTGATGACTCAAAGATATTGAGATTTCCACAAGTTCTATATTATCAATATTATTGAAACAAACATATAAATACTAAATCAACAAAAGGAGAACATGGTACAGCAACAAATAATTACATTTTTCTGATGAAAGCATTGTTTGCTAACACTTTAATGCCTGAAAATACTTGATTTGCAGGTATTGTTTAAAGCCTTAAGAACCATCTCTAGTGGTTAACTTTAATGTTTCCACTTGCCTAGGATATGGTGTCCAGTTGTTTGCCATACACCAATCCAGATGTTGCTGTGATTAACATATAAATCAGTAGGTTCTGAGTAAAGCAGATTACCTTTCTTAATGGGGGTGGGCCTCTACTAATGAATTGAAGGCCTCAAGAGCAAACACTGAGGTTTCTTTCAGAAGGAATTATCAAGGTTGCAACATAGAAACACTGCCTGAGCTTCCAGCCTGCTGTGTTATAGAATTCAGACTTAAGACTGCCTCATCAGTCTGAACTTCTAACTCGTTGGTCTGTTTTGTAGGTTTCAGACTCAATCACATGAGCCAATTTTTAAGAATAAATCTCTCTCTGTCTCCACATGCACTCGCATATAAGTACACATTACAGATAAGTGTGTATACTGTATACATATCTTGTATAAAGACACACATTTTATATATATATATATATATACACGTACTCATATATACATTATATACATGCATCATACACATGATTCTGTTTCTCTGGAGAACTCTAATACACTCTTCAAGAAATAGATGATTTCCTTAATGTTTGTTATCCGTATCCTCTCTAATCAAATTGACCATGTGCTTCTCAAATCTTGCTTGAACTTCACTAGGGAGGCAATGTACCCTTTCCTTCACAGTCAGAATAGGGAATAAAACCAATATTTCAAAACTTTAAATACAGGATAATTTATAAAACTTCTGAATCTTTATTGTGTATACCTAAAACAAATATAACACTGTAAATCAACTATACTTCAATTTTAAAAACAACGGAAAAAAATAAAGAACAAAATGTAGTCATACGAAAACTGGTGGAGATTGAATTATCAGAACATGAATTTTACCTCAGAGTCATAGAATTTCGCCATTGTCAGGACCTTCAGCAGCCATCTAGTCCTGCCTCTGCTGTATGTAATAGCCAGTGCTGTAACTCAATGTTGTTCCCATCACAATACACTAAAACTTACCTTTATCGGTGTAAGAAATTAGACTTTATAATCCATGGTTTCACACACTAGCATTTCCTTGGTAGGTTCAGTAATATCTAATTCTGTGAAATATGTCTGTGCTTTGCTCAATTCCTAGTTAGGTGCTTTTCTGTTTTGTCCACGACACTGAATTCAAACAAACAAAACAATAAAATAAAAAAACTTAGAGTTGAATATGATACTGGACTCCTTTTCTGGTCCCTTAAGAATTTTTTCCAGATTATGCACATCTTTAAAAATTTTCCATGGAGATTTGAAAGCTAAGTTTTGGAAATAGGAGTTAGATATTTTTCAATCCTCTCAGAAGAGTCAGAAGTGTTTATTAACTGACCAGCAAACTGGAGATTGAGGACTTCCACTAACCTCTACCAGTTAAATGATCCACCCAGCCCCCAGGAAAGGATTTTCACTTCAAACGCAAGGTGAAACCTATCACCACCTTCTGCCCCTTAGTAACACACCACTAAATGTGGCAGCAAGAGGAAGTGAGGTAGAAAAGTGGCCAGGCATGTCCATAAAAAATAATGGCTATAAGAAAACTGGGGCATCTTTTCAGCTGGAGCGTGTATTCTATTTTGAAGCAATCAAATTTAATAGGATTTAAAAGATGTTTGGTTTCTTTAAAAAACTTTTAATAAAGATAAGCAATAAAATTTGATTTGAATGAACATCTGAAAGAGGGCAGGTATATTAGTATTACGTTATTTTTTAAAGATGGTTTCCATTTTTCGATGGGTAAATGCAAGTGTAAGATCAGAGAGGTCTGTAAGAAGAACCCTTTAGAAGTCAGCTACCCTGGCCTTTTCACTTCAAATAAAAGTTATGGATGATGCAGTTCTGCAGATGTAAAATGGGTCAATTTGAAGCAGGAAAAAGCTGCAGTCATGCAAGTGGAGTACCCGTATCAAGAAGAATCTCTAACAATGAAGCAGGATGACCTCTGGAAAAGCAGCAGCCAAGGGCAGACTTCCATGAGTGCCTGGGACAGAAGTCAGAGCAGAGAGGTCAAGTGGTTTATCTCAAGTCCATTACCGAGAAATGATCTTTCAACCCATACCTAGCAATAATGCTTAACAGATGGATCACCTACTGAGTAAGAAAATTTGGAAAGTAAAATGTTAGTAAAGGGACTTCCCCAGCGGTGCAGTGGTTAAGACTCCACACTTCCACTGCAGGGGGCCCAGGTTCAATCCCTGGTTGGGGAACTAAGATCCCACATGCTGTGTGATGTGGCCAAAAAATAATAAAAAAATAAAAAAATAAGATGAGTAAAAAACTGGAAACAAAGAAATAAAAATAAAACTTTATAAAATTTTTTTAAAAATCTTAGTGAAGAATAGATGTTATGAAGAAGAGCCTTTGGGGAAGGGGCAATACAAGGGTTTTGTAGGTCTAAACAAGACAGTTTTGAGGACTCAGAAGAAAAGTGAACAGGAAGGGGAAAAGTTCTAAGCTGGAGCATACGGATTTCTACTCTTTCCATTTCTGCCTAGTATTTGCCTAATTAGAAAGGTTTCAAAAATCTCTGAAAACTCATTGCAAAGGAGATTGTTATCTTTAAGACCAAGCTACACTAATATGGTGACCTGGAAAAAACATCACTATTCAATTCATTCAGATCGGAAGCTACTTATGACTAGTGGGTACTCTAATATTTGTTCTATCCTACGTAATGTTGGTATTCCTCTATTTCTCAAAAAAAAAAAAAAAAAGTTTTCCAGTATTGCATTTTTCCTCTGACTTATCCAGGTAGTAATATTTTTTTTCTCTTAAACACTTTGCCTGTGTGTACAGAGCACACAGAGTATTTTATTAGTTCCAGGATGTACTTCTGAACTATTAAAACTACTCTAGTTTTGTTTTGCTTTTTCTTCCTTTCAGAGGGACACATTTATTAGCATTCATGAGTTATTAATTAGCATTTGTACAAAGTGCACAAATGACTAACGAAAAGTGTTCACCTATTAGGAATAGGCAGGGGGGAATGTTAATTGGAATTGACTTATTCCTGATTTATTTTAATATTAATTCCCAGACACAGAGAGCTGATCTGGAAAAGCAAGAACTTCTGCATATTAGAACATCTTTCTTTTTTTTAAGCAGAAGCCAACTATTTATAGGAAGAGATAAATATTATCCCTTCTAAAGGAGTTAAAAGCTGGCACTATAAGGAATCCCATGTGTTGGGGGTGACACATACATCTTTCATAAATTTAATAGGTATCCTTTCATAAAGCATAGCTTATTTTACTTCAGTGAATCAGAATGATGGTTTAAGTATTGCACAAGGGCACTTCATGTGATGCATACCGCACTTTGGATTCTTCATGGGAGAGATAGTCATAAAACAAAGTCACTAAGTGCTCTGAAGCAGCGTGCTTTGGAATAAAGCAACTTAATTTTCAGGTAGTTAAGGAGCTCTCTTTCCAATGACAATTGTGAATGCCATTTCACTTAGTTAAACCAAATATAATGTTAGATTTAAAAGAAGACAGATATTAGATTTAAAAGAAGACAGAAAAAGCCCTTTTTCTTCTTCTTTTTTCCCCACTAATCTAAGTATGTATTATACAGGATATTTTCTCTTTCTTGGGCTAGAAAGTAAAATATACTTTAAATGTATAAAGACCAGTGATGCATGTAATCATGGAATTCTACTCTGGAGTACTATTCAATGCAAATATTCTGAGAAGTAAATAAAGCTTTATTAGGCGTTTGTATCTTAGTATAAATAAGCTTAAGATTCATTTCTGAGACAAGTAAAAGTTGAATTTGCTTTTTTCTTTGCAGAGTATTTGAATCTTGACTGCATAAGGAAATCATAGTTCAAGCTTCAATTTTGTTTCAATCTTACTTAACAATTAAAGGAAATTTATTAAAATTCTCTGGGACATTTTTTTTTAATGTGTAGGTTGGTCAGAGGATGGTAAAGAAACATGTAGATCTAATACTTCAAGTTAGTTGTTTCAGAAACTGTTAACCAATCCTGAAAATTTACTTAAGGTATAAATTAATAATTGCTGCTAAGAATCTGTCTTTCCATCAAGAAACAAAACAAAACAAAACTATGAGTTGATTTAGGGCATAAGCAGAGAATAATGCCTACTACAAGACAGATGTATCAGAAAATACATGAAGATATTCAAGTCCGGCAAACACATCTACTCAAAATCTCTCTCAAAGAGTTATATTTATTTTTTCTTAAAAGAACATCCTCCAAGGAAACATTTTAGGTTTCCATTCTTTTTAAGAAAATCCATTGACCTGAACTCCAAGGATGCTATCTGCACCCCTTAATTCCGATCATGAGCTCAGACATGAGAAGGCCAAGTGTATCACAGATGAGGCAGGATGAGTGCTTTGCCTATGAATCCACAATTTAATTAAGCTAAATTAATGGATATCAAGAATTATATGGATTTTATAACCAGGAGATGACTGAAGAAATCAAAGACGGAATCAAAAAATACCTAGAAACAAATGACAATGAAAAAAATTATGACCCAAAACCTGTGGGATGCACCAAAGCAGTTCTAAGAGGGAAGTTCACAGCAATACAATCCTACCTCAAGAAACAAGAAACATCTCAAATAAACAACCTAACCTTATACCTAAAGCAATTAGAGAAAGAAAAACAAAAAAAAACCCCAAAGTTAGCAGAAGGAAAGAAATCATAAAGATCAGATCAGAAATAAATGAAAAAGAAATGAAGGAAATGACAGCAAAGATCAATAAAACTAACAGCTGTTTTTTTGAGTAGATAAACAAAATTGATAAACAGTTAGTCAGACTCATGAAGAAGAAAAGGGAGAAGACTCAAATCAACAGAATTAGAAATGAAAAAGGAGAAGTAACAACTGACACTGCAGAAATACAAAAGATCATGAGAGATTACTACAAGCAACTCTATGCCAATAAAATGGACAACCTGGAAGAAATGGACAAATTCTTAGAAAAGCACAACCTTCCAAGACTGAACCAGGAAGAAACAGAAAATAAAAACAGACAAATCACAAGCCCTGAAATTGACACTGTGATTAAAAATCTTCCAACAAACAAAAGCCCAGGACCAGATGGTTTCACAGGAGAATTCTAACAAACATTTAGAGAAGAGCTAACACCTATCCTTCTCAAACTCCTCCAAACAATAGCAGAGGGAGGAACACTCCCAAACTCATTCTACGAGGCCACCATCACCCTGATACCAAAACCAGACAAAGATGTACAAGGAAAACTACAGGCAAATATCACTGATGAACATAGATGCAAAAATCCCCAACAAAATACTAGCAAACAGAATCCAATAGCACATTAAAAGGATCATACACCATGATCAAGTGGGGTTTATCCCAGGAATGCAAGGATTCTTCAATATACACAAATTAATCTATGTGATAAACCATATTAACAAACTGAAGGAGAAAAATCATATGATAATCTCAATAGATGCAGAAAAAGCTTTCGACAAAATTCAACATACATTTATGATAAAAACCCTCCAGAAAGTAGGCATAGAGGGAACGTACCTCAACATAATAA